>NC_134380.1:4242424-4545454 GCF_035582795.1 Mycteria americana | reverse complement strand
ATCTTTGTCGAAGAGACCATGGTACATGGGAGCACTGAAGTGTTAAAAGCATACTTGGAGAATCTGCACTCAGGAAAAATTCAGTTTAGTATCACAAAGTACCCAGTAGCTTCCCCAAATTTGTGCCTAGTAGACACAAAATCATTCACTTATCTAATAAGGCACTCTGCTTTGGATCCAAGAGTTTTTTCAATCAAGGTAAAGAAGGAGCATACCAAAGCATGCAAAAACACAAGTACTCCCTATGGTCCCTGTTCCTATTCAGTACACAGAAAACAGAATGTAACACAGGGGTTCAAGTGCCTAAACCGCAGCTTTGTCTTCTACTTAAAGTGGTACTTGCCCAGGCACCATATGCTACAGAGACCAGGATGACTCACACAAGAAAAAAGCCCCATCATTATGCTCCCCTAATGTAATCTGTCTCAAAGCAGGACAAGAGGAGGCAAAGATTTATTGGATGCCATCCCCATAACCACACCAGCAGTCTAGGTGTTAGACCTTTTCCTCCACTGCTCAGACTTCTCTGCTTTCCACATCCGCTGATCTAGTCTCTGGAAAAGCATCTTAAAGCCGTCTCCTGGGCAGTGATCACAGATGCTTTGTACACTGACACAGTATGTCAACACACATAAGAGACTACATGCAGGAGTTTCATCAGACACACTAGGAGCCACAGTAGTTTTAAGTAGTTAACCATGTCTCAAGACAGCAGAAATAGCCAAAGTCTGGCTGCAGGGTTCAGAACACAGATGAGACTGTGCTCACAGAACGCCCTATCTTCTGCAAATATAATAAGTTAAGTGCTTGGCTTCTGAAAAATAACACATTTTATTTCTGTATGAAGCAGGTTTACTGGCAGGCAGTGCTATGGAAATAAAACCACTGCTCTGTGACACCAACTACCATCTCATCTGAAGCAAACTAGAAGCTCAGTTGCACTAGTTCAGTTTGAAGCAGGGACAGGTGCATAAATACAAAGCTCATCTTAGCTGTGGAAATTTTACAGCTGAGCATCAGACACCAAGTGATGATAAGAATGTGCCTCCTTCTGACACAGAGCCAGCAGCTGTGGATGTCAAGCCAGAGAATGAAAAGCTATTGAGTGATAGAAAGATATTTCCAACAAAGTGGCTAAAGCTCCGGAGCTGAATCCAGTTTGGCAGAGAACCGTAATCCGCATTTACTGCCTCACTAAGCTACCAGTAACACACGTGGAGCAAGGAGCAGCTCTGACGGGACAGCAAGGCTCAGCAGCTCACCACCACCCTCTTGCGGGCACCGAGCAGGAGACAAGACTTAAAAAACGAGCAAAGCTCGTTATCACAGCACAGCTTCAATTAACCACTTAACAAAACAGATGTTCGCACATTTCTAATACCACTGATCTCTTTCTGAAAGCATAGTACAGGGGAACACATGTAAAAACATCTGCTAAAAACCAAAGTCAATCACATAAGTTAAGAAGCAGCAGCAAGCAAACGTCTAATTAGAACGCCGGAATACAAACTCACACAAGGTGACTCCCCTTTGCTCCTCCTGTGTTGATGCCAGCCATGTCAATCATTCTCATACAACGCCAAGAGAGGTCACACTTCATTTGCAGAGCTTGCTCCCCATGACATCACAAGAATAGAGAACACATTCATTCCTCTTCCTGGGCAGAAATAACCTTGAAGTTCCTGCCTTCCTTATCGGGGAAAGGATAACTGATGGGGTTGCCAAGACCACAAGTCCACAGCTCAGAAAATCCCTCTTGCAAACCAGGGAAAGGAAATGTAAGGTTTTGTTGGTTTTGGGACTTTCTTTTGCTAAACAAAAGCCCTAGCAGCAGAACACAGACAGTTTTAGCCTTAGTTCAGTCATAACTACCAAATCTGTGGCCACACTGGCTACACAGTTTTCTCTGGCCTTGGCACTACGCAAATAAAGCCAGAAGCAGTTTCTCCTTGTAGTAACTACAAAAAGTTAAAAACAGAACATATGTTTTCATGTGCTCAGCCAAAAAAATCCCCCTACTGAGGAAGTTCTCTTGCTGGTAGCTTCCTGACAGCAGTTTTCTTGGCCTCAGTAACATTTGGGATGATTCAAAACCCTACCAAACAAGATGCTACAAAAGCAGTACTGAGGAAAAACTATCTGACCACAGACTACACATAAACTTTTGGTTTATGTTACAAGCCTTTTGACCAACAGCACCAGGACGAGCCACCTGAAGAGGGAAGGGGAAATTATCTCCACATCTTTGGGGCACCACATCCAGGCTGCAGTTTGATGAACACTTTCTACCGGAATTGGCACTGGAAGAAAGTTAGAAATTATAGAATCATAGAACAGCTTAGGCTGGAAGGGACCTCAGAAGATCACCCAGTCCAGTCTTTCATGGGAAAGGGAACCTAGATGAGATTATCTAACACCCCGTCCAATCGCATCTTGAAAACGTCCAGTCACAGGGGCTCTACTACATCCCTAGGGAGGTTGTTCCAGTGATTGACTGTTCTGTTCTCTCTGTAAAAAAAAAAAAAAAAAAAAAAATTTCTTTCTCATATCAAGATGAAACCTTGCCCAGTGCAACTTGTACTCATTGCCCCTTGTCTTCTCCATGTGGCTCCTTGTGAAGAGAGAGCCTCCATCCTCTTTATAGCTGCCCTTTAAGTACTGGAATACCCTGATGTGGTCCTCTCAAGCCTTCTCTTCTCCAGGAGAAGAGACTTAACTCCTTCAGTCTTTCCTCACAGGGCAGGTTCTCCAGCCCTTTGATCACCTTTTCTTCCTCCCCTCCAAGCGGCTTCTCCCAGCCTCCACACTGCCTCCAGCTTTGTGTCAGCAGGTGTTTTGTCAGCCACATAACAAACCAGATAAGGCAACTGATTTGGCTAAAAACTAACTCAGAATTTTTTTTTTTTTTAGATGCAATAGCTTATCAGTCAACACACAGCTAAACATACAGGTAGGCTGACAAAAAGCAAGAGCAGAGCTGCTCTCTGGCAGCAGTACCAGCTCACAATGTTCATCAAGATACACTTTGCAAATCTGAAAAAGAACATCAGCATAGCTTAGCCACGCAAACTGCAATTTTTTCACTGCTCTTCATTAGAGAAGATGAAAATCTTCCACTTTTCTAGAAGATCCAACATCAACACTCCAAATAAATAAATGCCAGGGGAGACAAATACCGATTTGACAGAAAACAGGCTCAGCTGAAAGACATAAAGACAGAGGAGAAATGCTTTGCAGGCAGCATCAAAAGCTGCCTGCACACACATCTCAAAGCAGGTGTATCAGAAGCTGGCATTTGTACCATTACCACATGCTAACAGCACAGACAATATCCTAAATCAGTTCCATTCCATATACCCGGTATGGTATTTACCAATAACAAACTCACCACAGGAGTCAGAGTATGAAAAGACACTAGAAACAGATTTAGCAAAAGGTTTATTTCACACGGCCTAAGCAAAGCAGTTTCAGAAGAGAATTATGTGGGAATGACAGAAAAACCTCTCTGACGCAACAACTTCTGGGCTGGCCCAAGAGGCATGAATGTTTGGGGATTTAAACAATACGCACAGTGACCCAGTGTTTGCTAGAAACATGGAAGTTTTGCAGTACACGTTTGGTTTAACAGACTTAGACAGCAGTCAGCCTGTTATGGTCCTCTGAAGACTGCTTCATCCTGCTTCAGACAATACTACCCAAATACCTTCAAATCTTTTGTGGCTGTCGTAGTCCTCAGAGCAGGGGATCTCAATGAACTTGTCCTGCAGGCTCTCACTGTGATGAGCCAGCACCTCTGTGACCCCATCCTCGGCGCTCAGGTAGCTCCAGCTCAGGAGGCCGCCGACGGCAGCAGAGGAGAGGAGGAACGCTGCCTTCAGCCACCTCCACCGTGATTCTTGCTGGCCTCTGCTCTTCTTGGCACTACGGAGGGAGCACAGCGACAGCCCCACGTAAGCTAACGACACGCTCCCAAGCCAGTGAGGAACCGCTTTGGCCGCTACCCCGCCCGATACCGGGAAGACCCGGTCAAGGGCCGGGGCCAGTACCGGTACCCCTCGTTTTGAGTATACACATACAAACACACGCAATTTTTATCCCTTTTTCATGCTCGGAGGCTTCAGGCCGCCTTCCGACAGGAGCTCCCACAAGAGCCGGCGGCGCTGCCGCAGGCCGCTCCCCTCAGCCCGCCGGGCCCGGGCACCGCCACCCCTGGGGACAGCGGCCGCCGCTGCCGGCGGGAGGTGCCAGCCACTAACCACAGCCCCCGCCCCAGCCCCAGCCCCAGCCCCCGCCGGGTACCTGCTGTGGGGGCGGCGGCCGCCGCGGTCCGGCCCAGCCGCCGTCCCGCCGCTCTCGGGGCCGCGCGGCGCCGCCCGCCGCTGCGGAGCCATCGCGCCCGCCGAGACAGAGCGATGAGCTCGGCCCGCCTCTCCCGCCTGCCAGGGGAAAGCAATCGGCCACCGAGCAGAAACGCGTCAGAAAAACCGGCAGGAGCACTCCATTACAGAGCCAAGGTGGGAGCAGCGCAGGGGCCTCACCGGGACAGAGGGGCGGCAGCTGGGCAGTACCGAGACGCCGGGGCAGAGGGACGCGGTCAAGCGCCTTATGCCGGGGTACCGCAGCGGCAGGCCAAAGCAATCGATGCGGACCGGCGGTGCCGCGGCCAGCCTCGAGCGCGCAGTCAGAAGCAATCGAGGGCGGAACGGCAGCATGCGGCGGGCATGGAGGCGAGCATGGAGGCGGGCGGCCCGCGGCGGCGGCTGGTGCACCTGGACCTGAAGGGCGCCCCGCCCCGCGCCTCCTACCTGGCGGAGGTAAGGAGGGGGCGGGGAGGGCTCTCTGGCCCGGCCCGACCTGACCCGGCCCGGCCTGGCCCCACCCGCCCGCTGTCCCCTCCCGCCCCCTCAGGTGCTGCCGCTGCTCCGCGCCCTGGGCGCCACCGGGCTGCTGCTGGAGTACGAGGACACCTTCCCCTACGCGGGGCCGCTGGAGCCGCTGCGGGCCCCGCACGCCTACAGGTACCGCCCGGGGAGGGCCCGGGGGGGCCGCAAGCCGGCCCGGGCCCTGACGTCCCGCTCTCCCCCCGCAGCCCCGGGGAGGTGCGGGCGGTGCTGAGCCAGGCGCGGGCGCAGGGGCTGGAGGCGGTGCCGCTGGTGCAGACCTTCGGGCACATGGAGGTGAGCGCCGGGCGGGCGTCGTCGCGCTTTCGACGCCTGGGAACGCTGAGTCGGGTGAGCGGGGCGAACAGCTCCGGCGGTGTGGGGGTGGCTTTGCTGGGAAGTCTCCGCCGTAACTCCCGGTGCTCCGGTTATCCAGCTCCCGTCAGCTGCACGCTCCGGACAGCAGGGTGGCACTGCACTGACCGCCCCGTTTCCCTCACCCCATGAGGCACTTTGTGGTTGGAGACTCTCGCGGCTCTGTGGAGCAGCAGCTGTGCCCCTCCTGCCTGTGCCACCTCTGGCGCAAGGCCTCGTGCCGTCCTCCGTGCTCACCCATGGCCAAAACCCAGGTTTTAGCAGGACAGCTGTTAGCAGAGCCCTGGTGACCCAGGAGGACGCTGCTGTCCCCTCCATTTTGCAGTTGTTCCCCAAGCTCTCCTTTCTCTTGCAGTTTGTGCTGAAGCACAAAGAATTTGCTCATCTCCGGGAGGTGAAGGCGTTTCCCAACGCCCTCAACCCACACAAGGAGGAGTCGCGGGCACTGGTCAAAGCCATGGTTGACCAGGTCATGGCACTGCACGAAGACTTAAAATGGTTTCACATCGGATGTGATGAGGTGGGACTCTTTTGAGCCAGGAATATTTTTTTTGTGAGGAATGATGGTAAGGGCCAAGGGTTCTGCATTTCAGTGGTGCCCAGGCCACGTTTGGGTAGGATTTTGGGGACAGAAAACACCAATTCAAGCCAGTGTAGAAAAGTCATTTTGTCAATAAATGATTCCAGTAGCACAGGATGTCATTTCTATTAATCTGAGTGGAATATGGAAAGTATTGAAAGCAGTTTCTTAAAGCTAACTCAGCATTTGATTTTAGGTCAAATGAGTATTTAAAGTGATATATTAATTGCAGGTATTCATTAAGAATCACGAGAGTTTTGATGTAAGATGTTGGCTTATTGTTCTCGCCAACTTATTCAAAGTAAGCCCTTTTGTGGTGGGAAGTGGGGTTTTTTTTTCTCTTGGTAGTTTGTCTCCTCAAGGAGGAGAACCCTGAGTTTTCTCCTTTCTCAGCATTTCTTAAAACCAACCCTGTGGCATGCAGATCCCTGAAATTCATTGTGATCACCTTAACTGTACTGATACTAGTTTAGCATTTTGAATCCTGTTGTTTGGGAACAAATGGCAAGGTTAGATAGGGACCTGCAAGCTTTTATAAAGCAAAATACTATTTATGTAGAATAAACATGTTTTAGATAAAAACTGCTCTAAAACAACAAAGAGTTTAAATGCATATCCAGCTTAACAGGCCCAAGTCTACTCTCTGCATAGGACCAAATATGCTGGGGCCACTCCTGGACAGGCCCCCAGGTCACTTCTAGATTCACATACAAATGATCTCCTTCCCCAAGACAGGAACCTCATTTTATATAATTCAGGACCTTATGGGTTGCTAGATTTGAACTGAGTAAAACTGGTGAGAGCTACTTCCAAGGACAAACCTTCCAGAGACAAATACAGCATGCTTTAATTATTCTTTAGGTATTTCGGTTCCTATAGGAAAATTCCCTTACGTGATACATTTAGTCAGGGCCACAGTCTCCTGCAGACTGATAGAAATGCTTGCAGTGTCTTCATCACTGAGAGGTGCTTTTAAATATGTCCGCTCAGTGCGTCATGTCTTTGCAATACGTTTGGAATATTGTATGATTTCAGGACACTGTGTCAAACTTGTTCCCCCTATTCCTATAAAAGAAGTCAAGATTATTTGTTTGATGTTTCAGGTCTACTACCTCGGCGAAGGAGAGGAGTCAAAGCAGTGGCTGCAGCAACAAGACAACACTCCAGAGAAGCTGTGCTTATCCCACATAAAAGCAGTAGCAAGTTGTGTGACTTCATCTTACCCCACTGTGACGCCCATCGTGTGGGATGATATGCTCAGAGGGATAAGTGAGGAAACATTGGCAGGTGTGTGACCAATGATGGGGTGAGTCATATTTTGTAGCATACAAAAAAGTTTACACAACCAGTTAAAACAGATTTGTTGGCAGAATAAAATAAGGAAAACAAGAAATCTGAGAATAGTTGAGATATGATCCGTTAGACTAGAGAGTGGAGACACTTAGTCCTTGGCTATGTCATGGACTTTCTGTATGACTGGGCAAGTCTCGACACATATACTTTAGTTTTCCATCAGGTAATACACAGTGTGTCGTGGTTTAGCCCCAGCCAGCAGCTAAGCACCACGCAGCCGCTCGCTCACTCCCCCTCGGTGGGATGGGGGAGAGAATCGGAAGAGCAAAAGTAAGAAAACTTGAGGGTTGAGATAAAAACAGTTTAATAGGGAAAGCAAAAGCCGCGCACGCAAGCAAAGCAAAGCAAGGAATTCATTCACTACTTCCCATGGTCAGGCAGGTGTTCAGCCATCTCCAGGAAAGCAGGGCTCCATCACGCGTAATGGTTACTTGGGAAGACAAACGCCATCACTCCGAATGTCCCCCCTTCCTTCTTCTTCCCCAGCTTTATATACTGAGCATGACGTCATGTGGTATGGAATAGCCCTTTGGTCAGTTTGGATCAACTGTCCTGGCTGTGTCCCCTCCCAGCTTCTTCTGCACCTGGCAGAGCACGGGAAGCTGAAAAGTCCTTGACTAGTACAGCAGCAACTAAAACATCTCTGTATTATCAACACTGTCCTCAGCACAAATCCAAACCATAGCCCCATACCAGCCGCTACGAAGAAAATTAACTCTGTCTCAGCTGAAACCAGGACACAGTGACAAACAAAACAGTCGTCATGCAGTGGTTGCCATCAATTCTACTTTCTTTACACATTAAAAAAGCCTATTAGCATTTGTGGACTCAGCCTAAATTTCTATGCCTTTCACCACCATTTAATGTCAGTTGTTGCTCTGTGCAGCATCTGGTTCCAGTGGTGCAGACTCACCCGGAGAAGCTGTGACCCTGTGAGTGTCTTTGACATTATAGGTGATCACAGTGCACATCATGAGGAACTCTGATACTGAATTGTGGGATAGCTCCAAGACCTTGACGTTACGAGTCTTGTTTGTTGAAAAATATGAAACCACTGCTAAAATTTGAGTAGTCCTAGCATAGACACAGTTCCAGCATTTTCAGAGCCACCTTATGTGTCTGCTCTAAATACATTTAGACAATACCATGAAGAGCTCCTCCAGCAGTGACTGACCTATTCATGGCTTTAATAGTGGGAAGTCATCCAAAAAAATGCTGATAGGACCCATGCAGTTTCCACAAGAGCAGCACAGCGTCTAGCTAAGTGCACTGTACCGCCACAGGCAATCACAGACTAAACAAACTAAAATGGGATGCAGTTAAAATACTGAATTTCTGTATAATTTACTGCAGTTTCTCTAGGGGTCGGTTTCTCATGTTTAAAACTAGTCAGGAAGTTGATTATAAAGGTATTTGAAGCTAAACCTGTATCTTTATTTGTACTTTAAAGGCATCTTAAAAAGCTAAGTTCTGTGCAAACACAGCTCAGACAATCTCTAACTTAAAGGGTAAATACTTCCTTTGAATTTAGCTGAAACCTTGCATGTACCGTTCGCAGCTCCACCAGTTCAACCCAGCAGGTATACTGATAGATTCAAGGGACTAGGAATGAGATGGGCTTGGGATGAATGGGATCACTGATGAGTTGTCACTGCTGATCCATATTAGTGGTTTCAAGCTGTCTAAGGACTTAGTGGCCCCTGGCATGTGAACTCTTGTATTCAAAGCCCTGGCCAGGCTGAAAATGCCCATGGGCACTTCAACTGTAAATGAAGAATTCTAGTGACGAGCCATAGTTAGTTCTAGTCATGATAACTGCACCAATAATATGTACTTAGTTCTCACTTTTAACTGGCTGTTTTCCATTACTTAGAAGAACTCTGTTCTTTTCAGAGTCTGGGGTCCCACAGCTTGTGCAGCCAATGATCTGGGACTATGCAGCAGACCTCGACGTGGAGGGCAAAGGTTTGTATTTCTCTGCTGAGCTGCTTAGAAGCAAAGAGCTCTGTTACCTGTTAAGCAAAATAGCCAAACCAAAACAGTATGATTAAAACATACCTTAGTTGGACACCAAAAAATTCTATTTTTGTTAAATTGCTTTTTGTTGCTTTAGTAGCATAAACATAGTCCTTGTTTGATTTCACATAATAGTTGCTATTATTTATTTTGTTTTTCTATTTATGCTTCTCCTATGAAGGACTTGCATTGTCTGCTGCTTAATTCTTTTCAACAGGGCTATGGAATCGCTGATGGGAGATTGAGAGGTTTTTCACAAGCACTGTTACATAAACTCTCCTCGCATTAAAACCAGCGGGAGCAGATAGCTCTGTATTGAACAGCTCTACAAAAGAAGCTTTAAGGCTTCATACGTCTATAGAATTCAAAGGAAAAACTCCTAAAGGCTCCAATCAGGCATCTAACATGCATACGAATATTTCTTTGCTGAAAGAAGAATCAGTTGTCAGATGTTGCGCATGCTCATTACGTGCCCATGGTTCTTAGCATTGAAGCAATTTAGCAATTCGAGGGAATGGAATATAGTAACTGGGCACATGAAAATAGGAGGGCAGTCACCGAAACCGGTTGCTCAGAGAGGATGTCAAATCTCCCATCCTTGCTGACGCTCCAAACTTGACGGGGCAAGGCTCAGCAGCCTGTTGTAACTGGACCTGGGTTCCTGTTAATTGGAGCATTATAGTCAATGCTGAAAATGGAGAAAAACTTGTCCTGTAAGTGTTCTTTTGTGTCTTATTTCAGTGCTTCTCATAGAGAAGTATCGTAGATGTGGCTTCTCCAAGGTGTGGTTTGCTAGTGCTTTTAAAGGAGCTACAGGAGTGAATCAGTCTCTAACGCTTATTGGACACCATTTAAAAAACCACCTTCAATGGCTGAAAGTGGCAAGCAATAGCCCCGCTGATGTCCTTGAAGGTATCGCGCTGACCGGCTGGCAAAGGTAAGGAACATCTTTTTAAATGGTTCCGAGGATCACATGGAACCAAACTTCCACCCAAAAACTCCCTAAGAGGTACAAGGAGGCTGGGGATTTAGAAAGGAACTTTGCAACCCTGCAATCCTTCCTGTTGGTTGCTGCTGGGCCTCACCCAACTGACTGTGAAGGGTGGATTTCAGAGTTCCAGTCAACTGCTACAGCATTTATCAGCCGGAGCAATTGTTTTGACAGACACCAACAATAGCAGATTGGATTTGAAGGCTTGAATGTACTTTGTGCCACCTTGGACTGCTTATAGACAGCATAGTTAACACAATACATGGTGTATATCTGACCATCTAACGGGAATTCAAATAGAATGAAGTTGCATAAGAGAGAAGAGTTTGTTAGTGTAATGAAGGAGTAAAAGGTTTTTATGCAACAGGCAGGAGGTCTAAGGGAATACGAGAGCGCTGAATTCCAATTTCTGACCCTAATTTGGCTTGAGAAAGCAATTTGGTTTGTGTCTGTTCTTACTAGTAAAACAGGAATACTTAGCATTTCAGAGACAGAAGGTCCCTTCTCTGAGACAGAAACTGATGTGTCTAAAGCTCTTTGAATTTTAGTGATTGAAATATTAAGACTTCCTACTTGTTTAGTATGTTCTAACAGTAAAATGTCTAATTAATGAATGTTTTCTTATTTAGGTATGATCACTTCTCTGTTTTGTGTGAGCTTCTCCCTGTGGCAATTCCATCATTGGCTGTATGTCTGCAGGCACTAAAGAATGGTACAATGAGAACTTTATTCTCTCTCAGCTAATGCCTAGCACAAGAGTGAAGTGACCTTGCCCTAAGGTTGGCACAGGCTTATTATATTTTGAGGTGGTTTGACTATCTGATCGCGGTCTGAATTATGAACAATAACTTATACCTCTTGAATGTTTGCAGTACAGGAGTAGAGAAGCCTCCTGGCCTAAGTATTTAAAAATAGCCATAGTATACTCATCATTTATTCTGTTTTAACCCGTAAGTGGTCACAAACTTCTTCATGTTTACACTAAAAAAAATTTGAGAAGCTGAATTGCTTTTGAAACCGATTTGAAACACTACTGGTGTATCAATGAGACTGATTTCGTTTAGATTTAGATCTTGTTTACATGTAAAAGTTGTTTTAACTGATCAATTTTCTTAAAATTGATCTAGGTAGTACACTGTCTGGTAAAATACTTCCTGTAGTTTCTGGTTTCTTCACAGGCAGTTGCCAATAGAATTTTTATTTTTGTCTTTCTGCATTTCTTACTTTCAAAATAAAAAAAATGCAACCTACCCATTTTTAACTACGGCATTAAAAATATTCAGCACCCTGAACAGAAAGCTCATAGCTAGGAAGTGCTTTACCTAGTACAAGACAATTGTGTGGAAGACAATGTACTCTTCCCACCCCCAATCTTTTTCCTTATTCTATTTCCATTTTACCTTTTAAAAAAATCTTCATCCAAGGAGAACTACTAGGCCAATGCAGCATACTCCAGAAAAACCTTCTTTAAGGACCTTTTGGTTATTTAGGCTCCTTTTACTTATGCTCACTGTCTTCTGCCAGGTGGCTATTCTGAAAAGATTAAAGAAAACGTGGAAAAACTCCTGGGAATGTCTAACCTGGAAACTGAAACTTTCATGAGGTAAAATTCCAGCTGTGGGATTCAGATGCTTCTCATCACGTGGTAAGTTCAGAAACTAACGGATCCTCTTTGGACAGCACAAGTCTGGGGACCTTTCCTGGGAGCAATATCCTTACACTTGTGACACAAGTTAGTTTCTACCTCAAGTCATCAGTGAATGAACTTCTTGAAAGGAACAGGTAATAAGGTTTATGTTGATTCTCTGGCCGTCTGCAGGAGTGTGGGGGCTGTAGCATCTCAAAATGGGACATAACTCCAGCAAAGTGATTTAAACATCAAGCTCTGCATTTCAGGCATCGCATCCCTATATATTGACACCTCAGCAGAGCGTAATACTTACATGCAAATTTAAAGTGTTTCAGCAGAATTCCTGAACAGTATGTGCTGCCTCATTTCAAGAATCAAGTTCTTTCCTGAATTAAATCTCACTGTTATTTAAAGTAAAAATGATTTTTTTTTAATGGTATGGTTAGCAAAAAAAGGAGCTTGAAATGAAACTTGAGTTGCAACAGATGATCAGTTATTCTCATCTGCCAGGAACAGTCTTTTACAAGCTAGTTCCAAAGATACATAGAATTAAATTTACTTACTCCTTAAGCATTCTCTCTATTTATGCAGGAGAAGTTCAGCTAAAGCCCTATCACCTCCCTGTCAGCCTGCAAACACATATGTGTCTGCTGTTTCAAAGACTGCTCATACTAACATTCATTTTCAGATATGTCACAGGCTGGTTCAGCCCCTACCACAGAAAAAGGAAGATTATTCATCCTATAATAATGCATCACTTTCATCCAGATGCAGTAAGGTAACACCACTTATTTTGAATTATAGGGGAAATAAAGTCTGTCATATTTTGGGCACTCAAGTGCCCAACATACAGTTCTGAGTCCTTGCCTCTTTCTAAAATTATTTCAGAAGCATCAGTGGAAATCAAGCAATATGAAGTATTCATAATATGGTTTTAAACAGAAGAACATGTATATCTCTGCCTTCTGTTGAACAAATTCTTTGAATACAAATATAAAATTGGTCTCCAAAAATCTCTTCCTTGTACATGCAGTTACTCCTATACAGACATGCGGCATCTCACAGCAGTTAACCTCACTGTAGGAGCCCACTGTGGGCCAGGTTCCAGGCAGGGCTTGGAATAAAACCAGACCCCTTTACCCTGCTTCCTGTCGCTGTATGTGCTTTTCAGAAGTTGTCCTAAAGATGATGCTGATTCATGCTAAATGGCTAATTTATACATGTTTTTGCTGTGATAAGGTGAACATCTAACTGCATCCACTCTTGCTGATAAAAAACAGAATGAAATTCCCACAAAGTCTCACAGTGGGTTTCAGTTACACTTAAAATGTGTATAGTGTTTTTCTGAGCTCACATTTCTGTACTTTAAAGTCATTGCATAAGAAAAGTGCCAAGATTAATGGTACTTAAACAGAAACAGCATCAACCTTTTGCCATCTGCACAAAATCAAGTCCTTTGAGCTCTTGTAATAGATGCTTCTTTTCCTGTAAACTCATTTTAAGGACTGTACTCCCTTTAAAAGGCCCAGTAAGCTAACCCTCCCTTGAGGCAGAGCTCAGCTGCAAATGTGATTGTTTCTTCCTTCTGATTTCTGCTTAGTCTTCTCTCCAAGTGGAATGCTGTGGTGCAAGACCTCCAAGCAGCCATGGAGCAAGTTTTCCACAAGTGTACTGTAGAGGAGTGGATGGAGGAGAACGTCCACCCCAGCCTACAGAAGCTGCAGGAAGTGGTGGATGATTTAGATAAAGCAATAAAAGCACAAAATTAGGGCCATTTCAATTAGTCTGTCTTATTCCATGGGAAAAGATGGCTAGTGGAAATCTGCAACTAGTCACAGAGCTAGTTTGTTAAGAGTTAAATCACCTGTCCTGTAAGTCAGATTTGCTCCCCTTGCAAAACAGAATGCAGGAGTGAGTCAGAACTCAGCTATATTACAAGGCAGGAGAAAAACCCAGTTTCTTCCAAATTCAGTATTTGTAGTAATTACAATGACCTGGAAAAGTTCCACAAGTTCTAGTCTAGTCAGTAGCCAACATGTCCTCCCTCTGCAATTTCCATAAAAAGACAGATTTAGGATACTTTAAACATGCTTGAGGTCCTTATGGTCTGTACTGTGACTCATTCCTCTTTCAGGTATGTTCAGAGATGTATCCTACCTTTCCATCAGGACAAGTCCTTCCACAGCATATAGCAGTTGATTTGTTTAATTTTGTTTTGGACTTTCTCAGTCTTTGAAATACATAAAACCATATGTCCTAAATCCAGCTTTGATTAGCTTGAGATCAGGAAATAAACATCCAACTTTTTGCAGAACTCTGAGCAACGAACCACTGTCTAGATGCTCACTAGGTTACAGCAGATGCATGGAAGAACATGTACCATGTCAGTACAGAGCAAGAGGGAGCTATAGAAAAGGGGCTTGTTGCCAATAGCAAAGGTGACACTTGGACTCTGAGGGAAAAGTGCCTTAACGCATTGGGCTTTTGACATTTTACCAAAGCATCATCTAAGCTTAGTTTCATCCCCACAGAAAAGCACCGTCCCAGTCACTTTAACACATCTACTTCGCTATGTAAAACCTGAGACTGCAGGTTCATCCACATTTGAAGCATGACTAAAGTCTACTAAATGAGGGAAAAATGCTGGTTTATTCTACTTTAAGGTTGAACTTTTACTAATGTATAGCAATACATTTTGTGGACTTAACTGGAGCATTGAGATCACCACCATGAGGGAAAAATGCCAAAGTCTGGTAGTTAAGTACACTACCATGAATATTCAAAATATTCTTTACTTGTTTGCTTAATTTATTGCTTTCTTGAAAGTCTTATTTTGGAAGCACAGGTATTAAAATTTTCTTGGAACAATCTGTTATAAAGAGTATAGCTCTAGATACAGAAAGTACAAGAAGTACAGCATAAGACAAATCAAACTTACATAATGAGAGCTACAGGAGTTAGGTCCACATGCAGATTTTTAGCCAAGAAGAATCAATTGCTATGTATACCTTAATTACAAGTCACATACCTTGAACTAAACAAGATCTTAATTTATTTTACTTTAATAAATCCTTTGATATTCAAAATGTTTGTGGAAACTTGCCTTTGTTTTGCATGTGGCATGTTGGTTTGGTTTAAAGAGGGAAAAATGCAAATATATTCACCAGTGGAGAGTTGGTTATATCAGCTTATATGAAATTGAAAGCTGGGTCAGTAAGGAGCTAGGTATTTGGGCTTCCTCTACTCTGTCCTCCCCCCATTAACTCCTTCAATAGGTCTGTGCCAAGTGGTAATATAGCCATTAATATTTTAATACATTTTAATTAAAAACAATATAAAAGACTGCAGTGACACAAAACAAGTTATCAAAGTTTATTTTATCAATGGACTTTTTAAAAAAAAAAAAAGACAACATACAAGGCCTTGCTGAAATTCCGCTTGCAATTTTAAAGTAGAAAAGCAATTTCTAAACATTTTCCAGAAGTATTTTTGCCTCTCAGCAATCTACTACAGTGTCGGAACTAGCACTCTTTACTATGTAAGCCAGCTTAGGTTTTGGATCTGTGTAACTTCATAAATACAGCATAAGAGTCAGATCTCAGCTATATAGTATAAATACTTGGATTTTCTTTGAAACTTGCACAATTGGTCCTAGTAATTGGAATATCTCATTTTGTGACATATCAGAATATTAGATTATAGCTTAGATAATGCAACTTTCTCCCTTTGTACAACATGCAGTCTAGCTTTTGTTCAGGATGACAGCTAAGGCCATGATCCCATCCAACCGCACACATGCAAGTAACTTCAAACGTGCTACTCAAGTTTAAGCTGAAGCATTTGCCAAATGGCACTTACCATACAGTTATATTAACAGACACAATAGAAAGTGTTGGCTTTATGGAGCAAGGGGTTAGATCTTACTTAAGATCTTTTATGCAGATTTTTTAAATCATTTGTAAGTCAAACTACAGCTGTCTAGGCTCAAGTTACTAGCCAGCCTGAGGTACAAAAAACTTAACAAATACATCTCCTCTAGGAGTATCTAATTTCCTAACCAAAACTAGTTTTTCACATCATTCTTTTTAGTACAAGCCACTTGAGATCAGGCACACGTAAGGCTATGTTTACTGGGCCTTTTGATACACTAGACCCAAGAGAAGTGAGGAAAACTATCCAAAAAAGCCTTCAGCAAAATGGCGAAAAGCGGCAGGAAAAGAGCATCAGAGAGAGGGCTAGTGGAAAGAGGGAAGAACAGAACCTGTCCCGAGTTAGCACCTGCTGTTCTAAACAGTTCCTTCAAGCTGCATCACATCACTGAGGAGTCTGCAGACTTTGCCATAATCAAATCCATGTTAACGGCAATTTGCAAGTTAATTTTCCATGTACACAGTTACTGCAAAACATGAAAATCTGGACGTGTCTTCCAAAAGACAAACAGTTTTTGAAGACAGTAAGCTCAAAACATAGATCAAGAGAAATACACATCAGCCTGTGATGCACATTCATGTACAGCAGCCAAGTGCCAAGTTGCATCATTCTTTACCTGCCCTGTAGGTCAGTATCACAATAAGCTCCCAGTTGTACATATCAAGCGAGCACTGCCTGACGTACAGCCCGCAGGCAGAACCCACAGCATTTGAAGAATTTGTACTCAGTCAGCCTTCACATTAGCTCAGTCTACGGAACTCAGGTTCTCATTTGAAACTGTACTAGTTTGTATGGCAACAGAGCTGCCAAATGCAAAATGGACACAGTACAAGAGAGGGTTACACCAGCTGTTCCAAGTGAAAGGCTGAGGAGTGAAAATATTCCTCCTACACACAGAGTACATGCCAGCAGTCATCCCGTTCCAGCCTACCATCAGTAGGATACCGAGGTATGAGGGGGACACTATAGAACATCTTTAAAGAGATGATCATTGGACATTAACTCAAAATGCAACTTACTCCACAGAATGTATTTCAAGCTGTTATATCTTACTATAGGTCATTCCCCTTTCTAGGGATTCCGATTTTCCTTACATTGTTTTAGTCTTTGTGTAATGATATTGCATAGTCCATAAATATATACATGACTAACATCAAGAATGTACAGCAAGCTAGAAGCACAAAAGAGCTCAGCAGAAGCAGGGCACACAATGCAATGTAGGCTTAGATCAATAGACGTACCTTTCTAAAACTGATTTTTAACTAGAAAACCACACCGTGGTTTGTATCTTCCACGGCATGTTAGCTCCCATGGAAATACAAAAGAAACCCAGCATAGTTAAGACTGAATGCAGGCAGTTTTGTCCATTCCATCCATGGTCAAATCTGTGCACTCAGAATATTAAGTGCAACGCACATCTGTACCATGTCCTCCCTCTGCATATCCTTGCTACAAAGCAGCAGTTATCTGCAGATTGAGCCCCTTTGCTTACATTATATCATTAAATACTCTAGGTTTTTTTTCAGTATTTCTTACTGGAAGTCCTTGGAACACTTGACATTCATATGGGGGGGGGGCAGGGAGGGGCAGGAGAGTTCTCCAAATTCCCAATCTCATTCTACTCTCTCCAAAATGAGTGTTACCTAGGGTATATATTAGAGTGGATTTAAATGAAGATCTCTCCAAAGTGTTACATCCTGCAATTTTTTTTTAACTGGTTTGATGATTATTCTTAGCTTACAGCTGTGCTTCAGAATAAAGGCCAAATTTAGCTAATTGCCTGCAATCTGATTTCCCACATTCATACATAACAGCTTCCCAATTCCAGTGATAATGGGGTAGCGATTGAACCCCGCACAATGAGCTCACCAACTCAGAGGACTTCACAAGCACGTCTATTGGCAGAGGTCTGCTTTGATACCTGATGTGATTACAAGTTTCTTTTCTTATTTAATAGTCATACATGCACTTCTGAGCTGCAGTCAAGCTGCATCAACAGCTATCTCCCTGTTACAGTTTGATTACCCTTTCAAACCAACAGTAAGAGCATCTGTCTCACAGCTCACATACTGGGTCTAAATGGCTGGAAGTGAACTCTTGGTACAACCTGTTCTTTGGTTAGATAAGCATGTGTTTAGGTTCACATATAGCTGGAACACACAACAGGACAGAGCTTCTGCTGAAATCTTTTCAGAGCTTTCTCTTCTGTAGAGGTAGTGCTTTGAAAGAAGAATGCGGGTTCTTTTAAGTCCTGAAGAAGCTGCTGCCAGAAGACATTTGCTGCTGGCCAGATGTGAAAGCAGACCACACAGTTACCTTGTACCCCATACAGATCTCCTAGAAGTAACTGTGTAAATATTTCCTAATTCAGGTCTTACCATCATACAAGTCCTAAACAAAACCCAGTGAACTTTAATACAAGCAGTTTTCACATGTTGAAGGAACTTTCAGCTCCTTACAACTTTCTCGTACTGACATGTTGATGTAGGCATGATGAAGTTTTAGTTCTAGACAGAACATGTTGACTAACAGAGGTAGCTTTTACTTCAAAAGATATCTTGGAAAATTCATATTTTAACTATTTGTGAAACCATTGGTCAGAACAGAGGACACTACACACACCTGGAGTAAAACATGGGTGCAAGTCAAACACTGAATCTATCCCAGCTATCTTAAAAAAATTAAGTTATTAGTTAGCACTTTGGTATCATTTCAAGTGAGGAAATACTAAACAAATCCAGGCTGCCATGTTGTTTGACAGATGTGCTCTTCTTCCTTTCTAAATACACAGTTAAAATAGTAAATGTTGAGGTTTAGAAAAAGGTTATTCTATCTTGGGGCAGTCTACGCCCAGAAGTTAAGCAGAACAGGACTAAGCTAGAACATCCCAGAGATGTTGAATCATCAGTGTGATCGTTTTGTTTACTATTTATGGCTCCTTGGCAAGTCCAAGAGAAGACAATCTAACAAGTTGATCAGCCTGATGTTTCCCACTCCAAGACAGTCACTCCAACTTTGACTCCTACTGGTATCTAATGGCAAGTCAGTAGTAGAGAATATAAAAGTGCCACTATCCTGCATCACCTAATTGCATATATTAAGCTGCTTAAAACCAATTTAGCAATATATTCAGTCATTTACAACATTTCAAGAAAAACCTCAAAGCATTGTTTTACGAGCTACAAATTCAGCTCTTCTACATTTCATATACTGTACCTGCAGCAGATGTTTGCAATAAGTGGAAGTTTACATCTGTATCTCCACTTCATTAATACAAAAGCAATAAATGATTTCAAACCAATTCATTAATAAATAACTATTCCTAGACAAGTTTGATGAGCTGACAAAGTTCAAAAGCCAGCAATGCCCACATGCAGGAACTAAGTCAAAGGAGCAAATAAAACAGAATTTGCTTTGGACTCTACAACAGCAATACCGTGAGCGTGGATCTTGAAGCAGTTTAGCACTAAAAAAGGTGCCCTAAGACAGATTCCTCCCACTGTAAACACACATGTAGAGAAATGCCCAGATCAAGACTGTGAGGGATTTCTTTTTCTGAAGAACAATCCATATTTTCCAGATGTTTGAAAGCCTCTGCTTTCTTCAGCTCATGATGACTATTAATATTTATCCTGTGGTTCATCTGCATCGCTAGCCTCTGTTTCGCTGCTCTGTGAGAGATCTTGTTGGCTCTCTACTCTGTCCAGTTCCAGAAAACTAGTAATGAGTTTGGCAACTGCTTCCACATCACTGTGGAAAAGAAAAAACAATGTAAGAGTTAGTGGAACTGTGGTGTTGACAAGACAAGAACAGGCATGCTAATTCTTGAGAATAACTGCTCGAAGGGCCAGTCAACATATGGCATAGAGTATGACTGACAGCATCCCACTTGTGAAGGCATATCAAGCCAAGCCATTACTTCCACATCAGAACAAATCAACCCCTTTCCCACAGTCCCTGCTGCAAGATTCCTTATTATCTACGCTTAAAATAAATCCTATTCACTGATAAATACACTGGATGTTTGCAAAATAGAGTTAATTCCCTCTGCCATTGCACAGCTGAGCTAGTGAAGGTAACTACAGCAAACATGCAGCATTAAAGGAATCTTGGATATCTAAATATGATCAGTCTCCTGATGTGAGATGGTGTTACCCAAATGTCTGCAACTGAAAGCATTAAAGGGTTTAAAAAAGTTAAACTGAATAACACAAGGTCATATCAGCAAGTACGAGGAGCTAAGATGACAATAGTTGACAGTTACTGACCCATGTGATTGTTATTTCCCACCTTACACATTCTAATTAAAAAAAGTCCACACTGCACCTTCTACAGCCCAACACTGCACTCTGAGTCAGTGGGTGTGAAAATCCAGTGACAAATCGTAGCACAACCAGGTAACCCTTCCCAAAATACCGCACAGTCTCCTCTTCCACATTCACATCTCGGATCTCATTCAGTAGAGCCACTACTGTAAACAGATGTGGAAAACAAAATAGTCTATTAGCATTACAGTAAACTCTCAACACTGCTACTTGTGACTTGCATGGCTGGGACTCTATGCTCTTGGGTACTACTGCTCTGATCCCATACAACGGGGCAGTCCTGCAATAGCAAATAATTCCTGAGCTATTCAGGCAAAACAAACAAGGAGAGACTACAGCACATACTAGCTGGTAGAGGCCCTAATGAACAAGATACACTGCCTCCGAGGAACTGGGGACCATTAGTTTATTACTTATGTTTCCCACTTACTTTAATGACAGTTTTAACTTTTTTTCTGTACAGAGCAGGTAAACAGGTGTTAAGTTTACTGAGATTGAACAAATACTGAAAGATTTAACTGTTCAGAGCATCTGCTGATCTCTGCATCCCCACATTAACAGTACTTGAAACAGGTATTACCAAGTAACCTTTCAGGAAGAGATGTGCTCAGCTCCCCAACATATAAACATACCCTAAAGAAAAGTTCAGAAATATTAAACATCCTTCTCTCCACATCTTATCTTACATCTCCAAAATGAACTGTTTAAAAACCAATTCAACTTAAGGACATTCCAAATTTTGTCAGTTTTCTAAGTGTATTAACAGTTGGTTTGATTTAGACTAGCAAGTAGAATAAAAAAATCTGACATTGAAGAGGATCCTACTTTAGTCCGCAATGGAGCTCCTGTCTCACAGTGACTCAACCAAGTCACATACTATACTTCAACTTCTGTTACTCTAACAGGAAGCTCAAAAGAAACAAGACACTGCATTAAGCTGAGCCTACTGAATATGCTGTTTTAAATGCATATGATATATCTGCAAGATATAACATGCCTGCTTGCATACGATACCTAAAGATTTGCCTGCTACCAAAACCAGATTAGGTTATAGAAATCTCAACTCCTGGATCCAAAAATTTAAGTTTTTCCCACCAGTCCCACCTGCAAAGCAGGCTAGCCAAGGGAAATGTAAACCTGCACATCAACATCCCAAGGGAATAGCTAAGACTATTATAGAAAGCAATGTGTAAGCCTAGTTACTTTGGATTAAAATAACTAAACAAGATGCATTCAGCACTCTAACCTGAAAAAACATTTGGGTCCTGAGAGGCAGATTATTATATCTGCTGCTTGGGAACAAAATAGATCTGGAAACAGATGTGACCAATTTGAGTACAGAACTCCAGAGCAGCTTATTAAATGGGCATGTATGCATTTCTTCTGTCTGCCCACCACATTTGCTACCACAGATACTGCTTTCTCACCTTGTTCATTGCCTCCTTTTGAGAAGGTCAGTATTTTTTTGTAAAGATTGAATGTTTTTAGGCAGACTGTTCCCTTGTTCTTATCAAATACAGCTTCCTGTAAAATTGAAAAATAAAAATCAAGATTCTTAAAAACACCATCAGTAGCTATGCTTCAAAGTAAAATAAAAATAGTTATATGGGAAAATAATCTTGGTAACACAAAAAAATACATAGCTATTTTAGAGACATTCCTCTATTATTAGACTGTGAAAATCATTATTTTGCTCTTGGCTTTAAGCAAGACTTCACCATACCTCCTGTGTTACTTCTAACAGGAAGTTAAAGCTGGTTTCACTGCCCTTCTTGCCATGTTCTTTACGTAATAAAAACTTTGCCTGGAATCAAATTTGAACACTAACCTGGAGTTCCTGTAATTTTCACTTGATGTATGCATTTGGCCTACAGTATAACTATACAGCAATCATAAGTTCTAGTTACACTTTTCACTAACAGTCACCAACTCCACCAAAATTGCAGTGTTAAGCTCTACGGGCCAGGCTTATACTAGATTTAAAATATCCCTGACAGTCAATGAAAAGAGGATGTCTCATGTGTGAGTCGCTTACTCTAACAACTTAGGTCAGTAAAGTGACAAGCCTATATAACAGGTTACAGTTCTCAGTCCAACTCCCAACAAATCAACATCCACAAGATTATAAGCCAGCTTCACAAACACCACTCTCTTCCCAGTGGAAAATGGCTGAGTGGCCCGGAAGGTTGGACCTACCCTATTTAATGGTCGTTCTGTCATTAGCTGGCACAGTTAAGTACAAAATCATGTTGCAGCAGCTGAATGTGCTATTCTCTCTCCCTCTTTTATATAAGAGGGAGAAAAGGCCACAGAACAGTTCAGGGCAAGTCTCCCCTTAGTTTCATGTTTTCATGCTTGTGTAGTGAAAGAATTATTGCCCTAGTTCTAGTATAGCAACCCCAAAGGGTTTCCTCAAAACCAAAAGCATAACTTGTCTGTTTGGACTAAGCAAGCGCATGGGGCTGAAGTGTACAGGGCTGCTGGAATCAGCATCTGCCAACTGTTTCTAAACTAGCACGACCTCATTTCCAGAATTCAGCATCTTACCTCCCACTGCTCCAGATTCTGTGCTGCCACAAAGAAACACCCGGCCATATAGAAAAGCTTCCATGCCAAGCTGTCTGAAGAATGCAAAAAAATGCACAAGTTTAGGGGTTTGGTTTTTTTTCTTTCTTTGGTATTCAAAGTTAGTTTTAAAAGCAGTTAGTTTTAAAAGCAACATGCTCCCTTTAAAGGCGACAATAGGAAAAAAGGTTTCTCTGATGCAACATTTTTGCCTTTAATTGTAATGCAAGCTATTTTGCAGCTCTCTCCCAGGATAAAAATACAGAAACTCTTCACATTTTTCAAAGACTCCATCTACACTGGGCTCCAAACCATGCAGAATAATACGCATATGTATTATTGGCAAGGTTGTAACATCACTACACATCTTTCTCTTCCCTAAAAGCAAAGGCATCTTAAAAGGCATCCACAAAACTCTCAACCTGCTCTCAACCACCAAATATTTGTGCTGCAGAGGACAAGGGTAAGTAAGGGACAATGGAAATTCACTGAAGCAAACATGTTTCTTCATAAAAGGAAGCAGTTAGCCCTCTTGACAAACAAATATTTGCATTTTATGTCCTGGAAATGTTTACATATAGCAGCCTAAGTGATTTGCTTGCTCAGACCTTTACTGAAAGCAGAGTAGAACTGTGCTCAGTATTGTTTTAGAAAACTTTGTTGCAATGTCTTAAGAAAAAAGGCCAATATAGCTGGTGTCTCAAGCAGCTTTTACCGGACTTTGTTCTTAAAATAAAAATACATTGATTACATCGGTAGTATATTCGTATACACTATTAAGTTTTAAAATTTGATATTAATAGGATGCAGCAAGAGAATCACAGGACAGCCTGCAGGAAAAATTCCATAGATGGAAGGATACCTGGCATTTAGTACCGTCTGCTCTATTGCAGGGGGGGCAGGAGGGAGCAGTAGCTGTCTGTTCTCTAAAGGTGTTCTTATGAGTAATCTCTGCCAGTGATGATTTAACAGTTTCCAGAGAAACAGAGCACTTCCATCAAAGGCAAGGTAATCATTTCATTATGGTGGCAAACAATCATTATACATCTTCCCAGGAGAGCTGCGAGGACCAGCTAATCACATTTATAAAAAACACTGAAAGTACAAAATGCCACAGAGTACTAAATATCATTATTAAAAATACTCTTGCAAATGGAAAGGAAGGCTGAGTAAGAAAGAGAGCGTTAAGCATGACTGACACGGTAAGTCATACACAGGCAACAATTATCATTGGGTTTTAATATTCACACCACAAAGTGTGATAGGTACCTATATTGCCTTTGTAAGGCCAGACAGAAGCTGCAGAGGAATCATCAGCATGAAAAATAGATCAACAGGAAATAAGCAATTCTTCAAAAAAATGATAGGCCATTACCTGCACTATAATAAGCAGCAGCCACACCTATGGAAGCTATTCCTAGGATAAGAAGGGAGAGAATTAGGACAAACAAGCAGCTCCAACTATCTAAAATTTCCTTATTAAAAACATATGAATATTGACAAGTTCATCACTTTTCAAAAGAGACAAATGTGATTACAACATTGATCACTATATGAAAGAGTCAGTTATTTTTCTGTGAACTCAGTATAAAAACCTCCCATTCTGCAAAGACACTAAAAACACAGGGGCTGAGGTCAGAAATAAAAGGTCATGACAGAATCGGGAACAGAACTTCAGAGGGACTCTCAATCTAACCATTACACCATACTTCCTCTCGAGCGCAGTACAACTTTCAGCACGCTAACATAAACACTACAGCAGTTATTTTTTCCCCTCTAAGTGCTCTTGTGGAGCCAAAAGAAAACATCTGCAATAAAGTTGTGTCAGAACCTGCCAGCTCCTTTCTCCCATTGATGAGGAAGCAGTGGAAAAGTGCCTCATGCCCCAGAGCGGCACTGCAACTGCACAGATCCTGTCTCAATGAGAGTTTGACAAGACATCACTGAAAGCAATGACAACGTTGTAGTGTTACTGCAATGGGTTCTACTCAGCTGGAAAGCAGGATATGCCACACTTTCCCTATCAGCTCTCTCAGTATGGTCCTAAGAAGTACCCGCTCCATTTTTTTCTGCATATTCAGTAGTGTTTAAAAACAGACGCCTTTCAGAACATCCTGTATGACTTCCTATTTCATACACACAGTGCCGTTAAGAGTTCACTGTCAACCACACGCAAGATCTAACCCCAGCATCGCTCCACTGCACATTTTTCCATTTCTGAAAACCTAGATGTTTTTCAATGTAAGTATGCATCCCCTTCAGAACCTTCACATTTATATTGCTATATAGCATAGAATAAACTTTCTTTTCTTCATCTTTCAGGACTCCCTTAAAATTCTGTCCATGAGCCTCTGAGGTTCTGCAGATAACAGACTGAAAAATTATCAGTCTTAGTGAAACTACTGTGCTGAGGAGAAGACTTCAGACTCATTTAGTGGCTATGCTAAAGGAGCAGTTCAAAGCATGATGATTCCTCTTCTTGAAAGAAAAGTGCCTGAAAGACAGGCATCTCTTGTTAGAGGCTCTTCCAGGAATTTATTGTGACCCCCTTCCCTTAAAACAAGCTCTGAGATAAACTAAGGAATATTATGGTCTTACCAACAAAGAGAGACCAAGATCGGATGCCAGGTGACCTCTTCAGATGAAGATGGGAACTTGTACGGTTTTCAACCAACATGTACATCTTCAGACAAAACTACCAACAGCCCAGTCTGACTCATGAAACCTCACTGGACAAAAAAAAAAAGACAAGTAAGAATTTAAAATCATTGCTGACTCCAACACTAGCCCTTGAGAGCCCTTCCTAGCATTTGTCAGGATTTATCAAGTCTTAATCTAGACTATAAAAGGTATCCAGGGTAAGAACACAGTCTTTTTCTCACAGGAAGAGCAATATACACATTTTTAAAAACTGCAAGGACGAACTGTCATGTGGAGACTTGCACAACAACAACAGGAATCTGAACTCTTCGAGAAACTTCTCATTTTGGGGGTAAAAGTCTCTTCCTTTCTATCACAACCAGATTCCAGGAGAAAACGTGGAAAAACAAGAAGCCAGAACAACATTGTTGCTAATTCATGCAGCGCTTCAAACAAATAAAGCAGCAAGAGCAATGGAAAGTTCTTTGACAGCATTTCTCCTGCTAACTGCAAAGGCTGCCATGATGGACTAGCCTGGCAGCCGAAGCAGGACAATGCAGCCTTCTGCAATAGACGCTGGGTCTCCCAGTCCTGCACCTGCCTCCCCCTGCGAGACCCATGCACTAACTGGTCTCCCCCTCACTGAGCACCCAGTTAGGGAAAGGAACTGCAGCAGCGTGCTGCCAAAACAAAAACAAACCTCCGTTCTTCTTCCCCCACGTGTGGGTAACGCGAGGCCTTTAGCTGGGACTCGCCCGTAGCGGCGCAGCCTCACCCCTGCCAGGCCGACGGGGGAGTCGCTTCCCGCCCGACACCACTGCCCGCACCCCGCTCCTCAGGCGCGCTTCCGAGCGCGGGCGGCCCAGCGCAGCCCGCGGGGCTCAGGCCGGGCGGCCGACGGCTCCCTGAGGGGCAGTGCAGCGCGGCTCGCCACAGGGGCTCCTGCCCGCCAGGCCCGCACCGCGGCCCCCCACCACATCTTCCCCCGACAGACCCCCGCAGGCGGGCTGCGCCTCAGCCCGCCCGAGGACGGCCCCGGCGCCCCTTCGACCCCCCAGCCCGGCAGCCCCCCCCCCGTCCCCCACCGGCGGTACCTGCCCGGGGCACGCAGCAGCACACCCGCATGGACGCGCTTTGAATGGGACGCCCGGGAGCCTCCGCTTCCTGCGGCCCCGCCGCCCCGAACCATAGAGCGCGGCCAGAGCGACCGCTACGACGCGCCGGCGCGACGCCCGGCTTAAGAAGGATCGGATGCGCCAGCGGCCATTTTGGGTAAGGGCAAAGGAGTGGATCAATAAACCTCCCTCCCTGCTCCGCAGTCCCTGGGGCTTTATGTGTGAGTGGAAAAGGAAGAGCCTCAGCCTCACCCAAGATGGCGGCGTACTGCCCGTAGTCAAGATGGTGGATAGGCTTGTGGATGCTGTCTAAGTACGAGTGTTGACGTTTCCTTAGGTTGTATGGCTTTAACTGTATTTAAAAAAGAGAAGAAAAACTCGCGTGTTGGCAGAGGAGGGAGGCGAAATGCTTTAGGGCGAGGCTGGGTGTGTGAAAGAGCTTTACTGGGCACAGCTGGTGACAATTTGCTAGACCTGCTCTGGCTGAGGTGGACATGGCCCCTTGCACAACAGGGCCTGCCAGGGCTGCCTGCTGCTCCAGGCTGAGGGGCGAGAGAGGCCGAGGGAGGGCGGGCCGGGGGAGCCCCTCCTTGTAGCAGGGAGCCTCTCCTGGCTGCCCCCATGCCTGGCCAGCCCTGGTGCCTGCGGCTGCCATGGAGGTCAATGTGCCTCCAGGCTCTCGATGGCAGCCGGTGCGTACCTCACACTTGGGGCACCGGCTGTCACAGAGCACCCGCACTGTGCAGTAGCCATTACTGGCTAGCGCTTCATGTCTGTATTGTACGGGCAGAAGGCTGCAGTAGGGTGAGGTTTGTAAGTGATTTCTCAGTGTCACAAAGTTGTCTCACGACAGCTGACAACAGAAGACCTGTTGCTGGGACCTTGATTCCACGTTGCAGCAGCTAAAAGCCATTCCCTCTCTTTACTAGGTGTGTTTCCATGTATGTGCGTCTGTATGTATGGGTATATACCCTTGTGAATAACTACACACGTGCAAACAGAGAGCCAACTTTGTTGTTTGAAGTTTCCCATTCTTCCAAATGCGACTCTTGATACTCATGAGGGTTTTTGCTGCTGTTGGTTTTTTTTGCCAGTATTAAATTATATCAGTGTTGCCAATTGATGTTGTTTCATCACAAGTTTTGTAATACTTGGTGTTTTTTAAGCTTTAGCTTTCAACATTGATAGCTACGATGGTTATAATAATTGAATGCAATGTATTTTTGGGTAGCTGTTATAACTGTGAACAGAATCCTGAAAAAAATTAATGCCATTGTTTGAAAACTGAGGGGGGAATTGCAAAGCAGAAATAACAGTGATAATCTTAGGGGTTTAACATTGATGTCGTGACTTTTTGTGAATTGTATGTCGATTGAAGGCTTGGGTGGTTTGGATTGAAGTCTGTTGTTTGGGGAGGAAAGTTTCTAATTCACTTGTAATACTGAGTGACTTTCCTGTTGTGGACAGTAGGCTACATTTGAAAAATCCTTTGTGTTTCTAGTTCAGTTAAACATCATTCACATGTTCCTGTTCAATTCATTAGAGCAACTGCTCATGTCATCTTTGGGACAAAATGGGTAAAGTGCAGACATCTGTAGCTTAGCTTAACTTCTTAAATTCCCTTCATGTAAGCCAATGTATACCTTCATGTATAAACAATATTTGGTCCTCTCTCAGTTGCACAGGAATGTGGTCCTTCCTGAATGACAGACTCAGTTTTTGGCTTTTTTCCTAATATGAATCCAGATGCTCCAGAGTGTTTGCTCAAGGCCATAACATGGTAGAAGTTTGCTCAGCTGTTCCTGAACATCATTGTTGGGGAACAGTAACTGAGATTTTTATCAGACAGTGTTTTTCATAGCAGTCCAGAGTGAACTATTTGAAGATAAGGGGGGAAAAAATCAGAGTCCATGGTATTAACTGACTAAGTAGTAGAAAATAAAAAGTGATCTGCAATTTTTGTGTAACTATCTTAATGGGAAAAGGCTATGAGGAACTGCAAGAATGAATTGGCATGCTTGTGAGTCATGAGATCCCAGCTGCTGGATTTGGATGAAAAATAGGAAGTAATAAGTATCACGTGTTCTCAACCCAAACAAGCAGCTGACTGAGTCTTCTGGGAAGAAATTTATGTATAAGTAGTTGTCAGCCAACTTTTATAAGCAACCAGTTTCTCTGGAAACCAGATGTTAAGCCATTTTGAGTCATACAAGACAAAAGATTTATTGTGTCTAGAGTAGAGTGAAATAAGTAAGAAACTCATCTGTCCCCTCCACTCCATATATACCACACAGCATATCACTCTGTTTTATTCTTATGTTACTGTCTGCAAAAATATTAGCAACTGTATACTTCTCCAGTTCTGCAAAGACCATGGCAGGATAACCTGATATGACTTAATTTCATTATGAAGTTAGAGAGAAATTATTTTACCTGTGGGAAATACCACACATACACACAATCAAGCACTTGTCCAAACTGGAATATGTTGAGGATCCTTGTAAGCTTCTGCTATTGATTAATGATTCTTACAACATTTTTTTCTGCGATCATCTGGGGATTTTACATCAGCACTTTGAAGTAGGTAAGCGGCATTATGCCTACCAATAAAAAAAGGGAGAAGAAACACATTTTAAAAGCCTGATCTTGGACTTAAAGAACAGCATGAATTCTAAAACATGTTGCTGCAGAAACAAAAACTATTTGCCAGGATAAACATCCAGAAATATGTAATTGACTATTTGTAGACTTCTTGCTCAATAATATAAAAATAGATTTTTGTAAGGTGTTGTACAGTAAATATACTTGTAACTTTTAAGTTGTTGATCTAAAAACGAGAACATGCAGATACAACAGAACTGGCCTTTATTTTGCTTTAGTTTGACACCTATATTTCTGGCCCTTTTTCCTAATTTCAGACCATTTTCCTAAATATTATTTTCTAGCTCCTTATACTTCTTTTTTCCCCTCGAGGTCTTAAACTTAGAAATTCAGTAGTGCAATAAGCATGTGATCTTATTAGCATGCCAGGACAAAATTCCTAGTGTGCTTGATTTTTAAACGTTTGGAAACGGTCACCAAACCAGTGTTGTTTTGCGGCTGTGTGGCATTGGCTGCGAGTCCCCATTACAAATGAGATCATCCCATTGAGCTCCATGTGGTGCCCCACTGACCTCTATGGGAGCATTGTCTGTAAAGCCTGGGGAGTACTAATTTCATGGAATACCTGTTTACCAGCTGTAACTAAGATTTATTGCCTAATTCTGACAGCTGGTGAGTGGCATATGCTGTCACTAACTTGAAGAGGCATTTACAGCTTGCAATGCCTTGCAGGACTGATGCATAACCTTTAAAGCTTCCTGAAGTTGTTTGCAGCATACTGTTCTCATAGAGAAATCCTTAGTTTTCTATTTAATTCTTGGTGTAAATGCTTTAGGTGCAGGTATAAATGTTAAATGTAGCAATGGAGGCCAAATACATCAATAGAGGCCATAAAAGCAAGTAATGCTACCTACTGTTGACATAGGAAAGCTTTTATGTTGTGAGTTTTTTTGGAAGTAGCTTTTGCAGTGTTGCAAAGGTTACCTCCCCGGGGGCAGATTAAAGCAGGATGGTGCTTTCTTTTCTCAGGTTGTCACGAACAGTGCTGATGGTAACTGATCTGATGTTCTGTGGGAAAATGGCATAAAGAGCTAATGGAAAGCAGAAATTGCTGTGGGCAGTAAAATAAATGGAACATCTAATTAGCTAATGATTACACAAGTATAATTGTATACTGTGCATTGAAACATTGATTCCTTGCATGCTCCTCAGTTTGTACAAGTTTTTGCTTGTTTTTTGTTTGAATTCTTAAGTCAAAATTAATTCAGTCCAGGTATTCCTAAGCCAGAGGATGAAGTAGGTATACTTCAGATGCGTACCTAAGATGTCCTCAATGTTTCAGTGTTTCTGCAAATATTTCAATTTTCATGTAGTTATCTGTTTTTCATTGTGAATATAAAGAAATATGGGGGAAAATAAAAAATACTTTAAATATGGTCTGTGCAGAGTTACAGAAATATCCAAAACTGTCATGTCTTTTGAAGAATCACTATATCAAGTTTGGATAATAAATGTAAGCATAATCATCAAAGTGTGAAACGGAAGGATTTTAGTGATGCCTTTAAGTACAAATCTCAACACATTCCTAATTTAGAACTTTAATCTGTGCTATCGCTGTATTTGTCAATGCAACTATGGCTATTGTGTCCTTGTGGAATACGTTGCAAGATTGGCACAGCTTTTTAGCATGAAAATATTCATCCAAAGGAACAGGAAACAAGGTGTCAGCTAATGCTGCGTTCCAGCAATTCTGTAGGAAACGCAAATTCTTAAGTTGCACGGGGATTGCTCTAGAGTGATCGTAGTGCTTTTAAAAAACTTATGTTAATATGACATGTAAAAGCATTTTGAATGAAGATAGCTGAAGCACAGAGAATGATTACCAAAGCTATTACAATTTTTACCTCAAGCTAGGATTAGTGATATTTTTCCAGGGTATATGCAAAGCAGTGTCAGCTTATTTTTCTTTAAATGGGCAGTAAGAAAGTGTTTCTATTTGCTTTCATTATGGTAAAGCTGATTTGCTTGACCCCAATGATAACTCACCTTTAGTCTGCAGATTAAAAAAAACCCAAAAAGCATTATTTTTACATTCTGCTCTGGGGTTGCCTTTAAAACAGTAACTAATTTGATTGTGAAATCTTTCACAGCCAAATACACAAACATTTGCTTCTCTGGATTGTGATGTATTTTACAGACAGTTGCACTGAAAGAAGTATTTAGAGAGTTAAATCCTTGGGTCAGAAACTTCTGCAGCCATGACGGTCTCTAGTTCTTGTACAGCATTGCCATTTGTGCTTAACAAAAATGTTGCCTGCGGATTAAAGCACGAGACCTTAACTTGTGACAGGAGGGGATTTACCTGGTGCACTTGGTAAAGGAAAGTTGCAGTTTAGACAGGAAATTGCACATTTGTTGGAAGTTCTGTGGTTTAATTTCTAAAACGTCAATTTTATACTTGAAAAATTTCTCTGTGCAGCTGTAGGTGTATGCTTATACGTGTCTGTTCAAATGGGCAGGGGGTTAAAAGAGGAGCAATATGTGGACTGAACCTTTGTTTAAATGTTACAACCTGAGGTTTAGAAAGACAACCACTCTGACATGAATCATGAGTATCTTAATTGATACCTTGGGGCCTATGAGGCTGTGGAAGGCTGGTATGTATGTTTAATAATGCTATACATAAGGATTTGTGGTACCTGCCTGGGAACAGGATCACCAATACTTGCATTTTCTTACAGAAATGGGAGATCACAGCCTATTGGTTAAATAAAATGGTAATGATGTTGTAACTTCCATAGTGTTGTTTCATTTAAAAGGGACTGAGAGAAAACAAAAATCGGGGAAAAAAATCTTTATATAGTATAACTGCAGAGTATGTTTTAAAAAATATGCAAAGAAGCTCAAGAGAAGCAGCAAGCCTCTGTGAAAAGCTGCACCGAAATGCCATCAATCGCGTTATTTGGTATCCTTAGAGAAGAGGCCTTTAAAGCTCAGAGGCCGCTGTGCATCACCGCCGGGCGTACAGCTGCCGACGCTCGGCAGAGACGCCGGGGGCGGGTTCGGCAGTCCCCGAGGCCGCCCACCGCCGCCGCTCCCGGGCGCGCTGCGCGGCCGCCTGGACGCGGAGGGCAGGTGCCTGGCGGGTCACATGCGCCCGCTCCGCGTTTTCCTGCCCGGGTCGGATTCAACGGCCCGGGGCGGGTCCCGGTTGGGGGAGGAGGGACGCGGACGCGCAGCGCGGGGCGGGCGCGCCGTGGGGTCCCTCCGTGCCCGCCCCGCGGCGGGGACGCGCGGCGGCGCGCTGCCGGCGGCGGCGGCTACGTGACGACGCTCAGGTCCACAATGAGCCCCGCCGCGCGGGGGGGCGGGGAGGCGGCGGGCCCAGCCGGGAACCTGCCGGCGACAAGGCGGAGGGTGAGGCGCCGCCTGCCCCGCCTGCCTCTGCGGCCAGCCTCGGCGGCCCGCGCTGCCCGCCTCCGCCTGCCGGGGACGCAGCTCACCGCGGCGGCGAGGTACGGTGCCCGGTTCTTCGTCCTTCCACCCCCCTTTTTGGGTTGTTTTGGGTTTTTGGGGTTTTGGGTCGTTGGTTGGTTTTTTCCCCCGTGGAGCTGATGAGCTGCAGCTCGCGGCCGCCCGCCCTCTCTCCCGTCGTCTGTCTCGGCGGCGGCGAGGGGGCAGCGCCGAAGGCGGAGGGGGGCTGTGAAGAGCCGAGGCGGCCGGGGGGGGATGCGGCGGCAGAGCTGCCCGCGCTGTGGGCGGGGGAGCCCCGCTCTGCTTGCGGAAACGGCCGTGCTGCGGAGCAGCCTCCGCGCTTCCCGGGGGGACCTTTCTCCGTTCCTGTTGTCGAGCGGTTTTCACCCCGCGTCTCTTCCAAGAGCGCTGGGGGAAGCGCTCGGTGCCCCCTCGCAGCACGTAACGGGCTGGGGCAGCGGGGAGGGACAGGCGGCGACGGGGGCCCGCGGGGCAGGGACGGCGGCGTTTGGTCGTTAATTACAGTCTAGTAAATTGCGGAGCACGTGAGAGACGCGTTGGGCCGCCCCCGCCCCGGGGGCCGTATTGGCTGCGGGCGGGCGGGCGGCCCGCCTCGGCAGCGGGGCGGCATGGCTGCGGGGACCGCCCGGCGGGGGCGATAAGAGGGGCAGGAGGCGGGCACGGCAACAAAGGGCGACGGGGACGGGAGGGAGGGCAGGAGGGAGGGTTGGCTGGCTGGCTGGCTGGCAGCAGCCGCCGCTTGTGCGCGGGGTCTCACCTGCTCGCCCCGCTCTGCTCCTGTCCTGCAGCCCCGGCGGCGAGGACCGCTCGGCAGCCGCGCCAGGGCCGGGGCGCGCCGGCGGGATCGCAAATGAAGTGCGAGAACTGCACCAAAAAGGTGAGCGCGGCGGCGGCGCGGCCGTCGGGCCCTGCCCGCGCCCCTTGGCCGGGGGACGTCGCTGCAGGGGGCGGGCGGGCGGCGGAGGCCCCCCTGCGCGCCGGCCGGGCTCTGGGTCCCGCTTTGCCCCGCGAGGCGGAGCGGCGTTCGGCTGCCGGCTCCAAGGTCACCCGGCACCGGAGGCGCAGCCCCGCGCCCGTTTCCTCGCCAGCGGACCGGCGGCGATAGCTCCCGACGCGCGGCAGCTCCCGGCAAAGCACCGAGCGGCGTTATCGTTGGGACAGGGCTGCTCGCCCGGCTTGGCGCTGCTGCGTAGCGCGACGTGTAGACACAGCTTCTCCTGTGCTCGGTTTGATCTTCCCCTTGGGATTAAAAAAACCCGCTCAGAACTGTAAAACTGATGAAGCAAGTGAATTTCTGAGGAATTATTTTCGCTGTAGCAAATGCCCTTTGAAAACAAGGCATTGTGTATAGACATGTAGGTTTAACACTGCCAAAAAACTGTGAAAGAACTAGATAAGTTTTTAATGATATGAACAGTTCAGCAAAGATTTGTCATTGAACGGTGAACATATTTTGTGTAACACATGTATTTTATGTTTCGTTTCAGGAATGCAGTAAAAAACAGAAAAACGATGACACGCAAAGTACATCTGTTGATGCATTGAGTTCAAATGATGGTTTTGAAGAGGTAATATTCCTTCTAAAAATTGTAATATACTTTTATTTGTATTCTTTTTTTTGTGTACCCCAAAGGAGGTTATAAGTAGAGAACTTTCAAGTACTAAATATAACACTAACCAACAAGCAGTTGTAAGCAATTCTGGGCACTTCTAGACATCTCATAATCTTTAAAAAAGATGAAATAAAACCCCCCTTACTATGCAAACACGAAACAGAAATTGAAGTTCTAAAAATTTTTGTGTGTGTGTCAAAAATCTCACATCAAGTCTGCAAAACAGAGACAGAGCTTATAAGGAGAACAGAGGGGTTTTGATAGGACAAGTGCACAAAATCTCTTCGTATATTTTATATCAGCCAAACTTACGGATCGTGTACTATTCTTCAACAGATAACTGTTTCCCTGGGAATGGCTTCTTAATTGAGGGATTTTTAATTTTTTTGCAAGTAGTCTGGTTATGTTGCACTTCTATCCAAGTATTCCTTCTTCCCACAGATGAGCTGCCAACAACGTTGTAGCCAGAAGCATGAAACTCTTGATCTTAGGTATATGTTCAATGTAATTGTAGGACTGCATTCTGTTTTGCCTGGTGGTAAAAAGCCAAAGCCATCTTGCTTTAATAGCCAGAGAGACATCTGGCTATTAAAGAGGTTTAATAGATCAAGTAAAAGTTTTCTCAGTTGCTTGGTAAGTTGGTGGGGACTGTCAGCTCTGAAATGCAATGCAAATCAAGTTACTAGAACATGGACTGCAGGGCTAAATTTAGGTCTGTGTTTATGCTTAAACATTTTGCAGTTTCACAGTAATAATAGGAGCAGAGCCGTGAAGAAGGATGGAACAAATTATTTTGATTACTTCTAAACAATCTTTGATGTTATGCAAGTGTCATGGATTGTCTTGTTTTAAACAAAACAGTGAGACCATGTTTGCTCTTCAGCTGGGTCATTGCAGAGGTCTTGAAAATTGGTCGATAATTATTAAATACTTGTTTACTTTTTTTTTCCCTCCCCCCAGAAAAATGAGTTTCATACATTGGCTAATGCTAAAGTACTCCTTAGCGACTGCCTAGCTTGTGACAATTGTATGACATCAGAAGAAGGAGCCAGAGTTTTCCAACAGAATCAGAAGGAGCTCTTTCGTATTCTTAACCTTAATAAGGTAAAGTGACACAAACAATAACACGCTGTTTTCTGTGAAGAGGAGGAAATTACAGAATGACTAAGCAGCTTGGTTTCCCAAGGCTGATAATGTGAAGATTTGTCAGGATATACTTTTGTCCAAAGAGGAAGTGAAAACTTCAGGCAAGATGAACATTAAAATACTTAAAATAATTTTGCACTGGAGATGCAAGTTCACAGCACTTAACCTAAATGTTAGAGGAAAGTTACTGCATCTGCAGAAGTAAAATTTTTGGAAAACGTAACTACATCATTACTGCAATAACAAAATAGTCCATGGTTCAGTGTTTATAAATACTTATACCTTCGTTACTAGGACTGTTCTGGGTGTTTCTGGTGCTAATGTATCCACATAATACGAAGTTATCAAGGCAAGATTTTGAAAGTAGAATTGTTTTTAATATACATTTGAGCTGACTATATTTGGAATGGGATTTTTTGTCCAAATTCTTAGCAAAACTTATAAAAGCATCCTTTTGCTGTCTTATTTTCCGCTGAGATCTGGATTTCCTGGAACCTAGTTGCTATGTATGGTGCTCAGATCTTTAGACCTTGATACTGGATTAATTATTTTAGTTCTGCTCCAAACTTCTGTGTCCTTACTTCGTATGCAAAAGCTACCAGAATTGATGTTTTTTCTTAATCTGTACGTAAGTATCATAAGGAAGGATTCACTACATAGTGATTCAGTTTTCTTAGAACTAGTTTAACTTTCCATGCCATATGATGTTGTCATACATGAGAAAAAGAGAAGGAAAAAACCAATTTTGGGGGGCCACATGGGTCCTATTAAGAGAACCTGAAGTCTACAACAGGGAGGCAGGCCGGTACCTTGATGAGAATTTCAGGGGTCCAGAAGAGGATAGTGAGCAAGGGAGATGCTTTCCAGGCAGTCATGAGCTCTACTTAAAGGATCATTATACAGCATTTAGGGTGTCTAAGTACAAACTATGGTCTCTGACCTTTTTAGGGTGAGACTTATCTGTGGCATAGTCGTGGTTTGTCTTCCAAGGGTTCCACTGGTATGGAAAAGGTCCCAAATAAAACACAAGATTCCTCTTCAAATAAATGTCACAGTCATCAGAGCTTTACAATTGCACACTGCCTTGGGTATCTTCTAAGGGTTCTTCAGTGCCTACAGGCACTGGTTTGTTGAGGGTCCTGCCTTGCCAGTTTCCCTCAATAGCTTCAGTGATACAAACACAGGAGCCTTAGCAAAGGATCAGATCTGTAATTTGCTGGGTTGGATTTGTAACTTCAAATGCCTGTGCTCCTGTAAACACTGGTTTGTTTATTTACTAATGTTTAAACATCCAGCTTTTTTCATATTTGCTAGAATGTTTCATGTTGCTGGAACGTCATAAGTGCTGAATGTCTCTTAACTTTTCTTATGCCATTAGGAGACCGACCACAGAATTGTCCTAGGAGGGATGGATTTCCCTAGGTTATATAAAAGAAACATCTATGGATGATTAGAGATGGTCACTGACAGGATCAGAGGAACATCCTGTCCTGCCCTCAGGAAACTTCAAGTTATTTCTTGATAGTTGATGAGGGGTTTTAGTGACATGGCCCACTGAAGCATAGGACACTGAGGAATAACTCCAGGAGTGGAAAAGGGAGGGAAAGTAGGGAGCCTTACCTTGTTGTAATTACATACCTTGTTTCTTTTGTTTTTGTTTTGTTTACTAGAAATGTGATACCTCAAAACACAAAGTGTTGGCAGTGTCTATATGCCCCCAGTCATTGCCTTATTTTGCTGCTAAATTCAATCTCTCTGTGAATGATGCAGCCAAGAGACTCTGTGGTTTCCTCAAAAGTCTCGGTAAGTTTGGGTTTGTTACGATGGTGGAGCAGAAAGGGGAGATTATTTTAGGTCTTTGCTTCCTCAGCAGATTGATTGTTATGCAGTCATAAAGTGCCACTGCACAATCTAGTTTAGAGTTCGAAATATGTGCTCTGTGATATTAATGACAGTGCACCAGTATGACATACACCAGTTTCAGAAATGGGTTGGAGGCATTACCCTGTTGATAGTAAAGGTCACAGAATAGAAGGACATGAGAGATAAAGAGCTGTCTTTGAAACCTGCACTGCTAAGAAATCAGGGAGGATTTGGTCATGAGCTTCGATAAGATTTCCCCTTATTTTGTCACTTGAGGGAGGAGGGGATTCTTATCCTAAAAGCCTTCTAGTCCTTTTGACGCATTGTATCTCTAGAAGATTCTCAGTTCTGTTTTTTTTCTGTAATTTGACATTACATGCAAGAACTATTGTATCTGCCTATTTTACATTAAAGCTAGATTTCCTTTGCTCTTTATACTATGTATACAAAGTTTTATTTAAAAAACAATAAACACTTTGCCTGTAGGTTTGGGGTTTTTTTATGTACTTGAGGGAGGAAGAAAAGGACAGTAATAAACCTATAGACTGTTTCCTCCCATATATATATTAATTTTTCATAGTTTTTATGCACCTCTGTACCCAGTATATTTTCTTCATCTAAAAGGAATGCTAAGTTTTGGTGGGCCCCAGTTTTCTTAGAATGCGTTAATTATCTGTATCTCCCTTGCTGCAGGGACATGCTCAATATTACGTAGGCATATAGGGAGTATGTTGCTAAATAAGCAGACAGAAGGTCTCTGCTGTGTTGGTGATATGCTTGGGTACCTTTGCAGACAACTTCAGCGATGGAAGATATGCCTCTTAGCTGGATATATGTTTTTTTGTGGATAATGATAGGCGACTTCAGCATGTCTTGAAAAGAATGCTCCTTTTCAAGAGTCACTGCATGTAGCCCAGGAGTCGTGAAATCCCATTCAATTAAACAAAAAGCAAATATATGCTGAATGGCAAACTTTCTCATAAGGATGCAGACAACTATTTGAAGTGTTGCTAGTCAGCATTAGCAAGTTGGTGGTCCTTTTAAATTCATGACATAGAAGACAGCTTTTCAATGTATGGCTTTTATTTTTGGCTCTACTATTCGTGGAATTTGGAGAGGAGAAAGAATATACCTCCAAGATTTTCTGTAGACCTGGAACTTGGAAAGAAGCCTGTGAGATGGAAAGCATTCTAGTAATTCACTTTTCCTTACTGCTTTCTTTCATAGGGGTGCATTATGTATTTGACACCACTATAGCTGCTGATTTCAGTATCCTGGAGAGCCAGAGGGAATTTGTGCAGCGGTATCAACGGAGGAACCAGGAGGAGCATGCCTTACCAATGTTTGCCTCTGCTTGCCCTGGTGAGAACTGATTTCTCCAACCTTCCTGCACTTCAGCCTAGTCTCATTGGAACTACTAAGGAACTAAGGAAAGGGTGGTTTCATTTGGGAGCCTTACATAACTTACAGCATTTTGGCTTTGCTTTTGCGAGATACCAAATATCACACACAGTACTTGTCACCAGTAGCGTTGATCATCCTTAGTGCATTTCAGTGCATTGCTAGATGGGCCTGTTTCTCATGGGCTGTTGGGACAGCAGAATTTGTTTCCAACAAGCATCATCAGCTTTCCTATCTGTAAGTGAGGTGCCACAGCCATAAGTGTGAACCATGCAGGCAAAGAACGGGTGTGGTCGTGCTGCGTAAGGCATGTGCTATTTCACTATAGGGCCTTGCACAGTCAAATACGAAGGTTGCAATAAGTTCCCTATCTGCATCTTAACAGTTGTCTTCTCTTGGAGCTCTGTAAAAGGTGAAAAGTGTAAATTCTATTGTTGCTCTTCAAAAAAAAAAAAAAAAAAACCAACAACAAAAAACCAACCTTGCTGTAGTCCACAGCGTCTGATAATACAAAGAACCTGAACTACTGATTTCTTGTGCTAGTGTTTATATGTGGTATTTATTAGTCAATTGTATTTCCCATCACTTCTATAAAGCATATATTACATACGAATCTCTGGATGACAAAACTGAGCTACAGAAGCACTGAGGTTTTTAGTGCTTTGTGTAAGACCTTAGGAGAAATTAATGAGAACAAATTGAGGAGTTAGCAGCTGCTGCTTGTGTGTCCAGACCACAAAGTTTAACGTGGTGTTTCCTTATTGAAAATAATCTTTAAGGAACCTTGCTGACTGATATAATTAAACCACACCCTCCATTATCTTAAGGAAAGTTTTGAACTTGCCACTTAAGCCTAGAGGAAAGTAGCAAGTGACATTACTCTTAATGACTGTGAGATGGTTATGTCTAACACTTACCAAATAATGCCCACTTGAAATGTCACAGACTTGACTTACTCAATGTCTCACTTCTAAGAATTTTGCACCTGAGAACTTATTCTGTTATGAACAGAATGTGCACGTAACACAACTGAAAAGATGTAGAACATTCAGTCATTGTTTTACTTTTTTCCATTTGTTAGCACGCTGTCATTTCAGTTTAAGTATGATAAGTCACGTTCCTAAAAAAGAAGTATCAGAAAGGAGGTAAAAGTAACTCCTTTGCCTAACCTCCCCCTCAACACCATCCTAAAGTTCATGGTGTTGCTTTTCAAAGGGCTAATAAAAATACAAAAATACTTATTTCTAGCTTTGAAATAACTTAAGTGGATTGCATTCTTTAAAGAAATGTTGCAGTGACAAGAGAGTGAGTTAGTGTTGTGTTTGGTGATCCCCAGAATCTGCTGCTGTCATTGATTTAAAGTTTAAATACTGCTATTTGAATTATACTTGTACTTTTGTTTGTTCTGAGTATTCTGTAGTGGAAATATCTGGGTTATGCTTTAGGAACTACATATATGTATTAAGAGGAAAAGTATCTTTTTTTTTTCCTGTTACTGTTATCTTAGTGTTACCTCCTATCTTCAGGAGCAGACATACTATATGTTGCTTTTTTTTTCATGTACAACCTGTGAAGTTGAAACAACCCCCTATTACTTAGCTTTGTCTTGTTGTATGTGGTTTATTTAAACTTCAAAACCTGAGGATTTCTTTTAGAACTTCTGAGATAATTTTAATTTTCTTCATCTCAAAACAGAGCTCAGATTATCTGCTGCTCTCATTGGAAATATTTTAAAATAGTTAATGGAGCACTTTTCTTGTCCTTGTCTGTTCTACAGAAGATAGTTTTCAGTACTAGTTATGGTGTTAGCTGTTTGCTGTGGTATAGGTGGTAGTAGAAGCACGAGTGCTTTCCATTTCTGGAAAACTGAACTGAAATGTCACTGTAAACCCATTCTGAAAGCATATGGTATTTCATTCCCATTGACAGCAGTTACAGAAAAAAAAAATCATGATCGATCATCTTTAAAGTGAGGTTGTTCACTGTGTTTCCTGACTTCATTGTCTGGTTTCCTCATTCTCCCTTCTCTGTCTACCCCCACATTACATAAACTTGTCCCAGAAATGTTGTTTACTGGGTGCGTTTATCACAAAATGTTTTTTATATAGCGCTCTAGATATAAGGTCAATGTGAACTCAAGTATAACTGCTTTACTCGTTTATCTTTGGGTGTAACTTTCCACAGAAATACCACCCTCTGCAGGAGTGGTCTGTGGTGTAAAATCTACCATGAGCAAAAGAGCATAGCCCCTCTAGTCCCAGACCCTGATAAAAGGGCATTTTATTGTCTCTGTCTTAATTGTTCTTATCTCCTCGTGATGCTCTCTTAAAAGAAAATGAGCTAATTTTTTGGGGGTTTGTTTCCTGTTGAAAGTACAACAGTGTGACTACTGATTGTATATGTAATAACTCAGAAGTAATGAGTTCTTTTCCTTAATTTACCAAACTGGTAAGCAACATGAAGCATGTGCTCTGGGAACCATTTTTAATGCATTGTCAACCTCCATGAACTGCTAGAACAGCTCAATGGGGCAGGCTTACAGCGTAAGTAGGAAGAGCAGAACTACTGAGGATTCAAATGCTTTTGTCCCAGTCAACTAAGCTATTTTTCTTTTACGGGAATAGGGTTTTACAGCAGTGAAAGTTTCCGTAGTTTTTCTGCACTTTATACTGATGCATAGATATTCATAGCATGCATCTTTGTCATCTACTCACGATAAACCCCTAAAAATAATGTGTTCTGAAGTACCTCTGCAAGAATTTATACAGTGATTTGTAGGGGTTTCTTGTTCTTTGATGCTAACACAAGCCAACAAATGGCTGAGAATCTGAATGAATTTATGAAGGGTATAGGTCTATATGGGTACAGATGTACATTGATATAAGAACTGGGTATCTTAGGCTTCCTGTAACTGTGGCTCTGGAATCCAGCCCTGTTGATGAGTAGGCAGAAACAGCTAGTGCATATGTGAAGTGCAGATAAATGCCTCATGTTGCTCATTCACCAAGTCTGCTTGTATAATTAAACAGTGACTAATGGTCATTGTGGAGCTGGAACTACTGGACACTTGTTCCACCTACTGCAAGGAAAGAAACAATTTAAGAAATTGCTTTGGGCAATACCTGCCAGAAGTCTCTCGGGATTTAGTGAAATTTCCTTACAGTTCATGACTGCAATATCTAAAACATTCAAATTCTAAAAACTAGCCTCATAGCAAGAGTGCTGTGGTGATTAATGGTAATCATAGTTGCAGTAGTAGGGAAGGACCTTCCAGAAATGCTGATAAAGTACAAGGCAGAAAGTTTTTAAAAACTGCCCTTACTTTGCTTGAAGCTGTTTTTGTTCCATTTTGACAGCGCTTGAGGCTAAAGCCATTTAAGAAATAGGATATACATATCATGCAGAATATGGTAATATGACCTTTGTACCAAGCACCAATAAATTAAGTCCTTTGTTGCAGGTAATACCTTGGACTTAAAGTCCCAGTTGAAGTTGGACATTAAGCTAACTTCCTATTCAGAGTCTAGCACAGTCCTGATGTGTAAATCTATAGTCCCTAGCTTTTTCTACAACAGAAAATGAAAGCTTGTTGAAGATGATACATGTCTTCGAGACTTTCCACGGAGACCAGTATCTGTTAATCTTGAAGTCTGTACTTTAACAAGAATTGGGAATTTTTCAACAGCTGGAGGATCCTCATGTTTCCCTAATGCTTACGCTCTCTCATTTTCATCAGTAAAATTTTATTACACTGGGAAAAGGTCTTCTCTGCCATAGAGAGACAAACCATCTGAACACCACTTGGATTCCAGTTTTGTGCTGTTGTTGGCCTTTGTGGCAATGTTCTGACTTAAACATTACCAGGTGTTTATACATATGTGTTAATTTCAAGCTTAAGAATTAAGCTACAGGTTTAATCTTTTCTGGGCAGCATGTACTTCACAGCAATTTTTCTCTTTTATGTAAACACTGATCTGTTTGAAGATAAGACTTAAGTGTGATATTTTTCACTATTTCTTAGCACCAGAAGCAACACACTTCCCTAGAAGGCTGGGCCTAACACTTCTGCACAATTTAGGTATCTGGTTCTCAGTTCATGTAAGGTGAAGCAAAAAGTTCTGAATCCTTGCTGTGATTCTGGGCTGTTGTTTTCAGTAAGAGTTACAGTGCCTAAGAGAGAGTTGCACACCCTAAATACCTTAATCTGCTCATTTGTCAGTTCCTGTTCTGGAAGGTGGGCAATAATAGAACTGCTCTGGGTATTGGGGGTGGTGTGAATATGCATAGCCTGTTGTAGCTGAAATGCTGAAGGAGTCTGATGAAAGGGAGGGGGGTTCTTGAATAACTAAGACAGAATGTTGAATACAGAGAGATTTCAGTTGATTACTCTGTGTGTGGTTGAGTGTGTGGGTGTTTCTAAAGAAGGTGCAGCTACTCTATAATAGTAAGAGAAGCCATTTTTTTCCAGGGTTAATCCATGAGCATCTTGTGGTAATGCTTTCATGTGACTCTTCTGTTCTAGAGGAGGCAAGCTGGGTGCATGGATATTGAATCTCAGGAAACAGAAGGTTACAGTTAAGCAGCTGAACAGAGTACATTTGTTGTAGTATCTGGTGATCCAAGGGCTGAGGTCTAGAAAGTCAACTTCCTCTTTGTTAGCTGGGGTCCTGTTCTTTCTGCTTTTGTTAAATCTGTGCATTAGAAGGGGTGTAATAGGTCATGAAGTTCACAGTGGCTTCTAATGTTGTAGTAGTCACTAGCCCAAACGGAATCCAATACATAGCATTAGTAGTAAGGCTTGTTGAAGCCTTAGGCTGCAAGCTGTGAACTTCACCCAGATTCGCTGACCGTGCACTGAACTTTTACTTAGCTACACAAAGGAAGGCCCCCGAAACTGGTGCAAACCAGAAAGATAAGGAAGCTACAATCTCAGCAGAAGTTACAACCTTAGAGATAAGAGGAAAAAACAGCCTGCCTAGCGACAATGAAAGGGCCCAATGAACAGCAGGAAGACCCCAGACCCTAATTTTACTGTTGGTCTGAACTGTCTCCTGAGGGGAGGGGAATTTAAATTGTAAGGGTATAATTCCCCAGGGATTTCTTTGTTCAGGGTCCCTCTCTGGAGGCACCCAGCTCGAGCTGTTTTTCACCACTGAACCAATCAATACATTCATCTGGCATATGTCATATCAGAAACTCTGCTTCGGGAAACCTAGGGTCGAGCCAGAGGGGAGAGAAGGTGCCCAAGAGTGAGTGTGTGTGTGTGACTGAGGAGTCGAAAAGGGGCACCCATCAGCTCAATGGAGCTGCCGCTGTGAAGGGACTCCTAGCAGTAAAAGTCTCGGGTGGTGTGTGAGCGACTCCCTGAATGGTGTGTGTATGCTCTGGCAGCAGCTTTTCCTTGACCACTAGGTCTAGAATTAATGACACAGTGAATTATTGATAGCCAACTATAAAGCATTATTAGCAGAGCCTCGAGGTTTCCTACAGTTCCCAAGGTGGGGCTTCCAGCCTACACAGAAATGTCCTACCTACTGTGACGGTGTCTTAATTTTTAAGAGCTGTTCTATAACTGCTGCCAATTTGCCACGCTTATGTGCCACTTCACTATCTAACTGTGATTTTTCTGTTGTTCTAGGTTGGATCCGGTATGCCGAAAGGGTACTCACCAATCTTGTGACCTCTCACATTTGCACTGCAAAGTCTCCACAGCAGATCATGGGCTCCCTGGTGAAGGGCTACTTTGCCAGGCAGCAGGTAAGTAATTCTGATTTATTTTTACCATTACATTCTTCTAAAAAGATGGGCTAGTGGGTTTTAATACTGAAATATAGATCTTAGTGTCTTAAAAAGTGATAAAGCATCTTCCTGGATTGTTTGTCCTTCCTGGATTGTTTGTCCTACTTGAAGAATAAATGATGCTTTGCTGCTATACAAGTGCAAGTGCCCATGATAAGAAGAATGTACAAAGAACCTCATTTCATGAGGGCAGTGTGAGCTAGCAGCAATCCTTTCGCTCCCAGTGCAACATGGATTTAGATATTTATGGATAAAATTAAATCCAGGGTAGCTAAAGAGATTCTTATTAAATGCTGCCTGTGTAGTCCTATTGCACAGCCAAAACAGGAGTGGAGGAGAATAATGTAGGAATTGCCCTGTTATCTGGGATCAATAAAAGCATCGTATCCTAGAAACTAACCTTTTTATCTTCTCAATTTTGTATGCTGAAGAAGTTGCTGTTCTTTTTACGTATCTTACTTAAATTTAACTGCATCCACACTGTATTGGAAAGTATTGCTATCTCCACATAAAGAAATATTGATGGACTTGCTGTGGATGAAAGTGACTGAGTGACAGCTAGAAAACAGAATTTTGAAGTCCTGACTTGCATTCACTTTCTAAGGCAATCAAAAGCTGCAGAAAATGTGGTCTGAAGGAACAAGTAAAAGTTTCGGCCAGAAGACTGACTTTGGATGTTTGTTGCTGATGCTTTGTGACTTCTGGCAAATCACTTCATCTGTGTGCGGCAGTCTTGAAATTTAATTGCTAGGGATTGATGGCTAATATTACCTGCATAGAGTTTATGATGCTATCTTTGTCCTTGTCATCCTTCAGGCTGTCTTTTGCTCTTCATGGAGTTCACATGTGCTCTCTTCTATGTTCCACAGAACTTGTCTCCTGATAAAATTTTCCATGTAATTGTGGCGCCTTGTTATGACAAAAAATTGGAAGCCTTGCGGGAAGATTTCTACACTGCCTTGTATAATTCGCAAGAAGTTGATTGTGTTCTGACATCAGGTTAAATCTTCTTTAAACTTAGTATTTAGGAAGATATAAGTGAATCACCATTGTTAGAGTAGCCTTTACGCCAGACTTTGCTTTTTTCAAGTCTGCTTTAGTTGTAAGGTTGGCTTTTTTCTGCTTTAAAAATAAGTATATGTTTTTGTGCTACAGGTAGTATAGGTATTGTATAGGGAAGGCAAAGTGAAAAGTACTTTCCTCCTAAGTTGGTATTCATCAGAAAACAAGATTCAGGCATTTGTTTTTGTCAGCCTCTTGAGAAGGGTAAGAGTTACGCAAATCCATATTTAAAATCATTGTCTTGCTTGTCTTTGGTCACTATTTAATCTCCACTGGGATTATTCATGACATTCCAAATGCATGGCACCAGTGGCTTTTTGGTGTGGCTCTTGGCTTTAGGCTTAATGTCCAAACTACGTACCCTCCTTTTTTCCCCTGCGGTGCAGAAACACCTTCCAAACTTTACCTAACAGAAAGGCTAAGGATAGCGCTCTGCAAAGTTTGGAGCAAGCTGAAGGCCCTTTTCAGGGCTGGGAGTGTCAGGCTTCTCAGTTACTGGAGGGAACTGACTCTAGTAAGGATTGGAGAACATGACTGTAAGCACATACAGGTGTTGGAATACTGATCTCTTAAACAGAGGCACAGCACGTGCATTTTGCTTTGTGTTGAAAGTAAAATGTCATATGTTTTCCTACAGGTGAAATTGTCCAAATAATGGAACAGAAAAATGTGTCTATGAAAGATGTGACTGAAGTAGCTGTAGATAGTTTGTAAGTAGTTTTGTTGTGGATTGCTTCCTTATTTTGATGACAAATGACAACACCTTTGAGCATATTCAACATAAATGTAAAACTTCTCAAAATAATGTTTTTTGTTTTTAAAGAAAAAAGCCTGCATCAAAGCCTGAGTAAAGCTTCATCCTTTGTATAGTGGCCAAAAAACCCCAAAGTATTCTCTTAGATGTTCATTGCTATATATAAAAGTAATACGAAACAGGTAATATAAAACTGTATATACTGTCTAAATACAAAGCAGATAATTTGAGGTAATGACCCCTATCTAGTGACTCCTTTAAAATGTATTATTTTTGAAGATGTGTAGCTCCTTATTTATATTTTAATGCAGTAGTATTAGATTTGATGATATCAAGTTCACGACTTGCTAGTAAGTGTGACTGTCTCAGGGTGTTGACCCCATTCAGAACTCTCCTGTGCTTGAGCTTGTATAAAGCTGAACAGTCTGATCTGCCCCCCCTCCAACTGTCTGGCCTCACACAAAGATGCTGGGATGCAATGGTGGGGTTGACCATCTGTTCTGTGCTTCCCTCTCATTCTGAGCAGCATCTTGACAGTAAATTTCCACTTCCCCTGATATGTTCATGTAGAATTGATAGAAGTAGCACCCTTTCAGGAAATGGTAATTAATTTTTTTTTATACTCAAGACAGCAGTTAGTTTTTCAAGATTAGATAGAATTGAAACATGCTTTAGATGAAAATAACGCAAAGCATTGAAGAGATTTTGTTTACTTACTGTATGACTGGCTCAGAAAGCAGCATGCCTGTTGTTTTAATTCCCAGGCTTAGTTACAAAGGCTGGTCTTGCTGATCTTTGTCCAAGTGTGACAGATGTTACTTGGTATCTTTCCAAAGGGGTGGTAGTGGAGCAATAAATGTGCTTTCTTGCACAAAATAGAAAGCTCTGGAAATTTTAAAAAATCCTTTTTGCTTTCAGTTAGTATCCTGCTTGTCTAGACTGGAGAAATATAAGTGATACAGTGGTAACATTTTCAGAGCTGTGTTTGTAGTGTAGCTCCTATGATTACTTCTACCAGAGATTGCTACACAGAATGAGAACTACATAAATAAAGTTTTTACAGACATAATCGCATAGAGATGGTTGTTTATTCCTAAATCAGCCTGTCCAATGAAAGAACAAGCTCTTATTCAGAATATACCTGTTTTATTGATCAACTTATGTTGGAAAATAATGTTAATTTTTAAAAGGACTAATCTGATAATACTGGTTGAAGCTGAGAGACCTGATGACATAAATTTTTGTTCTTCGGGGGTCTTAAAAGTAGATTTTGCTGAGAAATTTATATAACTTGAGCTCCTCCTCTTAAAACAAGTCCCAGCACAGCAGCAATTTGTGGTAAAGTGCTTGGTATTAAAAAAGGAGTATGAACAAAGTAACTCCTGTTTGAGTTCTCAACTCAATTGTAGCTAGAGAATGCTAACAAATAGCAATTGGCTAAAATTAGGAGACATACCATGAAACAAACTCACCCAAGGTTATGGGGGAAAAAAAAAAAAAAAAAACAATGAAAAGTTGCAGTAGTTCTTCAGTAGATGCAATGGCATGGCATAGAGGGGCCAGACATGCTAAATTTGTAAACTTCAGCTCTTTGGTGATTAAATATTTCTCTGTCATTATTAAAACGTCAGCATTTTTTGTTAGTAAGGTTTTGCTATGGTAATTTTCACTTTGGTTTCGTGGCTGAATGCTGTGCTCGGACTGCTGCTCAGGCAAGAACTAGCAACACAGGCCAGGAAAGGTCATGTCTGGGAAGAAGGTAATTGGACTGTATCTAGAGAGGCTTTTACATGTAAGGAGATAATCTGTCCATTTGCTAATCTGAAGACAAGTTATCTATTCCCGAAACTAGCATTACCACACACCCCTATTGATTTCTCCTTTGCCGGAAAGGAACATGAGCCTGTAGAGCTGCAGTCTTTGGTCATCACCAGCACGCATCCCAGTACAGTTTATACTACAGCCACTTGTGCTCATCAGTGTTGTTTTAACTGAGGGAGAGGTGAACCTCCAGGTGAATGCCGTGCCCATTGGATAAGATTTCACTAATTTTCTTTCCTGAACTATAGTGTACCACTTATCTTAAAGGTTCAGTGTTCTAGCCTGTCTGTGACTGTATTGATTCAGTGTTATTTTAGTGGCACAGTGTTAGAGACTGTGACAAACAGCTCCTGGAGCAGGAGAATTGTTTGTGAGCAAAGGCTTGTAACTTCTGAAGTACTTTTATATTCTCACAGGCTAAAAAGGATTTATTTATTTTTTCCCAAAAATGTCTCCTGAGCAGTGAATGGCTATTAACCAAGTCTTTAGGCTGTGCTGAATGTGCATTCTCATAAATTACTGTTGCTCGAGGTTTCTGAACATGTAAAGCTCTGCAACCTTTTATATTTCATTATTTTGGTTTTTTCCATCATCTTACTGCTGGCCTGAATAGTTTAATTTTAACATGTAATAAATAAAAATGTTAGTAAGTTCTCACTCACTGCTATAAAACTCTTTTTGGTGGGGGAGATGGAGAAGGGGAAAAACATACTGTTATATTGAAGTGAAGGAATGAAATTTTGGAGTTGATCTTTCTGTTGTTTTCTAAGGTTTGATGAAATAAAGGAGGGAGATGTGGTAAGGCATGATGGGAAGAGATCTGATGGTTACCTGGAGCACATCTTTAAACATGCTGCAAAGGAGCTTTTTGGTATGGATGTCAAGGAAATCACCTACAAAGCATTAAAGTAAGTTAGAGTTCTGTATCCTTGTTATGTAGGATGGGCTAGTTAGAATAGAATATTTTCCGTTGGAAGGGACCTACAATGATCATCTAGTCCAACTGCCTGACCACTTCAGTTAAAGCATGTTAAGGGCGTTGTCCAAATGCCTCTTTAACACTGACAGGCTTGGGGCATCGACCACCCTTCTAGGAAGTCTGTTCCAGTGTTTGACCACCCTTTTGGTAAAGAAATGCTTCCTAATGTCCAGTCTAAACCTCCCTTGGTTTAGTTGGTGCTACAGTGAACCCTAATGCAGTTATTGCTAACTGGGCTTTTTCATTGATAGGCAGTTACATGTTATAAACCTGTAAATTTGTTGCTGTACGGTAGCTCCTGCTAGCTTTAATTTTAGTAATAACTTACCTGCCCTTAAAAATTAAGTATAATTCTATTTTGAAAATTCAACCCTAACTTCTGTTTAACTCTGTTTAGAAACTGGAAGAGTTCACCTTAATCTCACTGTTATACTTGTTCTGTTCTCTGTAGAGCATGTGAATACAAACTGACACAGTTGGACCATCCCTTTGGTAATGCAGGGCTTTAAAATGTTCTCTATGTATCTTTACAGGAACAAGGACTTTCAAGAAGTTACCCTTGAAAAGGATGGTGAGACAGTGCTGCGTTTTGCAGCAGCTTATGGCTTTAGAAATATCCAAAACATGGTTCTGAAGTTGAAAAAGGGGAAGTTTTTATACCATTTTGTAGAAGTCCTTGCCTGCCCAGGAGGTAAGAATAATTGTGAATCCACAGTCATTCCACACAGATATCTTGAATCTCAGAGGAAAGTTGTCTTACAGGCAGGCACTTAATTTCATTCCCTCTTAATTCTCTTCTTAATAACCTAAAATGCTTTACTACTTAATGAACGGTCCAGAACACCAATTACATGTGCAGGGTTGGCTCAGAAATTGATTGGGTTTTCTAAAATTAACCACAATGTTATTTGCTCTCTTCTGACCTATAAATAAGTGACAGCATGGCTCTTATGATTATTTCAAACCTCAGAGGAATACTCTGAAATGGTAGTTGTCAAGGGCACGAAAAGACAAGGAAGATAATTAAGATCATAAAACCATGGAGAGGGCAGAGATATTGTTGATATGGAAGCCTCATTTACATTAAGATGATGTTGATATTGGAGTCACTTTAAGTAAATACAAATTCTAACAGCATGGGGGAGTAGTTTATGTAAAGAGACAACATTTTTTTCTTTAGACAACTTTGAACTCTTTTTTTCATATTTAACATAAACTTTCACTTCATATCAAACCTCCATCACCCTTGTGGCTTTTTTATTTCTTTTTTTTTTTCCTAAGGATGCCTAAATGGAAAAGGTCAGGCACAAACTGAAGATGGAAAACCAGATAAAGCACTGCTTAACCAGATGGAAGAAGTGTATGCTGCAATACCTGTTAGACTGCCAGAAACCAACATGCACGTACAAAGGATGTACCAGGACTGGCTGGAAGGCATGGACTCTAAGAAGGTCCAGGAAACTTTGCACACCAAATACAGTGCAGTAAATCAAACAGCAAGCAATTTGGATATCAAATGGTAATAAATCAAACTTGCAAAAGATTTGCTTAGGTTAGTTACAGATTCAGCACTGGAAACATTCTATGCAATCGCAGATGCTATGCACTAGCCGAGTGTATGAATGAGACGCTTCCTAATTGTGGATTATTATTTGTGAAGAACCATTGCTTTTTAAAAACAGAAAGAGAAGTCTCCGAAAGCCCTGGTTCCTGCCATTGTCATTTAACTTCTACTGTGTGTAATCTCCTGCACATAATGGATTTCTTTATTCAAAAACGTGATCTTGCAAGGTACATAAGCACTTTCTGCCAGGGGCAGGGAGTGTAATTCCTTATGAAGTTACTTCCTGAAGTGAAGGGTTCCTTTCACTTCACAAAATGGGCTCCCCCAAGAAGGTGAGATTATTTTACTCCTACTCCTAGGTATGCAGTCCCTTTCATCATGGGAAAACAGTCATCATGAATTTCAATATTGTTGCAGTTGTTGTGAAATAACTTGGGATTTACTTGCCTTGTTAACAAAAAATCCCTTTACAGGGACAAGTATGTATATGGAGAAGTGTAATGAATTTATGTATGTCTTCTATCCATGTTTTAACACAAACTATTCAGTTCCAAACTAGTCACCATTCCTTACTGATGTAGTATTTTGTAAGGAACAGGATGCTTCATATAAACTGAACTTGGGAAGCTAATGCAAAATGGTTATAATGCAATCCTTCATTAAAAATAGTTCCAAATAGGTTGGTTGGTACAAAAAGAGAACTTTGCTTTCCTTCTAAGTTTTAGAAACTTGCAGCTGGGAAGAGTGGTGCTGCTTACTTTGGCTTCTTTATGAGCGTGAAACATGCATATGCACTGTCCTGTGAGCACGTGCATACTACAACTTTGCTAGACTTGCTGAGCCAGACTTACAGCACTTTTATACTTTTATTCTCTCATGTTTCCATACACAAAATACCAGATTGTTCTTTCATTTATCTCCATGTTGACAGACTTCTGTAAAAATAACTTCATGGAGTGCCTCTGAAAAAAATACTTAGCGATGCTTGTGAGCTCTTCAAAGTTACTATACATTGGCATCATGAATTTTGGTGCACTTTTTTAAAGTATGCTGTAGAGGTTTCATTTAACAGACATCTTAAAGTGGTGTTTGCATGCAAGCTTTTCTGCAGCTTCATGAATTGATGGGGGTTATTCAAGAATGTGATGGACAAAAAAAAAAAAAGAAACTACTGCCAAACTTCTTCAGATTTTTCTCGTAGCATCAGATTTGTGTACAATTAATGGCTGTTTGAAGCTAGCAAAGTTTCAGCTTTCCTGTTCAGTCTGAAAGTGTGGATGGGCTTTTTTAATCATTTCAGGCAGTCTGAATTAATCTTCTTGTAAATTTCTTAATATTACAACCGCTTGTATGAGTTAGATCTAATACTGCAAAACCTGTGTGTAGTTGAAATCCACATTTAACTTGAACACAGTGGATGGGATAAAGGCATCAGTGAAGTCAACGCAAATTCTTGCATTGGCTAAACAACAGAGGCTCAGAAGGAGAGGGACAGACTTAAGTATGTTACCCTTATGACAAGAGAGAGTTCTCTTAATGTGAAGCTGTTAATAGAATTGCAGCTTTCAATTGGACCTCCAGCTAAATAACAAAACATTTCACTTTGAGGAGTGTTTTCTTTCAGATGCAAATGAATTTGATTACTGTGCTACCTGAATGCACACAATGAGATTATACCTATAAATTAGCCTTTGTAAGTTGTTCCTTGTTGTAATAAAAACATTATACTTACATGGTGCAATATCAGAACATCTACAGAAATCTACCTCTGTACAGGAAGGGAGTCCAGAAGTTGTGGGAAGACCTATGTATAGCTGAAACTTTAATAAATGTCTGCTGAAGAAAGATGGTGGTGTTGCATGAAACTTCTGAACAGATTACTTTTAGAAGCAACATCCAACTCCTTTGGTCTGATTTTTTTCTTTATCTGTCATTATTTCCTCCAAAAACTTCAACAGAATTATCTTGTAATAAAGTGGTCTTGTTCTGTTTGTGTAGGCATATGTTTCTATGTATATATGGTTTATAGCTTGATGGCATGTTTAAATTATATTGCTTCAGTTCTTTGTATAGTATGCTTATTTTTTTATGTGCATATATTGGATGAAATGGTACGAAAAAGTTGTTTGCTTTCTGATGAAGTCTTCACTAAACTACACAAGAGCTGCCTTGCTATTCTGAAAGGATACCTTTGAACTGTTTGTACAACTTGAAAAATACTCATCTTGCATAGGTGGCACTGCTGTACATGTTCCCTTTTTGCCATTTGCTTGCCTGTTGCACTGAAGAGCCTCGCTTCCCATGCTGGTGGGAGACCATAGGAATGGGCCAGTAGGTGAAATAAATGTCTACAATATATTGTGCTGTGCTCCCACTACAATGGAAATTGGTGGCTCAGTGCATAAAATAAACTTTTCCAGTTGAATCCACCATTTCTTCCATCTACTTGAGTGTTTTAACCTATTGAGATAGTAGCAATGTAAAAATCTAGTAGAGTATTTGTCTGCCACAGTATTCTTTTTAAAGACGAGGAAGGCATTAACTGGGCAGCTTTTAGTGGCTAGGTGGAATGTATGTATTATAAGTAGTGGCTTACAGTGACTGATACTTGTCTTTTTTTGTCAGCTTTTGTTTTATAAGATTTTTTGGAGTAAAACTGATTTTAAGTTTTTAAAGCCCTTTTCTTTAAAGTGCCAGTTGAAATGAAAAAAAAGTTTTTTCCCTTAACTGTAATAAGTCTTTCCCCTTCCATTGTCTTTCACTGAAATTTTAACATATATCAGAAACCTTGTTGCAACTTCATATATAGTGAAATACATGCCTAAGATTTGATTGTGGCTTTTAAATCTACAGTTGGGAAATCTGTCATTGTTGACAATACGTGTTTCTAGCCACACTTTCTGAAACTACAGCATTATTTAGTTCCCTGATATGATTTTGGCAACTAATCATTTTCATTGCTACTGCCTTTTCAGCAATGGGAAAAGTTCCTAGTGTGGTCACAGCCATAGTGCTTTACTTCTCAGTTGAATGTTGTGCTGAGACAATCTTGTCTCTAGATGATTTTTAGAAAATAGTAAATCGGAGGGATTGTGGGAAAGTTACTGGAAATGCTAAATTAATTTGGAAATTGTCTTGGGGTATTACTGAGCATATCAAGTGCTTGATACCTTGGGTTACAGTATTTTATTCTGAGACTGCTACAACAAGGGATACGCGTTGTGAAGTACTTCTGCTATGCCTTCTCCAGTATGTTTGCCTCAGCCACAGCACCTTGTGTTTGTCCACTATAGTTAATGGATATGGACAGACGTGGGCTATGCTGTCACTTAGAATAATGGATATATCTGTACACAGCAGTCTCAACTGGATTATATTTGGATAATGTTCAGTTACCTAAATTTTGGTGCTTTGTATTCAAATGGAGCATGACCATGAATTGTCCTAAATAAATCTTGATACTGAATTATGTATTGATTCTGTCTCATTCCATATAAAAGTTGAGCTCTTTAAGTACACTTTGTTTTAACATACATGCTTGTCTGGTGAATTTAGCATGAATACCTAGTAAGTCTGTAACCGTAATACCATATCAGCTATTTATGAGTATTCTGGATTACAGCTACACTTCAAACTGTGATAAATGGAAGGAGGGAGCTGCTGGATATCAGTAGGAAATGGTAATTTGCTCTCTAGAATTGTAAAATAACATATTGAATCATTGCAAGGCAGACAAGTATCTAGTGGCTTTAAAGCTCTCTTACCTGGGAGGAATGGCGTTGCTGCATGAAGCCAATCTATGGGGGTTAACTAGTTATGCTGAAGTTTACTATATACAGTTATTTAAAACACTGATGCACAAGGAACAGTAAAGATACTTGTTTGTGTGTAGCCTGATACTTACACACGCGGTTGGGGAAAGGATGAAAATTGGCCCCAACATAGAAGAGGGAGATATTTTTTCATCAATAGGTTGTGCAAACATTTCTTTAACAAGTTTAGCAAACATTTCCATAAATTCACAGAATCGTATAGGTTGGAAAAGACCTTTAAGATCATCGAGTCCAACCGTAAACCTAACACTACCAAGACCACTGCTACACCATGTCCCTAAGCACCTCATCCAAACGTCTTTTAAATACCTCCAAGGATGGCGACTCAACCACTTCCCTGGGCAGCCTGTTCCAATGCTTGACAACCCTTTCAGTGAAGTAAAATTTCCTAATATCCAGTCTAAACCTCCCCTGGTGCAACTGGAGGCCATTTCCTCTTGTCCTATCACTTGTTACCTGGGAGAAGAGACCGACCCCCACCTCTCTACAACCTCCTTTCAGGCAGTTGTAGAGAGCGATAAGGTCTCCCCTCAGCCTCCTTTTCTCCAGGCTGAACAACCCCAGCTCCCTCAGCTGCACCTCACAGGACTTGCTCTATACACCCTTCACCAGTCTCCTTGCTCTTCTTTGGACAGGCTCCAGCACCTTCATGTCTTTCTGGAGCAATTCCCATGAACAGTTAGGACCCTAACTTCCATAAAATAATAACGAGCTGAAGGTGGTCTGCGTTTTTTTCAAGGGTCAGTAAGGAGTGGTTACCTGGCCAGAGGAAAAGGAGGAGGAGCTGATCTTCAGTTTTGCACAGAACGGACGTTCCTGTTGCTGTGTAAACAAATGATGAATAAGGACAGGTTTTGAGAAGGGGAGCCGAGCTGTTGAGATATCCTTAGCTACTCTTGAAATGAAAAATAAATAACAAGGCTTTGTATCAGCAAAGCAGAGGTAATATCTGTTTAAATTGTGCAGAGTTCAATTTGTGAGATTACACCCACTCTGACATCGTTGCATTTCTGTCCCTATCTTCCACGTGAATAGTTGGGTGCACCTGAAAAATAATGTCCAAATTCTGCACATTTATCTACTGAAAATCAGATTTTCCTCAGTGTGAACGACTTCTTTTTTTCTCAGAAAGACTTAAGATACATATAAAACAACAGTAAAATATAATGAAAGACCTAATTTAATTGTAGTAAGAACTATTTAAAAATTAGGGTCTTATTTGATTTTTTTGTCAAATGTATAGCTGTTCATTCAATTTAAGAAAACTAGGAATAGCGTGATACAGTTCAGGTCAAGGAAAATCTTGGCATTCAGCTCCGTGGGTTTTACCCCATTCTGGTCTGTACCCTGCTGCGCTTTGATGTTGCAGTTTGTTTTTCCGTCAGGCATCGCTACTATATATGCTGTCCGTGCAAAACTGCGTGCCTTCATGTAGCTCTTCTATAGGCACGCACAGGGGCTGGCCTTGCCACGAGCGGCGGTCCCGGCGCGCTGGAGGTGGGGCAATGTCCCGCGAGGGGCGGCCACGGGCAAGGAAAAAGCGAGGTTTTTCGAGGGAAAAAAAAGCAGGTTCTACCGAGATTTGAACTCGGATCGCTGGATTCAAAGTCCAGAGTGCTAACCATTACACCATAGAACCGGATGGCGGCACTCGCCTCCGCGAGGCCGGGCAATAAATCTGCAGCAAAGAAATCCCGCTGTAAAACTTCCCAGTGCCTTTTCTCTCCCGCGTCTTAAAAGTGGCCAGGAGTGTAATGCAACCTAAATATTGGTATTTATTTTGCCTTTCTGCAGTATTCGTTGTCTTCGTGGTATAACGATCGCAAAGATGCAACCTGAAAGCAAACACGAAGGGCAGAACCTCTTTCGGATACACAAACGGAATCCTCACAGGTGCGCTGGGGCTCGGCAGACTGCCTCGTGCTTTTCTAACGCAGAATTGAGAGTCGTGTTTCCACACAGGTTGTTCACAGCGCAGAAATAAAAAGAATGACTTACGTTTCAGTATACTAAGGAATGTCTGAAATTGTTCAGATAATTCGTGTAAGAATGTGCTAACCCAGCTACAATAAATAATAAATACGGAAAAAAAATAATCAGGAAAATCCTGCGGTTTGTTTCTCTTTCTCTTTTACTTTAAATACGTTTTTCAGGTAGCATTGCATAGTCAGGAGTTGACGGCATTCCCAAAGCCCGTGAAAAACACTAAGTTTCCCTTAAACTCATTTTCCACGATAATGAGCAGTAAAGGCATCTCCCCGTAGGCAAAACTTTCAGGTTCCACCGAGATTTGAACTCGGATCGCTGGATTCAGAGTCCAGAGTGCTAACCATTACACCATGGAACCGCTGACGGGGGCCCCCGGCCCGCTCCTATTGAGGGAATCCAAAAGGAAAAGGGATGAAAGTACTCTTTTTGCATTATAAATACAGCATCTGCTTCGCTTCTCTTCCATGTATTCCGCATGTATTAATCCTATGTAAGAATTCCACTGGTCATTTATCGCAGCATTTCACAGCCCTGAAAATAATGCACATTTAGAAGCACCTTAGCGTTAAACAAGATCGCTGTTTCTCAGATAATGTGATTTAAAGCTTGAATATAGACTCAGTACCGCGTGCACTGCCTTTTATTTCACATCTGTATACTCGTTTTGCTTTCTTGCATTTTGGGCTGGGTATTTGCTTGCTGTATTTGAGAAGAAGCAGGGACCATTGTCACAGCTATTGTTTTAGTTTGCCAGATTGTTTCCTCTCTTAGTATTAATTGACCAGTGTAAAGGTAACAGAACGTTTCATTCAAACAGGCGAGATGTGGAAAAACTACAAACGTATGCAATCAGCTTTTTATGCATAATTAAAGACATGGACCTGTTGGAGCGGGCCCAGAGGAGGGACACAAAGATGATCAGAGGGCTGGAGCACCTCTGCTATGAGGACAGGCTGAGAGAGTTGGGGTTGTTCAGCCTAGAGAAGTGAAGGCTCCGGGGGAGACCTTATAGCAGCCTTTCAGTACTTAAAGGGGGCTGATAAGAAAGATGAGGACAAACTTTTTAGCAGGGCCTGTTGTGATAAGACAAGGGGGAATGGTTTATAAATTAAAGAGGGTAGTTTTAGACTAGATATAAGGAAGAAATTTTTTACAATGAGTGTGGTGAAACACTGGCACAGGTTGTTCAGAGAGGTGGTAGATGCCCCATCCCTGGAAACATTCAAGGTGAGGTTGGACAGGGCTTTGAGCAACCTGGTCTACTTGAAGATGTCCCTGCTCGTGGCAGGGCGGTTGGACTAGATGACCTTTAGAGATCCCTTCCAACCCAAACTATTCTGTGATTCTATGATTCTATGAAATAATCAAATCACGCTAGAAGAAAAGGTTGTAGGCATCGTACCATGATGTATACTGTCCTTCTTTTACTCACACCCACTACACTACATGTTGTCAAGACGGTTTAAGAAAAATAACTGTATTCGCAACACCGACCAACCCCACACCCATAAAAAAACAACAGCGAAGGCGGAGACGTGGTTCCTGTGCCACCGGCCTGCCAGCGAACCGGGCAGAGACGGCGCCGAACGGGACCGCTCTCCGAGGGGTTACATAACGACGCCCTAACACAGGGTGGTTCCGACCTGTTGGCGCCCGGGTCAGGGGCCCAGCACCCCTCCGCTGCTCCTGTCCGCACCCCCTCCCGCCCGGCCGGAGCACGGGCTGCGCCGCCCTGCCTCCCCCGCGGAGCCGCCGCGCCCGTCCCACCCGCACGGCCGCAGCTCCGGCCGCGCCGCGACCGCGCCCACCCGCCCCAGAGGGAACCGGCAGCCCCTCCCCGGCGCAGGTAAGAGCGTGTTCCCTCTCAGCGTTCCCTACAAGTAAGGGGTCCCCTATTATGGCTCCTGTGGGCTTGAAAGGTGCTTGGAATAACAGCAAACCATTTAAATTACCAGTATATTGCCACAGATCATTGATATTAAACTAATTTAAGTAAAAACTACCACAGAAAACAGTGATATTACTAGCTGCGAAGAACTGGATACTGCTGCCCTTAAAGCCCTCCCAAAATTATCTTTAAGAAACGGACCCGTGACGAGGCCACCCTCCCCGGGCACCGCCACAGCGCACGGGCTGCGCCGCTCGCCGCCGCCACGGGGCGCGCGGGCCCCCTCCCGCCCCAGAGTGCTTTGCGCATATTTGCATACAGCGGGGGGCGCCGACGGCACCCTTTGCCCCCTCCGTCTGCCGTCCCCTGCAACAGCCTCGGCACGGCCTGAGGTGGGGACACCGCGCACGGCCTGCTCAAGCAGCCAGCGCCGGCCTGCCCGACGGGACGGCTCGCCCTATCCTGACGGAGCCCAAACCTCGGGGGTAGAAATAGCTAGGGATGGGGCTTCGGATTCGTGCTCGCTTCGGCAGCACATATACTAAAATTGGAACGATACAGAGAAGATTAGCATGGCCCCTGCGCAAGGATGACACGCAAATTCGTGAAGCGTTCCATATTTTTTTTCCACCTCCTCTAGCTCTCCAACCCCCGCAGGCCCTCAGCTAGGCCCTGGAGCCCCTGCAGACACAGACAGTGGCAGGGACGGACTGTCTCCAGGTAGTGGTGTGTTCCCTTAATACTCCTGCCTTGCCAAGGTGCCCACTGACCTTGAAGGCACAAGGATGGGGAGTGGGGGAAAATAACGGGAAGATTGGCAAGGAGGATTGTAAACACACTCAAATGACTTGCAGCTGGGGTGTAGAAAAACACACACATCGTACCAACCCTTGCTTACTCTGGTGTGCTTGACAAGTAGAACATCTGTGCCTGTGATAGACTCAGAGGCACCCTATCGAACATGCTTGAGATTCCTGCCCTGCTGTGGGAACAATCAAGGCACAGTGGTAAAATATGCCTGTGCGAATCCTTGATATACAGGTGAAAACAGCAGGGTCAGTGGTCCTCTAGCAAGGACCGAGCTCTGTGGTGCCAGCATTCCCGCTTGTGTGCCTCTGCCTGGGTGCTGCTTTGGGGATCCCCCGGTCCGCGAGGTAACAAAAATAGATTTACTCTTTGTTTTTCATCCGTGGTTTTATGGTTGTTCCTGCATCCTGCCTGTGCCGGCTCACACAAGGAGTGAGGTCTGAGTGCCCCTGTGAGGACATCTTACCTAGCTCAAACTCCTCCCTGCACTGCATGGGGCTCGTTCTCCTCAAGCTGAGATCCAGAGGCCTCAGGGTTATACGCAGAAGGTGGGTCCAGAAGTTTTCTTTAGCACATGCACTGACTGTAATAATACTTATAAAGTTTACTATGGTTGCTGTAGAGAAATGAGTGACAAAATGAGAAAGTCTGTCATGAGCTTTTTGGCCCTCCAGGGACTTGCCTCAGGAGCCAAATTATAGTGTTGCCACTTGCCAGTACCTTTTTGTATTTTATCTTCTCAAGTTTTGTTTCCCACATTTCACCTGCTCTCCTCATTCTCTCTTGTGGGTTCTGGCATTGAAGAGGCTCTCCTCATCGTCATGCATTTAAATGAAGAGCATTCTCTATTTCCCACTCGTTCTATCGTTACAGTCCATCGCTGGATTCAGTTTTGACTCAGCTCATGCTGTCAGTGAGGAAAACTGTGTCACTCTCCACATCAACTTTGCACACATGCTCCGTTTTATTTCTCATAATACTTTTGGTAGTAATTGAAGGCCTCTTCCCATCTGCCTCATTGAGTGAACTGGGACACAGAGTAGGAACATTCACCACTATTGCTGAATTATCTTGGCAGATCGGTATATTTCTTATGTAACGCCTGCAAAATTCACGTCAGTCATTTCTGCCCTGTCTCCGATCCTGCTCCCCTTGGAGTGAGGAGCCTTGTTGGGGAGATCCGTTTCGGGGACGGACACCGCTGCCCGTCGAGCACAGAGAAGCCTCCGCTCTGAGGCAGCGCCCGCAGTCCCCGCGGCACAGGCTCGGTGGGGCAGGGCCCGGCCCGGCAAGCGCGCCCGCCTGCGCCGTTCGCCGCCGCCTCAGCCCTGCCAGGCGAACGGCCCCTCCCACCCCAGGCGGCGGTTGGGGTAGAGCGGCTCTGTGGCGTCATCAGCCTTGCGCCTGCTCCCGGGTCAGGTGGCGGGGGCGGCCTTTGCCCGGGAGCGCGGGAAGCGCCGGCCCGGAGGTGGGTGCTGCGGGGGCCGTCCCGTCCCGTCCCGTCCCGTCCCTAGGACCCGGCCCTAGGACCCGGCCCGGGGCTTTCCTTACTGCTCCGCCGGGGTGTCGGCGGGGCCCGTGGGGTCTGGGGAGCGGGTCTCAATGCGAGGCTGCCGCCCTGTGGGGTTCGGGGGGCTCCACCGGCGGAGCTGCGGCCTCCTCAGGCCCCGCTGAGCGTCCTTGTGAGGATTTTCTCCCCAGCATGTTTTTATTTTCATGCACGTCTTCTTAAGCAAAGCAAACCGTCTTGCTGTCTTAAATTTTTCACCACAAGTGGTAGTTCAGTGACGCTTGGAGTAGGTTTCCAGCTAAATGTTACTAGCAGAGTTAACTAAGTAATCTCTGCTCATGTTTTGACACAAGTGGGATTCTACTCTATCAAACTAGAAGTGTGTCAGCATTAAAACGTGGAAGTATTCTCCTGGTGCACTAAATAGTGCTTTTACATTTAGTCAGAACTGTTATAAAACCAGCAAAAAAGTGTACCTGTCCTTTAGCTGCTTGCAGATACATGGACTGATGATGCTTGTCGTGACGGAAAGGATTCCTTAGGCCCAGACTGCCCCCCCAGCCGGGGCTCTCGTAGTTCCTGGTCCTGGTGACCGGAGCTGCTTCAGAGCCTTCTGTGTCGCTGGATCAGCAGTGCTCATCAGCTGCAGCCTCCCAGGGAGGATGGGGACCCGTGAGGAGCTGTGCCGCGGGTGTTGCTGACTCCTACGGAGCTCTTGTATTCTGAGTTTTCCTAGAGAAAGAGCAATCCATTTGAGCATTGCTTAGGTGACTTGCATGACTGGAAGGAGTAGTTCTTTGTCTTACTGAAGAATACTGAAAGTAGCTGAAATTCTTGCGTGTTCTGTAATTCATCCTCTTTCTCCATACTACTGTATCTCATTCTTGTGGGATTCAGTACTGGCTACCAAAAGAAGGGAGGAAGATTTGGCAAAAATGGCAGCACTGAAGGCAGAGGTACCATCCAAAGGTACTGATGGCCAAAAAACTGAGCTGCCTTTGTTTAGAGGATGTATGTAGCAAAGCATTGAATCAGTACGGACTGTTTCTCTTAAAGATCTAAAATTATTGTAAGAAAAACGGGGAGTCATTTTTAGAAGGCCTTTTATGAATAGGTAGTGCTTTTTTGGCTTTGGCATTGGGAATGTTGTTTCTATTCAGTCTGAGTTCTGTGATAGGGTGAGTGAAGCTAAACGAGGTGGATGCTTTTTGGAAGAAAAAGCAGAACAGAAGCAGATGATGAGGGGGAGAAAGTAAAAATAGGAAACATGAAGCAAATGTATTGTTAGAGATGCTGTTTCTCTCTAGTGAAAATGCGTTAGCATATTGGTTTGATTACTCTGCTTGTTTGACTATTCTTTACAACTTTTTTTTTACTTAATGTTTTCTGCATGAAAGTTTTTATTGCATGTTAGGTACCACACAGCATAATTTAGTTGCTTTTTAATATTAAAAAAATTATTATTAATTCTTTGCAGATATTATGATAACTTAGATGAAATACTGAAGATACGAAGCTCCTGCTAAAGAATTTAAATGTGACGGATCATCCTAAGCAGTGATCGATAAATGTAAGCAGTTCTACTTTTGTATTACCTAGTTTACACGGATCAAGGTGCAATGAGAATGCAGGTCTTGCTAGACTTCTGTACAGCTAATTTTTCTTAAAGCCTCTTAGAATATAGTAGTTCCTGGTTTGTACCATGAAGGCCCAAATGACTGGGAGCTCAATTGTGAAAATGAGCATGCTTTCTGAAAGTCTGCACCTTAAACCTTTGTGTCAATCTATCTTTTGTATACTGTTCTTAATAAATTGGGTTGTTCTGAAAGCATTAAGGATTGTAATGCAAGCAAAGACTCTTGCTAGAATGAATTGTGTGGTGATAAACCTTGTGCTTTTCAACTTTATTCTTAGTTCTCTTTATTAAATAGTTGCCATTGGTACTGTTTCAGGGTAGAAGGGAAACAGACCAGTTAAAGCTATTGATGATGAGAGAGCTGGTCCTTGGGGGGGGTTAATTAATATCACTGCTGTGCTGTATTTTTTAATGGAGTATCAGTATTGCACTGGAACCTGGAAATAAGACTGTGCTAGTGTCATAAGTCACTTTTTGTCTAGGAATAACACTTTTGTAACAAATGGCTCAAAAAGCAAAGTGAAGAATCACTGCAGTAGGATATTACGAAGCCCAAAATATTAAGTGGGGTCTAAAAGGGATTCAGTTCATGGAGTATAGGTCTTTCCCTGCCTGCTTAATGTAATGGTTTGGATTCACCCTCTTGTCTTCAAAGTCCTTACATCACTGATAACCGGAAACTGGGAGAATATACCAGGTAAAGGATCAAGCATTCCCATGCATTCTGGAAACAGGCTACTTAGCTCGATAAACTTGGTCTCTGCATGGTTTTTATTCTGTTACATAAATTACTTACTATATGAAGACGTTTGCATTAGCATTTCCAGGGAGCAGTTTCTCAATCCCGTCTCGCAAATATATACAAAACATGAAATAAATGGGGCATTTAAATATATTCCTGGGTTTACTGATTGCTCTTGTAGCAACACAGGGCATTTTATGTTGAAAAGTACATGCTTTAGGAGACAGTAGGCTTCACAAGTTTGTAAGGTATATTATTGCTATGCTTACATTTGGAAGCTAAGTATGCAGGAACTCAAAGATAAGATGTTTGCTCTAGAAACTAATGAAGCATAGTAAAATATTTATCAGCAGAAACGTGATAGTATAGCCAGGATTTTCAGTGAGAAGTTGATGTTCAGAGGAGAGAGTGAGTTGAAGTAATGCAGTGGAGAGACTGCTATGAACTATATAAACCTCTGAAATTCTTTCCTGCGTGGCTGCAGTTGCGGTTCAGGAGGAGGCAGTGTGCTGCACCTGGTGCCCTCAGTTACATTTCTTTGCATTGCTGTGGAGGAAAATGAACCTTAACCTTTGCTGAGCCTGGGGTATTGGCTTTGAAATTTCATTCCTAAGTGGCAGCTGCTGCCGCTTTATAACATACACTTCATTGTACCAGGAATGCATGTTTACTAAAGGACTTGTGCGAAACAGTTCAGGGGTAAAATATTAACCTTACTGACATGGACATCCGAGTGGTAAAATCAACATTAATATAAAAATTGGTGGGATTAAAAGCATTCCCTTGCTGTGTCTGTCACACAGCCAGGATCAGCTGAAGCAGGAGAAATTAATGCCGGCTAGCAGACCTCCTTAATGAGAGGAACAGAAAAAACCCACAAATATGGCAAGACATGTTAACTTAAAAGCTTTGATTTTTTTCTTATCTATAATTCATTATTGAGAACACAGACATGCACCTTTGTTTTTAAATGCTGTTTTTAACTTTACAAGCATGCATAACAGCAGTAGCTTGCTTAACTTACTAACTTAGCATAAAAGGTGAGTCGCCGCATATTTGCTTTTGTTTCAAAATTACTTGATAGAAGTAAATGTTGTTAGTACCCCCTTGCTTCTCCCAGCAGCTTTGTGATTTCAAGATAAGCAGGAACTTATAAGCACACAACAGCTTTTAGTGGTTAACACAGTTCCATTATTTGGAATGTGAATCTACTTATACAGACGATAACTACATTTGTGAAGGCAATCAGAAAAACTAAGTATGAAAGGCCTTTTAAATAGTCATATGTACTTGGAAACAGTATGACCAAGGATGTATTTTACAGAAATAATGGTGATAGAGGAGGAATTATCTCATATTTTATATGAAAAGGGTAAAATACAAGGGATTATCTTATATACATGTATCACTGAGAATTTGTGCTATTTTGAGAGAACCTGTAGTTATGCTACGATAATTCTTTCAAAACTTACTTCTCTATTAACTCCCTAAAATGCATCATGAAAATCTGCTCATGTACTGTTGTTGTACATGATAAAAGATAGTGAAATATATTTAAGGACACGATGGTTTTTTTCTTCAGTTCTTTATTTTCAAGTTATATAAATAAATGTTGGACAAAAAACAAACAAAAGATTTTGTTTCAGTCAAGTTATTCAGCTGATTCAGCAGATGCAAATAAATGTTTCCATAAGCCTTCAGTTGTCTACTAGTTCTTGAGCGAACTTGTTTGACTTGTTACTGTGAGTCTACCAAAACTGACAGTAGAAATAATAAAAAATAAATTAGCAGGTCTGATTGTCCCTTTCGTTGTTTAGATAAAATTATCCATAAATATTGCTAGCTAACTTGGGCTGTGTTTATTCATGTATTTAAAAATGCAGTATATGTAAGCAGAAGTGTGTGGAAGCGCTAAGAAACTGGTGGAGTACACGCTGCGTACAGTGACATCGCTGTAACACATTGTGACAACATGGATTCCAAATTTACGTTTCATTTTCTTTTTCCTTGTGTCACTTACTTAGTATTTCCCTTTCAACAGGTAAGTCAAATTTCAAACATTTTCTGCTCTTCAGAGGAAGATTCTGTTTTTGTCTCTGAACCTGGCCTTTCAGACGGTAAAGTAATAGTACAGTATTTTTGCAATTCATACTGGGAATTGGCTTGGAAAATCTGTATTTTTGATTGTTGTAACACATTTACTGAGCTTATTAAATGAATATTAAAAAATACATTGCATTACATGCCTTCTCTCAGGTTCAGTGACTGCCATACCCGTTTTTACCTCCGTATCCTTAAACGTTCTTTCAGTAGATGTGATTGTAGTTAACTGCATGTTTTAACATTTACGAAAGGCTTTGAACCAGTTTCCGTAGAACTGGTACTTGACCTTTACAAAACAAGCCTGGCTTACATCTTGCAGCACACGAAGCAGCATTAACCGAGGCCTCTTCTTGCGGAGACAGGGCTAACCTCCAACACCGCGGCTCTCGCTGCGGAGGTACGCGGCCAAGTCCAGTTGCGAGGCACCGGAGGGCAAAGCCCGCTCGGGCCGGCGGTGCACGTTAACATCAGCTCTCCATCAGGAGCTGGCGGCGGATGCGCCGCGCACGATGTGGCCGGAGCCGCGTTTAGCCGAGTCCCCCCCTTCTGGCCGGGGAGCGGCCGGGAGCACGGATGGAGCCCGGGGGGTGGGGGGGTGGGGCGCGGCCCCTTCGCCCCGGTGGACCGAGGGGAGCGGCCGGCGCTCCCGCCCAACCTCCGCCTCGCTCGGCCCCCGGCGGCGGAGGGGCGCGCCCCGCCCTCACGTGAGCAGCGCGTCATCAGCGCGCGCCGCCCCCCGTCGGTCACGTGCCCCGTGTTTATCTCCGCCGGGCGCGCCGGTGGCGGCGGGTGAGTGTCCCGGCGGGTGAGTGACCCGGCGCCTTCCCCGGGGGGAGGGGGGCGGCGGGGCGCTGCCACGGCGGGGGCCCGGGGTGGGGGCAGCGGGAGGGGCTGGAGGCTGGGGGGGCGGCGGGGAGGGGGCGTTCCCCTCAGGGGTGGTGTGAGGCGGGGCTGCCCGGCGGCCCGTCGCCTGACTGGAAACGGCCGCGTTGCCAGCCGCCTCCTGGGAGAGACGGGGCGGGAGCGGGCGGAGCCCTTGGCGGGGGAACAGGTGCCGCCGCGCCTTCCTTCAGCCCGGGGGGGCGCGGCTGGGAGCCGTCCGTGTGGGGCTGCGCGCCACATCGGCCGGCGGGCCCTCAGCTCTTCGGGCGGCGGGTACCGCGTCTGCTGTGAGCCGCTTTCAGTTACAGCGGTTTAGGCTCCTACCTTCATAGGAGTGAAAGGCTCACGGCGTTTGGCAATCGGTTTGTGCTGTGGTGATTCAGAACACCGAGATATAATCTGTTTACTAGTGGGCTACGTCTCACTAAATAGTCTTTCCTTTATTTCTAGTCTCACAATGTCAGTACCAGCAAAGAGATGTGGAAGGCCCCCAGTGTTGTCTTTTCTGGAAAAGAAAAAGAGAAAGCAAAGTCTTGATAGAAGAAGGGGGAAAACAAGGATTTACGTGGGAAATCATATTGACCGATGGTTGACACTTAAGGAAAAGTTGGACTTCAGAAATGATGCAGAAGTTGCAGGGTTTTTACTGGACTTGTGAGTAGACTGTCACAATACTCTGTTTCCTAATACCAAGTAAATCATTCTGGGTCTTCATACCAACTGTGTGTTTTCTTTCTAGGTATGACAGCTATGACCCATTGTCAAAAGCTCCGATCTGTCCCCTCCCTGAGGGTGTGAGAAGAATTACTGTGAAAGAAGAAAGAGCGTTGTCAGGCAGCACTTCTTTAATAGCAGCTGATGGAACGTTAGTAGTATACTCTTTATATGTGAAGGGCGGATGAAATGTTTTTCTTGACCGGCTGACACTTAAGACCGTAGCTGACACTTAAAAAGAATGGGGCAGAAGTTGTATAAGAAAGAAAAAAGTATAAAGCTAATTTTATTAAAATGGAAGATTTTTTGATATCCTTTGTAGAACAGCTTATGTATTTGTTCTGTTGTTTGCATTGTTGAGCACATAATACTAGTCTAGACGAAATAGAAACAAAACTTTTTTGTAGAAGAAATGTTTCAGTTGACAGTTTGGGTTGTATTTGCAGGTATGACAATGATGACCAGTTGTCTAAAGAATCTGCTTGTTCTGAACTTGGAGATGTGAGAATTGTGACTGTGAAAGAAGAGAGAGAGATGCCACATGACTGCTTGTCAACAGAGACAGATGACACGTTAGTGATACTATGGTTTTTTGCATGTTTTGCATCTGAAAATATTTTGCATTGATTTTATTATCACTTTTAATTTTGTTTTTTAGAAACTCATGTCATTCATGCTCTGATTCGTTATCTAAAAACATCTTGGTACATAATGATTGGTTCAGTCCTTCTGAGGCAAGAATCTGAGAGAGATTTTGGAAAAGTTGTAAGACTCTTAGAGTACACGCAGCAAACCTGCTTGTTCAGTGACTGCCTTCCTTAATTGTATACAAGATTCATGAGTGGAACAAGAAAATACCTAGTACTTTACATGTATCCTAGTCACTCTAGTAAGTAGTTAGATTTTTACAGTAGTACAGTCTCCAGGCAAGTGCGGTTGCGCGTGCTTTAACCTTTCTCAAAAGAAAAATGTTTCATTGTTGACTGAGTGATATTACATACAAAGTGACGTGTTAACCTATCTAAAAATAGTGCCGTGCTCAACGAGGCAACTACACCATCAGTCGACTGCTGATTTCGTTTACTGCAGTGTCATCAGTAACTGAGGCATTCACAGTTGAGATCAGAGGAGCCTCCAATAGGTATGCTTGTCCATTACTCTTTTTTTAGGTTTCAATTATCTACAACAGTGTTACTGAATAATTGTAATTTCGTCCATGTCTTAGTTATCTGACCTTTAAAAAAATGTATCTTTTAATGTGTGCAGGGGGACACTGAGAACCTAGGACATTACATTGGCATTGCATGGTGTGTCCAAACCCCTCGCTAATATGGTGAAGTATGTAACGCATGTAGCATGTTTGTCTGAATCTCGTTTTCCACTGTGGTTTTGCTTGTGACTTTCCTAATTCTTCTTACTTTGATTTTAGTAGGTGAACAAGTTGGGGTTCTGAAAGCAATTCTGTGGCACAGAAGAATTCTTGGAAGCTAGGTCAGGAGAAAATAAATGCCAGTGCTGATGAAGCTGACAAATTCAAGTACATTCTTCAAAATAGCATTTTTCTCTGGGAATATAATTTTAGTTTGGAGTGAAGCAATAATTGAATTCCTGGGACTGATTTGATACAGGTGAGACAGAGGGTTTGTTCTTAATTGATTGCTTATTTCAGCCTTCTGAGGTGTGAGAAATGTTGTGGAAAGTTTGTTTGGTATGAGAAAAAGTTTCTGTTACCCTAAAAGGTAAGGTATATGATGCTTTGTTACAGTCTCATGATATCTATGTGAGAATGCTGGACAAATGATCAGGCATATATGCAGTGGTAATTGTATAAAGCTAAGAAATGACAGCTGGCTAAGAATAAAGAGATTCAAAAATAAGAAGAGTTTTATGGGACAGACATCCTAGGGCATACTATGTTATTCTAGGGAATATTTACCCACCAGGAGTGGTTGTATAGCCTCTGTCTGAGGAAAATAATTGTTTTGTGTTTCAGTGTCTGAACACCACATCACTGGTAATGCTTTGCGGTTTGTTTTTCATTCACAGTAGAGCAGTGAGGTAGAGTGATGATGTTATTGAGGGATTCTTATTAGCTGTGGGAAATCCATACAGTGGTCAAGTGATTTGCCCAAAGTCATGTTGGTAGCTGAACTTGGGTCTTAAAAGTAAGACTAAACTCAATTATTAACTCTGTGTTTTTAGATGGGTGGGCAAAATTCTTTATTGTTGTAGAAAACAGTGGTTTTCCTTTGGAAAGGAACAGTGGTTATGTTAATGTATACTTTTTTTTTTCTTCTTGTTTTTAAAGGTGTGGTACTGCACTTCCTATTGAAGGGTGGAGATGAAGGCAGGTATTTCCTGCTTTCCAGGCATTTGGGTGTCATGTTTTCCTGTTGCTCTTATTGTTTTGGGCTTTACGGAGTACGTCTTTTCATTCTATGCTGCTAGATAAGGGCCAGGGAAAGAACAAGGCCTTGCAAAGGGGCTTTATTAACAAATTCCGAATTAATAGTCATAAAGCAGCTGTTGCGTTCTAGGCCTTTTACTAGCTAGTCTAGTTTTATGTTGGCTAAACACTAACTGTTAAGGAACTGGAAATATCAAAGATAATGGAGCAAGAACACTTAAACTCACCTGCTTCATCAGTGCCTTTAATGTTTGGTTTGTCTTGTTTATGGAGTCTTGCCTGATGATATTAGCTTTCAGAGGTTGCTGTTGTTGTAGAGAATTAAGTTGATGGACAAGCAGTGAGGGAGTCAAGTAGCAGGGTTTTCAAGATTCTTGCCAGGTGAAATGGTGTGGGTTTTTGAGTTCTGGCTTTTGTGAAGAATTGGAATGTTGAAATAACACAGGAAGAAAAGAATGTACGGAAGTCTGATTTAAAGTATTATTAGCAGAGCATAGCCAAAGGGAAGTGTTAATGAACCATGTCCAGTTAGGTTCCTGAATACATTCAGTTCTTCTCTAATGCTTCTTCTGTTATTAACTTCCAACTTTAACATTTAGAATACTAACCAAGCTAGATTCAAATTATTTTTCTGGTTTATGTGTAACAAGTGCAAAACTGTCAAAGCAGATAATAAACAATTTATTGGTTTTTTTTTTTCAATGTTTGTTATTTACTCTGACATTAAGATTGAACAATGATAAGTCAAAGTAGTTGAATAGGGTTTTTTGAGGAAGCTTTGGGGGATTTGGGATTCTTCTACTTCTGCAATATTTGAGTGATAGAGATTCAAAAACTCCTTTACCTGGACCTTTATCATGAGAATCTGTCTTATTAATAGAACTGACTTTCCTGGGATTTGATTATGGAATGTATCTTTTTTTGCCTTGATTCGCTAAGAAATGAAACAGAATGCAAATACAAAATAAATACTCAAAAGTGTCACAGCAGTTTGGTGAGGAAGACTAAAACCTGTAGGACAAGTTGGTGTCAGTCATTAGTAAATGATCAGTTGGGAAAGCCCCTACTTTGAAGGTAGGCTTCAGCTTCAGTTCCTGTCTCTCCTAAAATGGTAGTGGCAACTCCTTTTATAGCCATTTTTGCTACATAACTTTTCCCACAATCACGGGATCTTGCAAGAGTCCGTATTGCAGAGCTTCTTTTTATCTTAACTAATCTGTTGTCTGAAAAGTTGTACAATTACTGTCCAGACAAGGCAGTTGTAAAGTGTAATTCCCTAATTTGGAAAGAAAATAAACAGTCTTGAGGAAATCTCCAGCAAGCTGTTAATGCTGAAGATTTACTATGACACCAGTGTGAACAGCTGAGGAGTTTCTTAGCAAGCAGGAAAGTAAAATTTAAATTACATTTAAAAGAAAAAGGAGGAAAAAAAAAGATAAAATAAGCTGCTTAGTAGGACAGCTTCCTGTGCTCTACCAACAAGCTGATTTTTTGATGCTTTGACTAGTTTGTGTTCAGAGTCTCTAAGTCTGGGCAAAGTATAAAATAAAAATTCTTAATTGAACTAAAACATTTTGCATGTATTGTTTTTGGTCTTTAGTGTTCACAGTTTGTTTTTAATTAAAAAAACCACACACACCTATCCCCCCACCCCCTGACAAACCACAATCTCTGGTTATTTCACTAATGTAACTTGAAAGTGAATGTGTAACACGGCTTTACCTTACAGAAAATTAAGATTGAGTGGTTAGTCTAAGACATTTTAATTAAATAATTTACTTTACTGTAATGCTAAATGTTGATCTGTATTTCACTATAGTGAAACCTATGTATGTACGTCATAAAAACATAAGATGTTGGTCTGATTATATGCATTGCACATACAAAAGCACAAATGGAATTACTGTAATATTTTCCATTGTTTCAAAGTTAGAAGATCATATTAGGGGAATGTACTTGCCTAGACATACTTTGTGAAACAATGCAAACATGTTTCATATTTAGATATTTGAATGCCACATTGTAACTATTATAATTGTGTTACTTTTCAGGGTGACCAGCAAGAAGAAAATCAAGCTCTTGCTTAACAATACTGGGGCAGTTTTTGGTCCATTTTGATTTTGCTGTGAGGGTACTGTGAACTATAAAGAATTACTGTAAGTTGTAGTATGAAATTCCATGTTACTTTGTTGAACAGCACATTAAACTTAATTACCTAAAGTTTTTTATTGTGTTATGTTAACATTAATAAAGTGTGTGGAGTGGATTATTTCACTGTTGAGAGTCTGTACGTAGTTCTCTGAATGGCAGCAAGAAACAACAAGCCAAAAGGCTACTAGGTATTGCTCAAGCTTGTTCAGAATTTATTAACTTTCTGCAGTTTTTGTTAATGAAAAAGTTCCTCACATCTTATTTAAAACTCAAAGGGCTAAAATAAAAACAACATTCTAGGAGCAGTTGCAGCATCAAGGATGCTTCCATCCTGAATGCGTTTCTTGGAATGTGTTTTCTTAGGGAACAAATTTAACATATCCCGCACACTGGAAGGTATTCTTGCAGGTTATTGGTGCACTTAAAAATGATGGGTAAAAACACTGGACTATATAGTGTGTTGTGTTAGTGCCTTCTAAAAAATGAGTGATCAAGATCAGATACTATGCCATTTATTTAAACAGATTTCATTACTGAATAATTTGATCTCTTGCTTTGGCTTTTGATACTCCTTAAGCTGATATATGATGCCTCTTAATTATTTTCTTCTCTTAACAAAGATGAAATAAGTGCGGAGTACTTTCAGTAACTGAAGTTCAACAGAATAGCATTGGCAGTTCTGAATTTGTTTTGTAGTTACTAAGTATGAGTAATCCTGGAAAGTTTTTAACTGAGAAACTGTGAAATTAGTATGATTGTATTCAATATATGTTTGTCAGGAGGACAGAAACTGCCAGTCTTCTGATTCTTTTTTTTTTTTTTTTCTTTAACCACACACTTTCATAAGTGTTTAGGTCTTGATCTGACAGTATTCAAGCCAGCTGGGTTTTCCCATCAACCTACATTAGAACAGCCTCTCTCTATGGAGAAATTCCCCTAATTAGGTCATTACACTCAACATTCAGTTTTTTTAATGAGCTACTTCACTTGCTGTAAGAAACTGCTGCTTTTAAATATTCTTTTGTTGCTTTTGAAGTATAAAAATTCAACATTACCTTATTAACAACATATCTTTTGCCAAACGTTGCACAGATAGCTTTTTATTTTTTTAAATAAAGCAGAGAAGATCATTTGTTGAAGCTTTCTCAAAATGAAAACGCTACTTCCCATGTCTTTCTGTGTTCTCTCTTTGCTCTGGACCTTTCAAATTTTTATTTGACTACCAAGCAGTCATTCATGTAAATGACTCAGCTTGGCTCACAGAAAAACTGTGACTAGTGACACTAGTTCTCAGTGAAGTGCCCTTCAGGGCTCTCAGATTTTTCTATTGTCAGTGTCATCCCAGTGAAAAGGGAAGAGGACTTGGTCTTCAGTATAATCAGTTATGTTTTCCTCCAAAGTTTACAGGATCAGCAGAAGAATCTGCAACTGCAGTAGCTTATTTCAGTAAGGAGCTCTGCCCTTCTGTGGCATTTGAGCACCATCTTGTCAGCCTGTTCAGCCTAGTTCTTGTGCCTTTATTAATGCACACTAAAAATATTTATATTATTTAATGACTTATTCTTGTGGAAGTAAACTAATACTGCAAATGCATGATGTTTTGAGGTGCGCTTACTACATAAAATTACTGGTAGAATGATTATTCTGGTGCATAGTACTTGAATATAGTATGATTCAGCCCATACTAATGTGTTTCCTCCAAAACCTCCCATTAGACTAGCTCTTGATGCTGAAGAAAAGTCAAGAGAAAAGTAGACTTTTTAAAATTTCCTTTTGTAATGTTATAATATGCATGGATGATATATTTTGGGTTGTTATATCAACATATGCTTTTGGATATCTGACTTCTGTAGAGCAGAACATTGTCATTAGTATTTTCCAGTAAATTTTGCAGAATAGTGAATGGTAATGATTCTGAAACAACATGTTCTTGCTTCTGCCAAGAACATGACAAGAGCAATGGCTATGCTTTTGTCAAAATAGCCGAGTAAGTTTTTCAGCATCTATGGGTCTATGGGAATTGCTGAACTTGAATATGTTCAAATGTCAGAACTAAATCTATAAAAATTGTTTACACTGTTGTTCCAATGATACATAAAGAATATACACATAGAAGAATTACTCTAAGCAAAATAGTTAGCTGGGTTCTTGACAATACTGAGTGTAGGTTTCTGACCGAAATACTGTGAAAATGAGGAAATTTTCTGTATGGGTTTATAGTGGAAGGTAAACAGTGGCTGTAAAAACACTGAATTTTTTTTGTTTTGTGTTTGTAATGTGGCTTTACTGTCCCAGTTGGTTTCCTTAGAACTGTGGATCTATCAAATCTTTTGAAATGTGAGTATTTAAGTATGTAAACTGGGAAACTTCCATCCAAATAAGAACAGGTTCTGTGTTGGAACTTATAGTTCAAACCATTAGCTAAAGAACTTAAGTTACAATGTAGCAGTTTTCGTACTACTAACCTCATATTCCATTATCTTGCCTTTACAAGAAGTAATTTTTCTAAAATCACAATAATTATGATTGTGCTCTTAGCTGAATTAACTTAGTATTATATGAAAACTTCATATGTTTTGTTTGGGAAAGGTGATCTGTTGTATATGTGATTTACTTTTCTAGTAAGAAAAACTACAAAACTTCAGAAAAAAATTATTTAAAATAGCTCTTGCAGCCTTCTTTGTGAAATAAGTAGTTTTGTAGATCGTCACAGACACCACTTGGCAGGAGGGGTGGGGGGGATAGAACTGAGGTGAGACAGGCTGGAGTAGGATACTCTAGAAAATAATAGTGTTCCAATGCCCTGTTTTCTTACCGTTTAGAATGGCTGTTTAATTCTTCAGCTCTTTTCTTATTCTGAATGCCTGTCTATAAGGCTTGATCATACAGTCAGAAGTTCAGGAGGAAGCACCTAGACATGTTATTTAAGAATATAACAGGCATGCAGGAATCTGGTTTTATTCTGAATTCTTCAGGCTTAGTAGATCATCTTGTTCAAGTTGCTTCTCTTTTCTCTTTTTTATCTTACGGTAAAATAGGAGTAAATTCGAAATGTAACTTTTATAAGGCATGATCGCTTGTCTGTAAGAAAGATTTAATAGTGTGAAATACTATCGTAAGTGTGATGGTACTTGTCATTACTTTTTCAAGAAATTTTAATGTCCTGTGTCTGTTTATGACATGTTTTTTGGGCTTTGAAATCGAGGCATCCCGAATGAGTTTCAACAATATGTCATGTTAAGCATATTCTTTTAAGTCACTGCTGAAAATACTGATCAGTGGATGGCAGAAGGGAAAACGCATCAAAGGAGGAATTCTGAAGGTAGGAGTAGTGGAGTTTCAGTTTGAGATGTGTAAATGAAATGTGGGTTAGAGAGGAATGGTGAACCTGAATGTTTGTTGTGGTTTGAGTGGTTACCTGTCTCAGGACAAGCCTGCTTCCTCTCTTTTCTGATGTCTCAGCAGAAGCAATTAATATTTCATCTCTTTATAATTCCAGAGAGATTCTTCACCACTACAGGAGTCAAAGCTCTGGGTAGTGAGGATTGTGTTTTCATGAAGCTGAGGATTCAACAGATAAATTGGACACTTCTGAGATCAGATAGAGCTGATAAGTGTGAGAAGTCTTACATCTTTGCCACCTCACTTAGGTCATAAAGCAATACTTTCTTCTGGACTTCTTGTGTATAAATGTAAAATTGATGTGTATTTGAGATATCAAAATCAGTCTACCACTCAGTGATGTTTGTAATCTTGCTTTACATGCAGTAGGCAGTGTAGTTTTATCTATAGACTGGCTAGGGTATCTAGAAAGAAAGAGGGCAAGTGTGTTTGTGTGTATGTATGCGTGTGCAAACACACTCCCACTCTCCATTTTATTTTATAAAATCATAAACTAACATGGATTGGAAGGGACCTCTGAAGGTCATCTCATCCAACCTTCTGCTCAAAGCAGGGCTGACTTCAGGTTTGGATGAGGTTACTCAGGGCCTTGGCTAGCTGAGTTTTTAAAATCTCCAAGTATTTTATGGAATTTTGAGATGTTGTATAATAGAACATAGGATCCAGAATGTAACATTTACCTTGCATTACTGTTTTCCATTTTTCTTTTTTTACTGTTATTGTAGTAGTCAAAGTCCTGATTCATGTTTTTTTAAGGTATCATATCATAGAACCGTAGAATGGTTTGGGTTGGGAGGGACCTTAAAGATCATCTAGTTCCAGCCTCCCTGCCATGGGCAAGGACGCCTTCCACTAGACCAGGTTGCGCAAAGCCCCATCTAACCTCACCTTGAACGCTTCCAGGGATGGGGCATCCACAACTTCTCTGGGCAACCTGTTCCAGTGCCTCACCACCCTTGTAGTGAAGAATTTCTTCCTTACATCTAATCTAAATCTACCCTCTTTCAGTTTAAAGCCATCACCCCTTGTCCTATCACTATGTGCCCTTGTAAAAAGTCCCTCTCCAGCTTTCTTGTAGGCCCCCTTCAGGTACTGGAAGGCTGCTATAAGGTCTCCCCGGAATCTTCTGCAGGCTGAACAACCCCAACTCTCTCAGCCTGTCTTCATAGGACAGGTACTCCAGCCCTCTGAACATCTTTGTGGCCCTCCTCTGGACTGGCTCCAACAGGTCCATGTCCTTCTTATGTTGGGGGCCCCAGAGCTGGACGCAGTACTCCAGGTGAGGTCTCACAAGAGCAGAGAAGAGGGGGAGAATCACCTCCCTCGACCTGCTGGTCACGCTTCTTTTGATACAGCCCAGGATACAGTTGGCTTTCTGGGCTGCAAGCACATGTTGCTGGGTCATGTTGATCTTCTCATCCACCAACACCCCCGAGCCCTTCTCCTCAGGGCTGCTCTCAATCCATTCTCTGCCCAGCCTGTATTTGTGCTTGGGATTGCCCCAACCCATGTGGAGGACCTTGTATTTGGCCTTGTTGAACTTTTATGAGGTTCGCATGGGCCCACCTCTCAAGCTTGTCAAGGTCCCTCTGGATGGCATCCCTTCCCTCCAGCGTGTCGACCGCACCACGCAGTTGGTGTAATCGGCAAACTTGCTGAGAGTGCACTCAATCCCACTGTCCGTGTTGCCAACAAAGATGTTAAACAGCGCCGGTCCCAATACCAACCCCTGAGGAACAATGCTCGTCACTGGTCTCCACTTGGACATCGAGCCCTTGACTGCAACTCTTTGAGTGCGACCATCCAGCCAATTCCTTATCCACTGAGTGGTCCATCCATCAAATCCATGTCTAGGCCATCAAATTTGTCAGGCATGATTTGCCCTTAGTGAAGCAGTGTTGGCTGTCACCAGTTACCTCCTTATTTTCCATATGCTTTAGCATAGTTCCCAGGAGGATCTGCTCCATGATCTTGCCAGACATAGAGGTGAGACTGACTGGCCTGTAGTTCCTTGGGTCGTCTTTTTTCTCTTTTTAAAAATGGGGGTAAGGTTTCCCCTTTTCCAGTCAGTGGGAACTTCACCAGACTGCCACGACTTCTCAAATATGGTGGATAGTGGCTTAGCAACTTCATCTGCTAGTTGCTTCAGGACTCATGGATGCATCTCATCAGGTTCCATGGACTTGTGCACCTTCAGGTTCCCTAGATGGTATGTGACCGGACAGCATGGGAATGCTTAAAATATATTTATGTGGATGCCTAAACTATACAACTACAGTCAATTACTGATTTTAATAGCTTTGTGCTAAATAAAAGTGTGTGCATGTGGTGAATGTTTTAAGATGTATTACAAAGACCTTACTTTCTCTGGCTTTAAGAGAGGATATGGTCTGAAGTGAGATGACCATGGACACTGTGTTAAGTATTATTTCTTATATGATTACTATTATATATGGTGTTCGTAATCAGCAAAAAAACTTTGGTGAATATGCTCTGAATATGCAGTAGGTAGAGACATTGAAAAATCAAGGTATCTCGTATGGAGATACGATGCTACTTAATTTACTTATACTGGTTCTTTGGCTCTTAACAGATTAAGTGAAAAACTGCATATATGTATGTTTTGCCAGAAAAATGTTTTTTAGATATTTTAAAGCTAACTGAAGAAGTAATGGTTTTTCAAGATAGGCTATTCTACTTTTTTGAAGTTAGTGTGTTTTCCTGTTCTTTATCTTCACTCTCAGTAGTAGAACATCCTTGGGATATCCATGAAATCTTCAAATGGGAGGAACCTCGCCAGCTTAAGTGATGGGCTAAGTTTAGGGCCTGGAACTAAACCAGAGTGGAGAAGCTCTTCTGTTATATATAATGGCTACAGTTTTGTTAGAATGCCTTTTGACAGACCCAACTTAACATGTGCATCGTTATTAAAACTTATCTTTGTGTCATAAATGGCCAACTAATCCCTATGTGTTTGAGCAACCAGGATCACCTGCAAGTCAGTTATTCTTGACAGATGTCTGCACCCCCCAAAGTCTTTTGTGTTGTTCCAGGGCAAAATAGAGGAGGGAAGAGCAAAGGAGAGAACAAAGGTTGAACGGTGTTTAAACCACTGGAAAAGCTTCCGGTACTTTAAAATCAGTTTTTCTTACTATTCATGGTTCTTTTCACAAATTTCTTTGCTATCCTATATGCTTATTCTTGGATGGTCAACCTTGTTGCAGACGTTAGAAGACATTCCAGCTGAAGAATTTTATCTGTGTTTGTAAGCTTTTTTTAAACAATCGTTTCAAAACAGTTCTTGAAGTGACCTATTTTTCAAATGGAAACATTCTGTAATACTAAGACAGGAGGCACTATCTTCAGTAGCAAAAAATAAAATCGTATTGTAGGATTTTATTGTAGTTTAAAAAATCTATCATATGATAAACTCAACCTGGCTTTGAGTATAGTACAGTAGTGTTTATCTTGTGGTTCAGCTGTTGATCTGGGATGACTTAAACTGAATCTGTACAGAGTAGCTCTGATACTTCTTGTGCTGTTTTTAATTGCAAATTAGATAAAACTGCTTGTGGATAATAGAGTGCAACATAATGAATATATCCCAATGACTTGTCTTTCCTTTCCTTTTCTTTTCCAAAAAGGCAGCTGAAAGTACAGGTTGCAGTAGGTGATTCTCATAGATGAAAATGTTTCTTATCTTTTAACATCCTGAAACTTTTGATTCAATATGTTAGTGTGGTCTTACATCTATGAGCTTGGAAAAGATTTGAGCACAACTATCTCAACAGATTGCACTTTGGTTGTGAACTTTGATAGACATTACAACAGCTGTGGAGGTAGCAGCAGGTGTGCTTTTATGTATGTGTAGAAAACATAAGTGTTCCTGTAATTCATGTAGCTGTTGTCTACCTATATCTAAAGTAGTCCTAACTCAGCATTTTTTTAAAGTCTGGTTATAAGATAAAGATTTGCATAACTTTATTTCAAGATTGATGAGTTTGGTGCAAATATACATACAGGAATAATTTTTAAGATAGCTTCCAAAAGCCATAGCCAGAAGATGATCCCTAATCAAAGTCTAAAAATGCTCTAGTGAATTGCACATAGTGTTCTTGTAAGCTTTTCATACCAAGACTGTATGCTTATAGCAAGGTTGTCTATTCAGGGTAACGGGAATAGAGGGGAGTCTGGTGTGCGTTTGTAAGGGGAGGCCAGGGCTCGCATTTCAGCAGCCCTGCTTGCGCAGCTGCTATGCTTCCCTTCTCTTCCCGGGCGTTTATTCTGGTCTCACCATGGCCTCTCCCTCTGATCGCACAGCACTTTGTGGTCCATGTAGTAAACTGGGTACGGGAACCCATCTGGCTACAAAAATACACCCTCAAAATGGTGGTGTCATTTGTCTTCATTCCTGTCATTTTCTTAGTCTGGTTTGTCACGTAGTCCTACAAATATCTGCTGGCACAACAAGAGGTACTGTAAGGATGGGAACTAGTGGCGAGCTCAGGAAATGACACTACTGTGGAAAGCTTGCTATTGAACTGGTGGCTAAATATTTATCTGTGACGTGAAATACCTTCTAACCTTGTAGTCATTCATAAAAGCATTGAGGAAAAAGCTGATCTAGTTACTTAAACTACTGTGTCAAATTATTCTGGGATTTTAGGCAAACAATACCTACTTTCAGTGACAAATAAAAAACCTATTGAGCACTAGAAATAAAATATTAAGGGTTTAACTTAAGATTATGAGCTTCCAGAATGCTGTTTTTAAGAACTTTTTTTCTTCATTTTCCCACTTTGCCTCATCCCTTCCTAAAAAACCAACCAAACAAACAAAAAAACCCACCAAAACCAACCAACCCCCCAAAAAAACAAAACCCAAACCAAACTGGAATGAGGAAGAAAAGAAAAAGTTTGTGAGGATACTTAGTAGATGTTTTAAATTCACTTAGTTCAAATTCTGATTACTTTTTGATATCAGATCTTTTTTGTTGTGTAAAATGGCAAAGGTAAGTTCCAGAATGCAATGCAGTGTTGATGCATTTAATGCTGTAGTGAAACCATGAGTTCTCAAAGAGGATAAGTTTTCTATATAAAATTCTGTATTGGGAAGTGGAGGGGGAAAAAAAAGATTACTAGATACAAATGTCTTCCTGTTTTAGATGTCCAGTGATGCTTTCTCCTCTCCTGCATACCTCCATTCTAATCTTGTTTTATTCAATTACAGTTTCTGGGTGATGAATAGTACACTGTATGCATCTGTATTGTGGTACATTTTTTCTTCCCCTCTTGTGTACTAAAACCTTGCCTCGGGAATTACTGTGACTCTTATATTGGAAATCATAGCCTTTCAGTCTTTTCTTACAAAGGAAGAAAATTAATGGAGTGAGATTTTCAGCTACATTTACATTTTTACGTTTGTGTAGAGATGAACAGAATCACAGATGTCCAATTTTCAGAAAAAGTTGAAAATCTGTGAATGGAAAATGGTATCTGTAGAAGTAATTGAAGACTGTTACCAGTGTTCATTATAGGAAGCATGTTCTTATCTGTATTTGTTTGCTTTTTTGTTTAATCAAAATAGAGGAGTATAAATCATGTGACCTTACAGAAACATGCTTTAGTTGTACAGGGGCTATTAGAATAAGAGACTTCTAAAGCCTCTGAGGTAGTATGTTACCAAATGCGGTACTTAAGGGTATTCTCATACTAACACAAACTAAATTCATGATGCTGTCTTCAAAGCTTGTCCAACCTGAGAGTGGGCCAAAGTTTCCCCCTTTGAAATTAAAAAAGATGCTTTTATATTGATCAACATTTCTATTAAAAGCTAGAGGAAGTAAAACACAAAAGAAACCTGCCCCATGTTCAATCAGACAGGAAGACCATCACTGGCTCCAAACTTGCAAATAAAATCATTACTGGAGAGCTGTGTACCAGTATAGGACAAAGTAAATGCATTGAGTTACTTGTCACAGGTCAGTTTGCATAATTGTGCTTACATCAGTAATCAGATAGATTCCTGCAAATAGCTTCTTACTAAGTGTTTTCTGAGGAGGGGGAAAACAAAAAAGCTTTATTAAGCAAAATAAAAGCAATTTGAATGAAAAGTGCCATTACGGATGCGATGGGAGAAAATACAAATAGTCCCTTGAAACTGATTAGAAGAAAGTGAAAATTTCAGTTGGCTCCATGGAGCCTGCCAACACACAAATTAAGCCATTGGGTTGCCAGCTTTGTATTAGTTGAACTTTTCAAGTCATCTACCAGCACTGGGCAACCACAAGGAAATGAAAGCAGTCTGCAGTGTAGGCTTTGTGTAGCAGTTCTATTTACAGACACGTCCTAAAATTAATATTCTTATGGGGAGAAGTGTTTTGCAAAAATATTTTGAATTAGAAAAGTTAATGGTGATGTGTGAAAGTTGACTGATTTCAATTTTAAGTTTGTGCCCTTGGGAGAAAGGGAAATATATATACTTTAGCTGCAGCCTACTAATACTTCAACTCTACTTCTGCTCACAGTTTTTAGTTTTGTTTGCATCTTAGGATCCTGTTAGAAAATGGCTTGATTTTTTTTTTCACCATATTTAGGTTTTATGGTTGCTATATTAGCATCTTGTATTTTCAGTAGTAAAGTGCAAAGCTTTTGTACTCAGCAAGTTTCAGGTTGCATAAACAGCTTATGGTAATACCTAAAAGCTCCATAGCTGATGCTGCGGTATATGCTATGCTATGTAGTTGATGCACGTTACAGTTTTTTCTCTAGTGCTATAGTCCATCCTCAGAAAAGCTTTAAATTTATTTTTATAATATTATTTATTATTGTGTGTATATATCTTACATGTATATAAATGCTTCTGTTCATGCTAGCTTTCCACGACTTCTGCTGAGAAAACTTTTTTCATCTATTTTTTTCTGAGCAACGTGTTCATTTTTCCTTGACCCATCTTTGCATCTTACACAGTTATTTAATAACAAGCAATGAAGAATTGTATGTTGCTAACTGAAGCAACTGCAAAAATTAGAAGAGAATTGTTTCACATTCTTTTCCTTTCAGCTTTGTCATGATCCAAACAGGCAGTTCCTGTTGGCAGCAGGGCTGCCTCACAAAATGCTGTGTCATAAATGTCACTCAAGAACACCGGTAAGAAACTTCAGATCCTAGTCACAAGGGGGGTTGTTTATTTGCTGATTTGAATATACTCTGTTGCATCATTCCTTTTCTGAGAATGAAATGCAAATGGAAGAGTATCATCTCAAATTAACCACAGGCTAATTCAATTAGCAAAATAAATTGAGGTAGCGTCAGAGATGAGCTTTGAAGAACTTGAGTCCTCAGAGGAGAGATTTATGGCTCTGTCTGTTGGACATCTGTCAGTAATTACTCTCTCTGAGCATCAGTGGCTTTCTGATCCCAGACTTGCTGGTTGGCTGTTCTCTAACACACCTCCTGTACTGGTCTTTCTGACTGCTGAGACTCATCTTCATTTTTCTGCTCCTGATCTCGATATTTCACTGACTGTTTGTCGGTATTCCTGAATATCTGCAGAAGGGAACCATTTTCCTCATGTTCTGTTCTGTTTTTCCCTGAGGGACTGACGTTTGGAGTGGTTATTATGTATGACCCAGGTGAAAATTTAGAAGTGAGTGACATCCTTCTGCCATCCTTTTGTATTTGTAGTAGATGTAAATTGGTTTTCACTGATGTTTGTTTTTTGTTCCCAGTGTCCAAGGATTGTGGTATTGATACTTCGACAACTCTTTTAACAAAAAAACACCCCAAAGTGATCTCAGACCAGCGTGTACTGTCCTTTATGTATTGCCAGACATGTTAAGATGACTCTGAATCTTGAAAAGACTCCTGCATGTCAGAAATGTTTGTAGTTCCCTCCCCCCCCCCCCCCCCCCCCCCTTTTGGAGGTTGCTTGAACACCTCATGATTTGCACAGGAATCAAACAATCAGTCCAGCACAGCATTTGTTTGCATTTTTTCTAAATTATTTTAAAGTGCTTTTTGTTGTTGTTCAGATCATTCATGTAGTCTTTTAGTTTTATTCTCATCATCCACTTTGGGAGAAAATAATCAGTTAATTCGGCCACATCCAAGAAGAAACTGTTCAAATGTTCCCCTCCCCAAAAGAAGTTAATAGTGTGACTTTCTCTCTCCCGTCTATCAAATCTTTAAATGCTTTGATTTATGTTTTGAAGATTAGGTGTAAACTTAAGCAAGTTTCACAGAAGAAGCAATGAAATACAACAACCATTTTGAATATTTTGAGATTTATTAGGAACATAAGAAAATGTGTTGCATCAGACCAGAGGCTTATGGACTTTAGTATCTTGTTTCTGCATTCAGGAAAAAGAGATTCGCAAGCGGCTCTATCTTATGTCAGTGTTACAAATGTAACTGTGGGCAAGACCAAGTCTTGCTAGGTTTTGTATAAACGGAGAAAAGAGGTGGTCCTTGCATTGTAGGACTTCTAATAGGGATGGAAAATTTACTGGTTTCAGTTGTTTCGGCTTTGGCTATGCAATTAAAAATAATAATGCTAAATACTTTATATGGATATGAAAAATACTGCTGCTATCATCATATTCCTTATAGGATCTTTCTTTGTGTGCTTTGAATTCAGCCAATTTTCTGTCTTGCAGGAATCTTACAATATCTGTTCATGGAACATGAGGTTGTTCTGACTATGCTTTTGCCTTGTTGTATTATTTTGGTAACATTTGTCTCTACTGAAAACAATTGTAATTTCTTCACCTTTGTGTAAGAGTGTTTTCATACCTCATCATCTCAGTAACTCTTCTCGGAAATTTGCTTAGTTCTGTAGTTATCCTTTTGGAGAGAGTAAGAAGTAGTTCAGAGAAGACAGACATAAAGAAAAATACATCTCTGTGTTTCGCTGTTCTTTTTGGCTTTCTGTTGGCTGAGGGACTGGCATGGATTAAAAAAAAACAAAACAAACCAAAAACCAATAACCAAACCAAAACCAAACTGATGTTGATAAAAGCTTAATTTCTCTCCTCCTGAAATGACAAATCTAAATTAGAATGCTCTGTCATTAAAATAATATTTTAAAGTACATTTTTCTTATTGATGCTTATGAGTTTACACTTGGTATTGGTTTTAATTAGCCTTTGGCTGTCTGTTTCATTGAGCTTATTCACATTTCTGTAATTCCTGTCTGGTTTTGATTAACAGAAGTCATTTTATCATTTACTCCACTCCCACTCATTTGCTTTTTTTTCTGCCAACCAAACTACAACTTCTATTACTGTTTTTGTAGAACTTGCATCTGCCATGTATGATGGTGGTACCGCTGCAGTTACCTCCTTCAGATGCCTGAAACATCTCTTCCAGATAAGCTGGACCTCGGCAGCTTAATCCGCTTCTTTTTTTTGCAAGGTTAATTTGTTTACGATACCATATCATAAAGGTATGTGACATGGGAGTGCTAAAAGGAGACTGAAAAAGAATTCAGCTCAGTATTATGGAAGAGTAAAAATTCTTCTATCGTGGTGAATAGACTCAATGTGTTTTAGTGGGGCTGTTCCTCTAAAAGAGAAGTGCCAGCCTTTCTTAGTTTTCGTGGAAGGTTACGTCATTTTATTCAAATATGTACAGCGGTGTATGCATAGAAAATATTCTATACAGTCTGAGCTCTCAAAGAATTAAAAAGCCACAGAGATGCTTGCCACAGCAATGTTGCAGGACTGACCTATTCTGACAGCAAAAATGGAAAAGTTGTCAGTGTGGTCTCGGTTATGTTTTAACAGGTACTTCTGTTGACTTAAAACAGAGTTGTTATCCATCTCCTGATCAAGCAAAGAGAGAGGATGAATATACAATGGCAAAAAATGGCAAATTAACTTGAAGAAAAATCTTACAGCAGAACTGTACTTAAATAGGGTCATAACTAATAGCAGTAACTAATGATCAACATTAAATACAGTATGTGTTGCAGCTGATAAGGTTCAGTTTCTCTGATTATGCTTCCAGACTTCATAGTGGTAGAACTTCGTTGTTTAGAAGTGGGTAACAAAACATTAAAAATGCTTTTGAATCATCAGGTCCAATTTTCTCTGAGGTGTTAAAATTTTAAACATAAAATAGAAGTGTGAAGATTAATTAGCTATTTATTTGGCAAAGATCGTATGTCATGCAAGGCTGAATTGCAAAGTAATGGGGTTTCACATTTCCAGTTAACATAGGGTAATGCTGCTGCGGCTTTTAAAAATCCTTTTGTGGTGTCGGGATTTAGAGCTGCTTTATGAATAATTATCCTCTGAGGGTGGATGGGATGCTTTCAATTTAAGGCGTGCATTTGAATTGTCATCGTCTGCTGTTCCTTGGAACAAGCTGAGGCGTTAGGGCTGTATGCTTTATCGTTTTGGTTACTAACCGAGTGTACTCCGTTCTAGTTTGGGGCGAGTCGACTACTCGCCTCCCAGAACCGCTTGAGGGTGAAGGTCTCGCCTCACAAAACTGCTTTTACAACCCAAGACAACGTGCTTTAACCTCAGCCGTCAACAGGAACGCGGGAAGGGTGCACTAACTGAAATAATCCTGACAGAACACTCAGCTAAGCGCCTTCCTCAGCTCTCCCCGGATCCGTTTTTCCTCACAGGAGATGCTGGGGCGGGGCCGGGAGCGCGGGGTCTCCGCCCCGCGGCGGGGCCGCGCTCCCGGCCCCGCCCCCGGCCTCGCAGTGTTTACAAACACGCGTCACCGGCAAGCGGATCTCCGCTCCGCCCGCATCCCGGGGCGGTGTGGCGGGTGGCACCCCGCAGAGCCCTCCGCGCTGGGCCGCGCTCAGTCAGCGAGGAGGGCGCCGCCGCCATGAGCCGATGGGGACGCGGGGCACGCTGGGTAGAAGGGCGGGAAGCGCGCGGCGGCGGCGGGCTGAGGGGAGCGCGGGTTTCCTGTCAGGCCGGGAGGCCGTCGCCTGTCCCGCTCCTCACGGCAGCGTGTTCGCCGGTAAAACTCCGTGACCCAGCGAGCAGCTGGTCCCAGAGGACCAGCGAGCAGCTGGGTGGTTTTCACTTGTACAGCACTGATTTCCTTTCTCCCCGAGGTCAATAGTACGCTAACAAGTGGTCGAGGTTAGCTGTTTTCGCCCTCTTCCCCATTCCTTCTCAAAAAAAAAAAAAGCGCGTTCATCTGGATGTCTTTGGCATTTTTAAGAGTATGACTCTTTCCAGTCTTTATTACGTAGATATCTGAAAGACGTCCTTAAAGGAAAAAAAAGCCTATAAAAATAACTTTGAGGTATAGCTCTTTATTTTCTCCTACTAATTTTAAAGTCACTTCAGGAATTGGCTGGGCATGTAACTAGGGAGCTTCACACCATCCCAATCATCCGCTATTTTTAATATTTTGCAGTAATTACATGATGTTTTTTTAACATTTTCCCCTTGACCAAAATGCATTTGTGAGAAAATGACTAAATCGCAGCACGAGTCCTACTAAGTTTTACACACATCGTTAAATTTAAGCATGTAAAGAGCTCCAGTATGGTTATTGGGATTACTTAAAAATGTGGTTGTATATGGCAGCGGTTTTGAGGCTGTGTGATGGAGGAAGTTGTTACTGCTTACAAGGGGCTTCTCACCTAGTAAATAGGAAAAAAATGTGTGCTTGTCAGGTGCGAGGATATCTATGTGAAATCTTTCTTCGTTCGGTTTGCAGGTTTTGGTATTTGAAGTGCTTATCTTGTTAAATCACATATGAATGTTACTGAGAAGTGGTTTTGCAAATTAACGTTGTAGGGTTTTGTTTAACAAAAATCAAATCTCACTGGAAGCTTGTGACAGTTGTTATAATAAAAAGATTATGGATAGCTCCTAATGGCTTTTAAAAGCTGTTTAATGTTGGTTGTGTCAAAGTAAGCAATTAGGGTCACTTAATCTACTTGATTATTCATCAGGTTCCTCTAGTAGTATTCCATGCTTTTGGATCTGTGAAAATGTGCATCCTGAGAAGGCTGCTTCACGACTTCATAGCCCTCAGTACAGAGCGCATATATCTAATAAAACCAAAGAAAGAAAACTTGATTATATGACAGTTTACTAGCCTCAAGCCCAAGCAGACTGTAAATGTGTTGCTGTAGCATGAGCTTCAAGAAAAAAAGAACATGTCTAAAAATATGTAGTCATTTCAGGAAGTTTGGTCAAATAAAATAGTATTAATGGATTAGACAGATAGAAAAAAAAAACCACCATGTGGAATAGTACATACCTGCTATGCAGCTCCAACATCAGGACCAGGTTATGTTCAAGGAGTGGATTTCTGGGGAACCCAGACACCCAGAACAGCTCTGGAGAATTATGTGTAAGCATGAGTCGTTCCACCACATCTAGCTGCTCTATTTCCTGCTTTGTACAACAGAGAACAGAACTGCAAGTGGGCAGGCTGGAATGACCTGTAACTGCAATTTTGTATGGTCACAAAGAAAGTGACTAAATCTGCACCAATTCAGAAAAACATGGGCAGAAAGATCTCAGCTGTCCTCTTGAAATGAATATAGCTTCTGACAATGGAATTTGTTGTTTGCTCTACAGTGTGGGTAATACAAAAGTAAACAGACTTTCTGCTAGTGTTCAGTCCCTTTTATAGAGTAGCATACTGATCACTGGACGCTTGAAAAGTAATTTCAGTGTATGTTACAAAACTCTGTTCAGCATTCTACGTCGATAGCGGTGTTCTCTATGCTGTTCCATTATGGAAAGAAGAGGAAGGTATATCAGCTTTGTGAATTTAGTACTGGATGTTATTAATGAATTAATACAAATTAACAAAGTAGCAATTCACATAATGGAAAACGTTAAAGTAGCATTAATACCTTTAACTTTTGCGAACTGAGCAACCGTAAGAGTGGTGGAAAGTGCTGCTGGCCTGATGGGAATTCACCTGGCTGCTCTCCCAATCTGCTTGTTTTCTCTCTCTCTGCGGGTGTGTGTGTGTGTGGGTGTTAGGGGATGGAAATCCATTGGTAATTTTTAGCCGGCGTACCCCTCAGGATCCCTAACCGATTGCTAGCAAAGCAGGCACAACAGTTCTATAGTCGCAGCAGAGCCAAGGGATAAAAAAAAGCTGAGAATCAGGCGCTCTGATGCTCCACATTTTCTGTGCCAAACATATGTTGGTATAGAAGAAAGTCTCATTCTAAATACCAGAGTGTGGGCAAGATTTAACTAAAGTTTTCTGTAAAAGAAACCAGAGCTCTAAACTGTTGCTATATTTTAATGCATCTGATGTGCGTATGTGATTATAGAAATGGACTTAACCAGTACGGAATTGTATTGTAGCTGCTTATAACAAGTGCTGATACAATCCCAGGAGTAAAAATAAGGTTTGCCATAACTTTGCGGGTAGCAGGCACTGTGTTCTGTTCCTAAGCATATGTAAAGTATTTCTACAGTTAAAGATCTGTTGACTCAAATGTGCAAAAACAGAAGTTGGCATTTCAAATTTACTACTAGATGTTTGTTAGCGAGTCGATTGTTTTTGTCCAGAGCATAAAAATGTTTTTAAAGATTATTTTCAATTCCTGCAGAGCATGTGTGTACTGCTGAAGAAATTATTTAAATGTCTTCTGAATTGATAAAGAACAGTGAACTTCAGTACTGTGAAACAGCCCAAACAAACAACAAACCCCTTCTAAACAAAAACTGCTTGAAAATACTGTAAGGCTACCTGGGCTGTTACAATGAGGTGTTTGCAGTGTTTGTATTTGTATACAGACATAAATGTGTTTTAGCACCCTCTTCACAGTTTATAGCCAAAAGTGTTTCTTAATTGCTTACTTCTCAGTTCTGACAGAGCGCCTGGTCCTTGTAACAGTTACAGAGGAGCTCACAAACACAGCTAGAAGGTCTTGATCAGGTACATCCTTCCCAATGCAGATGCTACGTTTGACAAATGCAGTACAATTAATGTTGTCTTTTTGGTAGCCTGTAATATTTTAAAGTCAAAAACACTGATGTGGATTCTTGATCAGTTTTTCCCGTGCTGTTATCTGTGGCATTTTCTCTCCCATGTGTGGTGACCCTCGGGGAGGAGTGACAGACTGCTGCAGCCATTGGATGTCTAATTCTGTTCTGTCGTGTCAAATTGCTAGCTTACTTTTTTGTGCCCTAGTTCCTATGAGAAAACGAGGACTAAGCCGAGTGAGGTGTGTGCACAGATACACGGACTGACTTACCTGAAACTTTTAAATTTAAAGCACTGCACTTGTTTTACGTGGATGTTACAGAACTCCAAGGTGGGGAGTTACCTCTCGTTTTAACCTAACCCTTAAACGGCCCTCAGAGGTGTATGATGTATCAAACCTCTTTTTTTTTTTTTTTTCTGGTGGTGTTTTGAGGCTAAATTTGAGGAGTTACAAACTACTTTCCACGTGGTAGCCCACCCTCTAGCAATGTTTAGGCACTGGTATTTATTTTACTCATGATTATCCCCCCCTCTCCCCCCACGCTTAAAGCTGTTTCTGAAAGCATTGCTAGTGGAGGGCATGTGCGGTGCACTATCTGCCGGCTGAAAAACACGTACGTGGGCTGCGGGAGGTGCCGGCGGCCTCGCTCAGGGGCCTAGCGCGGGCGCTGCCCCCGCTGGGGGGGCCGCCAGGAGCGGGCGGCGGCAGCCCGGCCTCCCGCAGGTGCCAGAGGCCCGGGGCCCCGCCGCCGCCCCTGCCCTGGGGAGGGAAGGGGCTACGGGGAGGAAGATGGCAGGGAGGCCAGCCCCGCCGGGCTGAGCCAGCACGCTCCGCGCCGCCCTGCCCTGCCTCCCCTCCCGGCCGGCCGGGGAGGGGCTGCCCTGCCGCTCCCTCGGGCCGCCAGCGCCGCGGCACGGGCCGGGGCTCGGCGCAGCCCTTCTCCCGGCGCCGCTTCCTCCGCCGGGGGGACGAGGGCCGCTCCGCTCCACCGCGCGCGGATCTGCTCCGCGTTTTCCGGGCCTTTCCCGTGTTCTCGTGCCCCGACACTCGAACGTGCTGCGCGGCGCTGGCCTCGGCGCCGCTCGCCATTGGCCGCGCCGCCATAGCCCCATGGGCGTGCGGGCCGCGCATTGGCCCGGCGCCGCCGTCCATCAGCCAGCGGCGGACTGCGTCAGGTTGGGTTGAGCGGCGTCCCCTTCCCTGCCTGTGTCTGGCGGCGGCTGCGGCTGCGGGGCCGGTGCGGGCGGAGGGGCGCAGCGGAGGGCGGCCCGCTCCCTCCCTCGCTCGCTAAGATGGCGGCGGCGGCGGCGGCGGCGGCCGTGGCGCGGCTGGAGGGCCGGGAGTTTGAGTACCTCATGAAGAAGCGCTCGGTGACCATCGGCCGCAACTCGTCGCAGGGCTCGGTAGACGTGAGCATGGGCCACTCCAGCTTCATCTCCCGGCGCCACCTGGAGATCTTCACCGCTGCTCCCCCGCCGCCGCCACCGGCCGGCGCGGACGGGCCGCCGCCTCCGCCTCAGGGGGACCCCGCAGCTGCCACCGGCGGCAGCGGAGGGGACTTCTACCTGCGCTGCCTCGGCAAGAACGGCGTCTTCGTGGACGGCGTGTTCCAGAGGCGGGGGGCGCCGCCACTCCAGTTGCCCCGAGTGTGAGTAAAGCGGGGGCCGGGCCTGCCGTCTTCCCCCTTCACACCGGGGCCCGCCGGGCCGGCCCGGGCCCGGGCCCACCCGCCGGCGCCTCGCCGCGCCGGGCTGCCCCGTCCTCCCCGGGAGGACTGGCTGCCGTGGCGGGGGTGGTGCCGCTGCTCAAACGCGCCGGTTATCCCCGTTGCCGTTTGGGTGGCACATGGTGCGTGACAGGCGGGGAACCGACCCCGTCCTGGCGATACACGCGAGCGGTGCCCTAGGCCTGCTTCCCCGCCAGCCCTTCTCCCTGGCGCCCGGCACCACCCGGGCACCGGCGCCTCCGCCTGCCGCCCTCGGATGTGTCCTTCCCCCGGTGGCCCGGGCCCCGCCGGCACATCCACCTCCCACTCTGGTCCCTCCGGCAGCCGGTGGTGCAGGTGGGAAGCGTGAGACCCCGGCCGCGCCGTGGCTGGTGGTTGACAAATGGTGACCCTCCTCCCGTGCTGTGTCTTGCACGTAGCAGTATCTGTTGTGAGTTTGGGAGCAAATCCGTCTGCAGCAGTGCTTGGAGGTATTGTAATTAGCAAATAGAATTGGATACACCCTTGAGTATTGTTTACGTGTTTCAAAGGAAACCAGTCAAGTGGTTATCCACATATCTGGGATTTCTGAATTTAAGATCAGCTCTGAGTAAATCTTGTAACACCTTGGTGCTTTTGCAGAATGTAAGGGGTTTGTTTTGTGCGTGTGACTGCTTTCTCATTTTGTGGTAGTTTCTGCCTCTTTGCCTAATTGTAACGTTTATTTTTATGGGTAAACTGAATCGTCCACGTGAAATACTTCTGCTAGTCTTAGCGTTTTAAAATGTGTTTCCTTACACGACAACAAATGTATTGAGAGTTTTTAAATGGTAATACATTCCTTTACCATTACTAAACGTTAACTGCTTTTGCAAAATAATTTTCTAGGGGAGTTTGTGAGGCCTACCTACTATGTTTAAGGATACATTGAACTGTAAATAAGTAATCTATGTTTTGAGGAGTCTCATGTAGGAAAAGTGAAAGTGTTTTGGTTTAGTATATTTTAGCTGTCTTGACTAAGAAATACCTAAAAGGTATTTTACCTTTAGAAGTGTTTTACCTTTAGAAAACACGTGCCATTAGTAACACAGTCTTAATGCCTTACAAGTTTTTAAACTATGTTTAGGAGGTTGATGGTGTGTATTTTGCACTTTGACGTCTTGATGTTAGTTTCCCCACCTGGTTCCTCTGTGAAAATCAAATTGTCTTACCTTTCTGCTTTCTAGGAAATGCTCATTCTGAAAGGGTTTAACAGTGCCAGTATGTGTAGAGTTGTATAATCGTGAATACAGTTGGGTGACTTGTTTGACCTTTAACTGTAACTTCTATTTTTGCTTTCTGCTTTTTAGTATTAATAATAGTTTGGCATGTGGTTAATCTATATTTTAATCTAACACATTTATGAAATATAGATCAAATACTTTTTTTCTTTGTGAACAGTTTGGTATAATACACTAATTGCAAGTAAGCTATTGTGCATTATATATGTTGATTGCAAACAGTCTAGAATTAGTTTGTGTAATTTAGTCAGTAGCATTCTGTTAAATGCTTAAGACCTCAGGAAAAAAAAGCACTGCTTCTTCATGCTGTCCATGTAGTTATTGACTTGTAATTTATTTTAGTTCTTTCTACCGATGTTGCTTTTTAAGGGGAAAGAAAATTCTGAAGGATTTTTTTTGGTGTTATTTTTTTTATTGAACAATGATGAAAACTTATGTGCAGTTAAAATTTCTTCACGAGTGTATGTGGGTGGTGTTACAGAAACTAGCGTTTGCTTGAAACTGGCTGCGTTCAGCGATTACACCATTTCTTAGACTGCACACTAGTAGCCTTCAGTTTCAAGATCTGTAAGCTGGTTGAAGTAGTTATCTCCTGGTTACAAAATGTAGGTGTGATCTTCTGTCAAGTCTTGTAAATAGAAGGTGGCATACCTTCAGTCCTGGCTAGAAACAATGGAGCAGTGTGTATGCTGGGTGAACAAGGATTTCTTTAGTCAACAGGCATAGGGATGAGTTTTATTTTGAAGGGCAGGCAAAATCTACAGGGTCATAGTTAGATTAGTGATTAAGATCAAGTGTTGCTTTATTGCTTTTAAAACAAATCTGTTTATAAAAGGAAAGTCTTGCTGGAGTTGTGTGGGGAAATAGTAGTTTCATTATTTGCAAAGCTTTTTTTTTTTAAACACAGGAGTCTTCAGGCAAATTCAAAGCAGACGTTATCTGCTTATAGCAAGTCATTACTGTGAATTACTGATGACTAATACTGTTTGTAGCCATGTTCTTGAGTTTCATTGTAGATTTAACTGGTCACACTGAAGAAGATCTGGATTTTAAGAATCAAACTTAGTTACTTCAGTGTAATGTAAACATTAATTAACAGTTGAAACATGATTGGAAAGACAGTAGTTTTGGTGTGAGTTCAAGATTGATGATTGCTAACCTCCAGCTCAAGTAATCACTAGATCTATTTTTGTTGTTGTTGTTTAATCCTACTATGTTGCCAGTAATATGCTTTGCCTATGACTACACAATCATTTGAAATTTTAATGGCAGGTGAAGTTTAAAAAAATCAGGGTGGCCTGTTCTTCTGTTTGTTTTTAAGTGATCTTGGAAACCAAGAATGGAGGGTCCATCTCTGTTTTGCCTAATTAATAGTGACTTATGGATGACTCCAAGTAAAATATTGTTACAGACTTGAAATGTCTTATTTAATTGGCACTAATTGTATGTAGTTCCAGTGTCCTTGGCCTTTTTTTAATTTCAGCACAGTGTTTGAATATGATTGTATTAATAATGTTATTGAAATTCCTGTTTTTTGAAAGGGAAAAACAGAAATACAACTTTGTAGTCTCCTGTAAAACACACGTTCTTAACATCTGGGGAAATTAAATTATTAACGTTAGAGTATACTTTTACCTGTTACAAAAGCATCTTTCTTTCTACAGATATAAATGCCATGAAACATGGAATTACTGTGCATTAAGATAACTGTTCTAGTTGCTACTTTTAATGCTTCCCTGGAAGCCTCACTCACAATTCAAATGTTTAAGTTCTCAAGCAGGAGGTAATAGCAGTGGGAAGTGTGTTTTTGTTTTTTCAGTTCTTGACAGACTCACATCCGTACTTGTGTATATACAAACCAGCTGTCATTTTGTTAGATGAATAAAATGGGGGCTGGGGGGAAAACAGCAATTTTTTTGTTCATTTTGAGTAAGTAGCTCTCCTGTCAATGTCATAACACACAGAGGCATGGGATGAAAGAGGTTTTAGAGTCTTCTGTTAAATACACACAAATCAAAGCAGTTCAATTAGTCTTTTACAACTATGTTTAAGATGCATGGACTATCACTTTCCAGTTCATGAAGTTCATGTTTTTTAATGCGTTTCATTTGATGCTTGTCAAATTTCCCCTGACTTCTGTGAAAACATTGTTGGGATATATCGCTAGGTAAATAATAACATTAACAGTTGACTTTTGAGGTACTTGGCTTGAAAAATACCTTTGTGCTGGGCACAGCAGCAGTTGTTGACAGAGCTCTTGTATACAGCTTTTGGAGAGGCAGAGTTCCAGACAGATGTAACTGATACAGCTGGAAAAAGCAGGCTGGCTTCTGGGTACAACTTAGCTCTGAAGAAGTTTTTTTTGTTCTGTTTTTATTTTGGGATTTCTTGGATGTGTTTTCTATATTAGCATTTGACTTCACAAGGATCCTGATGTCTTGGGCGTGACTGTTCCAAGATAACGTCTTGTTCATTTTGACAGAACCCTATATTTTGTATTTTAGTAATTACTTTTGGTTTTGGTTTTGTGGAAGTACAGATTTGTGAATCATAAACAAGATTCCATTAACATAAGAACAGCATTTCAAAATCAGAGCAAAGATGCATCTAGTCCATTACCTGCCTCCAAGAGCAGTCAGTAGCAGATGCCTAGGGAGGAGCATAAAAATGGAGAAAGGCAAATGGTTGTGTTTCCCTTGTTTTTGCTTTTGGATTCCAAAGTCAGTGTTGATTTCTTTTTGAGTTAAAACTGTTTACTGTTTGCATTTTTTCTCTCTTTTTAAATTTTTTTTTCTTTTTTTGTTTGAATCCCTGTAAAACTCTTGTATCCACAACATCCTTGGGCAGTGAGTCCCGCAATGTAATTGGAGCCAATGTTGGGAAAAATACCTCTTTTTGCTGAGTTTTTTGAACTTGACACCTGGTAATTTGATTTGATGCAACTTAAGTTAGCTCTTTTATAATAAGAGACAGTAAATAATTCTCCCATTCTGTCATTCATTTTGTGGACTTCTTTACATTACTAAGTATGGGAGCTCTTACAAGTAAACCACGTCGAGTATGTTTCACTTCAGCTTAACATCTACTAACTAATCCGAAGTCAAGCCTATATGACTGCAAACTAAAAATTTGTTTGTGTTCTCATGCTTCTCCTCCTAGTATACAGAGGGCTGAACCAATATTTTTAGTTTAGTCTTGTGGTCTGGATCTACAAAGTGGGGTTATTACTGCCTTTTAAGTAGCAGAAGCTTTGCTGCTGCTGAAAGCCAGTGGATTCTGAACAAGTATCAAGTATATCTATTAACTAAGTAAATTCCTCGGGAAAGTTTATTGTGTTCAGCATTACCTGAGCAGGAAATTGCGCAACAGATTGCAGAGAACCTCTAATGTATCAGTGCACTTTTTTTCTATCATCTTACTGCAGTTACTTAAATTATATGCAAAGATGTGATTGCTGTATGAGTTAGAGCTGTGGCTGCACACATGCTCAATGAAAATTTCTCACTGGAAACAACTCAGGTTTGGCTTAGCAGTTGAGGTGAATGGATCATAACATCTCCTTAGGTAGTGTTACTCGCTAGCTTAGAAAGAATGTTCTTTGCTTGTTTTTGGCTTATGGTTTATGTTTTAAAGATTTTCTTTATGAAAGTAAGTGTTAGATACTTTAAGAAAGCAAACAACACCACTTTTTTCAAGGAATATATTTGTAAGTATAGATTAATGATGTCAGGCTGGATTGGCACCTGCTTTTTCCCTTTCTTGACAACACTTTTGATAGATACAGTTGCTCGTAAGGAAGACAGCTGGCTGAAATGTTTTTGAGACCTTATGATTGATTTGTATTCAGAGAAGTATTTTGGAGTTCCATACTGGTTGTATTAAAACTATGAATTACTTACAAATTATCTCTAAGCATAAAGCTAAGAAACGTTGGACTTGGCTGTGACTTATGAATCAGACTCCAGAAACTTTTATTTACTTTCTTTAGCGGACACTGTGTCCCATGCTGTAATGACTAATCAGGTTAACTGGGCTATGTTTATAGGTGTTTTTTTGGCTACTTTAAAGTAGGATTTGCAAATGTCAAGCTCAGTAGCAGTAGTGTTCTTACATAAGCAGACCTGATTGAAAAGCAATGTAGGAGGAAAAAGGTAGAGCGCATACTATTTGAAATGAAAATAGAGAGATGAGCATGAAGTTTCTATAGTCATAATTTGTGTTATGGTTGTTTGTCATCTCATTTTTTTTCATATTTCCCTCTCAATTGCACACACCTTATGAATGAAATTTTTTTTTTGTTACTGAAACAGCGTTGCAAATTGTCATACACCAATCAGGTAGTTGAGGTAAAGCTTAAACAGTTTTATATTTGGATTAATTTGCACTTGTCTTGCCTTTTCTATTGGTGTGATTGATATGTGTATGAAACTTCCTTACCCAATTCTACAATTTTACTGATCTTGCAAATGTTCACGTCTGTAGCTAGCTATAGGAATAAGTATATTCTTTGTATAGTTATGTGAAATACTATAAACTGGGAACTCATCTTAAAAATTAATGGTTTCTTTTTCATCTGTTAAGTTCCAGTTCTATGACAGAAGCAAGATTAGTGTTGTTTTAATTTAAAGGTGCAAAGTCAGTATTAAAACTGTCTATTCCAAGAATCTGTAGTTGAAAGAGAGTTTTGAGATTCTTACCGTCAGTCATAATAATGAGGTAAGAGATATGTAAATTAAGTCATTCTTTGCTTTGCATTGATTAAATCAAAATACAATAGTGATCTTCGGTTGTGAAATGCACTGTGTTTGAGTAGGAAGAGACAACTTCTGCTATTGGATAAGTGTGAGTTAAATAATAAAGAAAATAAGTTAATCTTTCACTGTTGCTTTTCAAAATAAATGTGTATGATTAATTTGCTTATAATCAGGAAATGACATTGTCTTGTAAATATTAGTCCTTCGTGAAGGTAGATGTGTTTTAGAGAATAATTCTGCTGTGGAGGAATTTTGCTGCTGTTGGTTTTGGGGGTTTTGTTTTTTTGTTGTTTGTTTTGTTTGTGTGTGGGTTTTTTTTTGTTGGTTTATTTTTTTGAGCACGTGTAATTCTCGTGCACAAAGCAGATTTTTTTTTTACATAGTCATGCTTAAGCTATTCAAAATAAGATGATTGTGCATCTGATTTACTGTATTTTTCAGTAAATACAGCAGTTCCTTCAAGACCTCTCAAGTCCCATTACCTTATGTAAAATTATGTAAAAAACTGGGAAAAAAAAGATAACTTTAAAGAAAATTATGAATTTGTCATGTGGTAGTGTGAGGCTGTCTCTTTTGCAGCATATAATGAGTTTTCACAACAGTCTTGTGTTTACTGGTAAGCTGATGCCTTTCATGGTACTTCATACTGAAATACTGGGAAGGTGGTGGTTTTATCTACTGTCTTGCTTGTTTTCATGATAAAAAGTTGATGTGTAGTGACATTTGTTTCCTGTGACTTCCTGCCTTTAAGGAGTTTTTTGACCTAGATAAAGCAGTTGGAAGGGAGGAACCATATTTATTCTGCAGCTATTCTGCATTGGATGGCACAGAAAATAAACATTATATTCTTTAGTTAAGATTTCATCACTACTGTTGTATCACTGAAAGGCACTGAGGCTTTAGTAGGTTACTTTGTAATACATAATTTTTTATAGGGCTAAAGAAAGTCTATACATGTTGGAGTCTTTGTTTCTTCACATTTGTTTGCGTGATTCTGCTGCAGCTACTGCATGTGCTTCTGTGCTGTTCTGTCCTCATTAGTACTGCGAATCATAAACTTCTACAAAGCATCATCTTCATGCATGCTGTACCGTTGAGTATTTGTAGGAGTAAAATTGTCAATACTCAAAATTTCAGAATATCTTAATGAATATTTATATGAACGCATCACCTTTTTGTTTGTCCATGTGCACCAAATAAAATGAAAAACATGAGCAGACTGACAAACAGTTATGTCAGTGCTAAACTGTAAACATTCCTGTTGACTTCAGCAGGACAGCTCATGCGGATAAAGATGCACATGGAATTGAGCATTTGTAGAATCAGAGCTGTAAAGTAAAAAAGCCAGAGACCTGTCATTATCATACCTTTATGAAGTGTAACAAAATTAGTATAAAGCTGACTGGAATTAATTTTAATTCAGTGTTAATTTAAGGTTTTACATTAAGAATTATGGAAGGGACCTGTAGCCAAATTCCTGCTGGAAGCAGAAATGTCTTCAACATTAGATTGGACTGCTCAGCACCTTGTCCGTGTGAATTCTGAGTATCTCCAGGGGTGGAGAAGTGTTAGCTATAAAATGCTTCATGTAACTACAACCCCGTATTGAAAAAAATATTATCTGTATTTCCAGTAGCAGACTTTTGGGAATACATAGGCTGGTTAGCATAATGTGCAGCTTAGTGCTAAATCATGAAAAAAATACTTGATCACTACATCATATTGCTACTTGATACTGTCGTTGGTAATCTGAAGTAAATGCAATTGCTGATAAATATTTACAGATTATATCAATGTTAGTAAATATTGTCCTCACAAATAAAGAGGACAAAAAATTGACTTGGTCAATCCATTAAAAAAAAAAAAAAGCATCTCAAAAGGTATGCAGGCCAGATCTATAGGGTAGGAAACTGTTCCGAAAAGTAGTAGTAGAGTGCATTTGAAAGTCATGACTGTAGAGAAGTCATTAGATGCCTGTACTGAGATGATGTGTCAAAGCAGAGTAATGTGATGATTGTGTGGAAATAGGGGAGCTGTATCAGGGAGTACTGAGAGGTGCTGGAACCTCATGTGGTTGTGGAATCAAAATTTGCGTTAAAGAATCTTGCAGAACTGCAAGGTTTTAAGGGGGTGATTGCTAAAAAGAATTGAAGGCTGGAGGAAATCCCAAATAGCGAGGGACTTAAGGAGTTCACTATGTTTGTCATATCAAAAAGGAGTGCAAGATGGCTGGGTTGGTGTATATACACTTTTATGGGGATGAGTTAGAGTACTGAAAGGCTTGCTAATGGATCACATACAGGTATAAAAACCCAGAGGCTGTAAACTAAACTCTCAAGGTTTGAACTAAGCATGTATTTTTAGCAGTGTTGGAACAGCTTACTAAGAATAATGGTGGTATCTCCATTTCACCGTCTTCTGCTGATCAAAAATAGATACCTTCTTGGAAAAGGTGCTTTAAACAAAAAAATAAACCTTGCTGTAGTCAGACCTGGCAATTAGGTGCAGTCTAGGTATGATTGGATGAAATTTCATGGCTTAGGGCTAGAAGAGGTGCAAGTAGGTGAAGCTTCTTAGCTGTTCAGCCTTTACTTCCTCTGCAAGTCCTTTTTTAATAATCTCCCATTGGGTTATAGCGAGAGACTTTTTTATTATGTGTTTTAACAAGGAATCAGTACTTGGCTTGGTTTTTAATTAAAATTGCTTCTAAAGCATCAAACATCTAGTTGGGCATTTGTTTATTTACACTTGCCAGCAGTGTTCTTGCATGCAAACGATTTTGATGCTTTCGTTCATTATTGTCTTCATCTTCATATTGGAGTGCACCATAAAGATTCAAAGATAATTTTTGTATAATATACAGTGATTCTTCAAAAATTCTTATTTTTCTTCTTTTCTTTGAAAAGTCTTAGATATAGCTCATGAGGTATAAGCCTCTTAGTTCTTGTGTTGATAAGAAGTCAGTTTAGCATGTCATAGAAAAAGTGTTTACACCTTGTACTGAAATTAAATTCAGGTTTTCTAAATCACTTAAAGAAATGAAGATGAATGTGTAGTTTTGGTTCAGAGATGATATGGGTGAACTAATGTGTTGCTAGAAGTTGCTTTTAAATTCTGATTTTTACTGACATGTTGCAGTATGGGAGCAGATAATTTGCTTACCCTTTTCCTTCTTTTTTTCCTTTTTTTCTTCCTTTTTTTCCCTGTAACAGCTGGGGACTGTTACAGGGACTAAAAAAAATAGTTCAACTTCCATTGAAGCATCAATTTCCTCAAAACACATATACCTGAAATGTTAGTGTCTTAGCACAGTGTGCGATAATGTTGTACTACATGTAAGGTAAAAGTCTGATTTATTTATGAAGGTACAAATCCATAATTATCAGTAGTGGTGGAGTTTTTTTGTTTTGCCTTTTGTTTTTTCTTGCTTTTTAAAGACTGAGAATACATGAAAAATTTGATTTATCACTTTGTATTGTCCTGTGGACATACTTGAGGCATTCTAGGCAGAATATAATTTGAGAAGACAAGGCATGTACACACACTTTTATATGCTTTAGTAGTAGACAGACTTGTTGGTTACAGTATCAGTGCAATAGACACACAAGGAAAGTAGTTTGAAAGTATAAATGATGGAAGATGACTCTTTTAAGAAAGGTATTTCGCTCCCTAGGTGATACTGCTATCTTCTGGTCTTTCTAGATAGGTGAAGAAGACCTGTGTATCAATGAGGGGAGACAGAGACTTAAATAAGATTAAAAAGAGTAAGGCTTAGACAAGAGAAGGGTGAATGTACTCATGCAAAATTCTGTGTGGGGATAAGTTCAAATTTGAACCAGAACAAGCTGATTATTTAAGCCAGAAAAACCTGTAAGAATAATGGCAAAGAGGATGATTTTATCATCATGCCATGTACAGATTAGAAAAATGGAAGAGGAGAATTCAGTTACTACATGGGAAAGATGAGGACACAGGCCAATGTGTTTTGCTTTAGGATATGGACAGGATATTAGTGGGGTTTGTAGTTGTTATGTGAGGAGAAATGAAAAGGTTTGCTGGGAGGCTTGAAAAAAGATTGGAAAAAATTGAAGATCACCTCAAGTTTAAGAGCTGAGACTGAGAAGCAATATAATTATTATTCTTACAGAATGTAAGGAGGCTCTGACTTTGATATTTAATTTGGGAAATGTGATTCAGAGAAATCTGGGGTCTTGCTTTTTAGAAACATAGACTGTGCTTTAATGAGCATCTGAGCTAATCTAGTGTTTCACTGCTGCTGAAATGGAGCATGGGAGGGGAAGGTCTTGTTTTCTGCAGTGCTCCCAACTGCAGGTTGTGCTGGCCTTGAAGCTCATCAGATGTTCCATAAGCCGCTGATGTCTGCTTTTTTTACTATTTTTGGGTGGTTTTCTGTTGCATTGAAGTGGCTGACAGAGAGGTCTGGCAAGCAGTGGAGCTGGCACAAAGTATATGGTGGGCCTGCACAGACTTTCAGCAACAGTCAGCTTGCTGTGTCTTGTGGAATCATACATTAAGGAATTGCAGCTACGAGAGCCATTATGCTCTATGAAATAAAAATGGAAAGGAAAAGAAGGATCCAAAACAGTAGAAGAGAAGACCAAAAATAACTTTGGTGTATTAAAAAAGCACTTTCAATGTAATATAAAAGTTTAAATCCTAAAAGTTCTTGAGACAACATGCTTTTTGATAAAGGGGTATGCTAAGTATTTAAGTTAAAAAATAAAAGTGAATCTAAGACTGGATGCTGAGATGACTCAGTTGTGTCATACCTTTTGTTAATATGTGCTTTCTGGCCCTTTTTTTTTAATTTCTGCATAAATGTGAATACATAGAGAAAACCACTAGAGAAAAAGGGTTACAAGTTCCTTGGCTGTGGATCATCTCATAGCAGAGGACAGAATTAATGTATGGTCTTTATTCCATATGCTAAATCATTGTATCTTCTGCTTAAAGGTAGACTTTGCTCCATAGGTCATTAGTCCAGTTGGTGGTTGAAGTATATTGTAGACTAGGGAAGTCACAAGCTCTAGGGAAAATTGAACATTAAGAGTATAGTGGAGGTAGATGGCTCTTTTTAAAATTTTTATGTGTTTTTTGTTTGTAGTCCCCCCCTGCAAAAGCCCTTTTATCTCAGAAAGCAAACTTCTCTACCTGCAATACCAGTGACTGACTAAAGTTTGTGCAGCATTCTATCATCTGCCTGAAAGAAAAAAAAATTTTGAAGAAAATTGTAAAAACCTTTCTGTTTTTCACATGTCCTTTATTTCAGGGGCTGCATATATCTGTAGTATTTTTTCAGGAAATACGTAAATCTGCTGAAGTTGGCTATGCAGGTAGAGCAGATGTGATTTGGATTTCCTACGTTGTCTTTTGAGGGCCTCTGCTTGATAGGATGCAGAAACATCGGAAAAAAAAAAAAGTTGTCATTCGAGAGAGAGCTTTTTCTTTCCCTTCTTTATGCAGGATAGTAAAAACAGACTGCCATTTAGTTGATCCAGCCTGCCAAAAATACTTAGGTAGCAGGCTTGAAAGTAGCTGTGTGTTTGCTCCCTGGTCTGATTTAATTGTCTTCTCACTGTCTCACTCTGAAACTTCCTTCAGAGGGGATGAGGTGAAACATTTAAGAAAAACAATCATTTGGAGGAGGAGCAGATTATAACAAAAAGTGTCCTTCATTTCCAGTGCGGTATTTGGTGGACTTGGATGCTGAGAAAAGTTAGTAGGACTGAATTACATAAGTTATCATAAATCAAATTCCTGTTTATAACTTCCAGAGATGTAAGCATTAAATAACGTATTGAGCAAAGATGTGTTAAAGGAAGCAAGTTACTTCCTTTCCTTACGTGTGTGAATATTCTGGGTGTGGCTGGGTTAGGTTCAGATAAGATTTCTACTAGGTATTCTGCCTGATCTGTCTTACATGGTCATTGGTTGATACACTTGTTTTGGGGTAACCAACTGAAGCACTTTTGTGTGTGTGTGTAGATCTGACCCAGGATAGTCTTTTAATGGGTAGAGAGGGTTGATGGCTTTGGTTCTTTCCGCCCTTTTGTCTTACTAAGCGTATTTGCTTTTTAGTAGCATTAGGGGCTGCAAGCCAAATGGTGAACTGTTATGCTGTTAAAATGATATGAAAACATTGCTTTGAAGAGTGTGCAATCTATTCTTAAGTAACTTTATTAAAATGACTAAATTGGGTAATAAGATTCTCATAGAATGATGAAATTCATCCTCATGCAGTTCGACTTCCAATGATACTATCAAGAGTTAGAGTACAGCCTTTTTCCTGGCAGCACTTTTGTAGCTACATCACTGAGTTGAAGAATAAATGCAGTAGTTCAAGGTGGTTACCCTCTGCTATGAATGTGGGTTCTGAAATGAATGCAGAACTGAATTCTGAGTTTGGGGTGGGCTCCACAGTTTGTGGTTGATTGTAGTATTATTCATTCAGCTTTCTAGATATTGGTAATCGCTACAAACATTTTGGACCTGGAAACCACAGTGTGTATGTCAGTTGAAATGTTCAGATGACAGGCACATTTAGCAACACAGGAAAGAGATGCAATAGGTAAAAACCACAGTAGAACTTCAGTTGTTTATCCTCTTGAATTGAAATTCAAGCCTTTGTTTTTAAAACCTTTTCCTGGTATTGGTCTGTCCATAAAGCTGAGAAATGCAACTAGTCTGTATTATCAGCAAATTCCAGAACTGTTTAACAGTGCTCAAATGCCTTGTGAACCCTGGCAAGACAAAATAACCTTCTGCAGTGAATGGTACAAAGCTGTATCATTTCTTGCCTGTTTTGTTACTTATTTCTTGACTAGCTGCATCCCTTCTCTTTTTCCCTTCCTCCTGAAGGACTGCTGGCCTCTGAGGAGAGCTGTTGTTTGAGCAGAACACACCTAGTGACTTCAGAAGTTCTTGTGAGCTGCTTGAACTGTACAAGTTCTTCTGAGTGGTGAAGCAGAGAGGGGAACAGCGAGCAGCAAGCTGACAACAAAACAGGCTTTTCTGGAAGTGTTTCATTTTTACTTGTCGTCTTTGCTTGACTCTCCAATTCTATGAATGTCCAGGCTTTCTGTAACAAAACTTTCTTCATTGTAACTGAAATTGTGCCAGAATTCTGTTAGAACTTTTAAAAAATTTAATTTTCATAGCTGTTTTCTGTTTTGAAGCTTTTTCTGTGGGCTAAGATGCTGTTTTCTCATGTAGTCATTTTTCCGTAACTGCATCATAGGATATAGGGAATATTACCTGTTTCAGATAGAAAAATTTGGCACTAATTAAATGTTAAAGAAACTTGTCTGAAGATGAAATGGGAAACCTCATTCACAGTTGGGAGAAGAATTCAGATCCTTCCACCTGTCTCAGTGTTTTAAAGATGTAAGTTAAATTCTGAAAGCAATTTGTGATCAAGATTTTAAATTTCCTTCATGAATTTTGGCCTGTTGTGAATAGCTTTTACTGTCTACTGCAGTGCAGGCAGCCAGAGCAATCATCTGCAAGCACACGCTAGTACACAAATGTTTACTTTTCTGTCAGTAGTGAAATAACCTTGCTTGTTTTATAGTGTGGTTATTCTGAGGTTGGAAGTATGTTGAGCCTGGAAGAGATCACTAACCCCAGCTTGCTACTTATCTATAAATAAGTTTGGTCTGCTGTGGGCTAGTAAGTACAAGATTCGTATGTGAGGTTATTCACTATTAGCTAAGGTTATCAGCAAAATGGGTGTTTTTTAAGCCTTTAAAGAAAAGAAGCATGCAAACCATGGAAAAAAAAATACAAGAAGCATGTGAATGTAAATAATTTAGCTCTCAATTAGAAGGATAAAATTCTATGAAAGTTTTAAGTTTGGAGTTAGTGTTTTAAAGTTATTTTGGCTTAGCAGTAGCTGAAGAAAACATGACTCATATTTGTGTACGCATGTTTTTTATGTTAGCTGGAATGTATCTGAGAAGTGTGCCATAAAATAATTGAACTGAAAAGCTTAAAAGCATGGTTTTGTAGAATACAAAGTAACCATAATGTGAGAGAGCATGATTTTGACTACTTGGAGAAACAACAGGATAGTGGACATGGAGAAGAGACTGAGGAAGGTGTTTCTGAGGAATCGAATTTGGTAGTTTAATCAGAAATGTTGGTTGTAAAATTTAGGCTTTTCTACAGCTTTTGAAATTGAGAAAAAACCCTGCAGTTGTGGAAATGAACGTGGGAGATGGCAATGCAGAAATGTGTTGCCCAAGTCTGTCTTTGTTTGGGGAGACTTGGGAAGGCAGGATGTGTTGGTAACTTTCATAATACTGACTCTAATTCCATTCTTGTACTGAAATGTGTTTACGACCCTTATCTCCAAGGTAAACTATTGTGTCTGCAACTTTTTCTTTTTGCAACAACTTTTGATATTAGTAGGGTTAGGTGGCTTTCTTGTTCTTCCTGTTAAATTTCTTATCTTGAAGGTCTGAGTAGTTTAGGGTTAATTACTTTCAGATAAATATAGGTAAGTACCAGGGGGGTTGGGTGCCTGTTGCAATGACATTGCATTTCAACTTGGAGATCCCTGGGCTCTGATTAAGGAAGTGTTGGTTACTGGCTGTGTTACACTAATGCAATTTTGTCCTACTTATGACTGTTTTGTCTTTGTGGTAGCTGCTTGTTCAAACTTTCCCCAAGAGATTTAAAGAGGAGAATATATATGTCTGCCCTCTGTTTTCATAGGGACATTTTGTGGTAAATAAATTGCTGACTGAGAACATACTAACTGATACAGAGAGAGCAAGAAATTGGGCTGATAAAGTTCTTCACTGAGTGAAGGAGACTTTTATTTTTAAATCCTAAAGGTCCTTAGGTACTTGTATTGTGATGGTTCACACCATCTTTAAGTCATTAGAATAACCCTCTTAAAGATGTTCTAAATGGAGACAGGATTTGACTTGTGCAGGTAATGGTTTAATACAAAAATACAAAGGAAAGAGAAATCGCTCTAGGGGATTTAAAATTGAAATACTACAGGATGGGTATTTAAAAGGAAGTAAATAGATCTAATCATAGCCGCTGCTTTGAATGCAGAAAGGGTTGATATGCTCAGAAATTAGCATATGGTAGTGAGGTGATGATCCTTTCTCAAATGATGTCTATGTGTCAGCACTAGAAGCAGCTTTCTTGGTATAACTTTCACAGAAAAGGAAATGACTTTAGAGTGGGGCGGCAGAGGTGGCTGTTACAGAAAGCAGGGACTTGAAGTTGCATGTTTGAACTCCAACTGAATTCGTGTTGTGTCGTCCCCCCCCCCCCCCCCCATGTTTTGGAGTCTTAAAACTACACCATTGCATTTAATTGTCATCTGGGCTGCATCATGTTAACATATTGCTATGTTTGAGACTGTGAATACATAGAGAAGTTGTGCACAACTTCAAAGGGTGTTGCTGTTCTGAAGTTTAAATGTATGTACATACAATCTGTAGCATGGATCCAAGCAGAAAGTTGCCTCTAAGAATCACAGATACTACAATAGTAATTTTATATAATCTTACATAAACTGAATCTACTGGTCTTAAAAGTTGCTTCACACTACCACTGGTTATATTTAATATAAGCTCTTGAAATGAGTTAGTGCCAAGCAAAGCATTGTTTGGAGTATGGAGAAATAACCTGCAAGCCAAAATTAGCAGGTATTCATTTTGAGTGGTGTGTGTTTCGTCAGGACTGCCCAGATCATGTCATCCCTGAAGGCAGTGCATTTCAAATTTAAATGTTTAAGCTATTACAACATGGAACATGCTGGTGAATGGTGCCAATAACATACGCTGAACATATGACCAGCACATGCCCCCTCTTCAGCGCAGGCCATGAATTATTTAGTTAGTGTTCCAAGCTGTTTATTTTTGAGAAGTTTTCCCCCTCTGTCAGTGTCAAGCACTGAGCCTTTTTGTTTTGTGTGGGTTTTTTTTTTTTTCCCCCTCCTCCTTTTCTACTATTGCTATTGATTCTGTATTTCTAAAATTTTCTGCTGTGTTTACCACCCCCACCTCCCCCTGTTTTGTGCTAGTTCTTTCAGGATGCGGTCCTTGGTATCTCATGTGGTGGTCTGATTGAAACTGTGGAGACTAGTCTGATCATCTTCAACATGAAATTGAGAGATAAAATTATCTTATACTTAATCTTTTGGGACTTGATCTATATTCATTAGTTAGCTGTGATACCTCTTCTTTGTGTAAATTTTTACCATTATGTTTAACATCTGTGAAATGGCAGGTTTTTTCCTTCATTCCTTGTCATCTTTGGTTAGATAAATGGTGTTAAGCATACACTCCATAGGCCTGTTCTGATCTTTAAAACCATTTTTGATCACAGCTCAAGTTCACAGACTGCTTGTGACTCTTCAGTTGCAGCAACTTTGTGCTGTGGATTCTGGTACAAAACGTCTGAGTGAGCACTGACCCAGACTGACAGTCTGGGGAGTACTGGGGAGCAAGAGTAAATAAAACTTTAATGTACATACAAATATATTGCATCTTTGCAGTGTGTCTTGTAACATTGTAGGGAGTATTACCTCTGATGGGGTCAGGCTTGACACAGAATTAATTTGACTTGGTGAGCTTTTCAGAATGCATCACCTCTAATTGTTTGTGTGCGCTGTAGGTAACATGTTTAACATTGCAGACTTCTTTATATAGATTATTCTCATAAATTCAGTTTTCTCCTGAGACAGTGCATTGAGCTAAAGGATATGCTGTTACAGAAGGCTTTTGCTTCTCATGTTAAGTGTATTGGTAAACTTTATTTTTCAAGCATTTGCAGTAATTGAAAGTATCTTTCTCATTGTTCCTGTTTTAAAAAGGGATTTTTTTAATTTTCACATTAGATTTATACAGTAGTACAGTTTTGTTACAACATGAACAGCACTTTCATCTTGTTGTCTTAAGCACACCTGTATACAAGATTCAGGCCATGAAGATAAACTGTAACTAACCTTCTGGTGTCAAGGTTGGTTAACAAACTGCTTGGGAGTTAGAGCTGAAAGAACTATCCTGTTCTGCCCCCTGTGTTAGCTCTGGTGTTCACATGGTCTGCTCAAGTCAGATTAGTTTACTGGTAGGCCTGAAAAACAATCCCTTGGAAGAGGAGAGAGGCAGGCTCAGGATTAGTTTTCTGTCCAGTCAGAAGTGCAGTTTTTTCCATTACCAGATGGGAAGAAATGAATAAGATTGATAAAGTTTCTTCACAGTATCTTACGTAGCACTTTTATCAGCATTTGAGCTGATCTAAAGGTTCTCTGCTCTTGAAAGGTTTTGGTCATTCTTTCTAATTCCTGATCCTGGCTCCAGGGTCCAGCTGCCCCCTTACACTGGGCTCTGGCACCACTAGGTCTCTTGTTAGCTGGTTCTCCCACTAGCCCCAGAGAATACTATTTTCCTCTTAAAAAAAATTTGTTTTGCTGGGTTAGTTGGCGCTGCATTAGTGAGTTGAATCAGCTCACTGAGGGGCCTAAAAAGCCCTACATTTAGCAAAGAAGTCCCTGACTTCCTACTCCATGGGCAAAAAAAGCCACATGATGTTTCTGGACACTGCTTCTGTGAGGAGCGTAAGTTCATAGTCAAAGATGCTATCCACATACGTCAGAAGAAGAAGGAAGAAAAAAAAAAAAGAAAGTAAAAGGTGACCACTGTGGACAATGAAGTTGGACTGGAAAAGCAACAAAGCTGTGCTTGTACTATTCATAGTAGTTTCCAAAATGTTTGTATGATTGATGGTCCTCATTTTGCACTTCACCACAGAAATGTCTTCAAATGCAGATATTTGATAACTAGTTTCTGGTAGTCTCTGTTAAGCTTTGTGTTTTGTTTTTTGAGCAGTGATGAAGAGTTTAAGGGTTTTGTATCACATTTCAAGCTTTCTGTGTCAGGTGATGGTCTCCTGTCTCATTGCCTTTACAGTTCTTATGGAAAAGTCACTGATTTTTGTGACTTTCATATAAACTGACTGTTGTTTTCTCAGGAGAGAGAGCAAAACTGCTTGTAAAATATAATTTTGTAACTGAACTAATTAGTGCTCTTAAGGTCTTTGTGATGTGATTCCTGATGATGATTAAAGGAGTGGTAGTTTAAAAATATCTAATGAACCTTTTTGACTCTTTCTAAAAACAATGACAAACTTGTGCATTAAAGTTAACATTTAATGAAAAACTTGTAATATGTGGGGAAAAAAAAATCTTGATTCTTTCTGTTTTGGGGGAAGGATGTTAAACACCATAGTTTTATACAAATTGTTTTTAATCATCTAAGGTGTCCATTATCTTAGTTTTTAGCTTTTCTGACTTAAAGCCTGTGCATTGTTCTCTATGTCCTGGAAAAGTGTACATGTTATTAGAGTAAAAGATAAGGCCATGGTCAGCCCTCCAGAATTGTTAAAATGTCTCTTAGATCTTCATATTTTAATCTTTCTTCTCTTCTCCATTTTTGCTTTGATTTTTTTTTTTAAATAGAATTTTAAAGCAGAAATATTAGTCTTTTACTTTTCCAGATGGGTGTTTCTAAGATCACAAAATAATTTGATGTATGAGTTAAAAATGAGGGAAATGGGCTCCAAATATGTCATAGTATTTGTTGCTACTTCTGTATTTATGATAACTTTAACTTAGGGGCCACCTTGGATATTATGGTAAATGCCACATTTTTTTATGGTGCTTCCTGTACTAACATATGGATTTAAAAAACCCCGGATTCTCAGGATAAAAGTTTTTTTGTCCTTATTGAAGGAAGTGTAGTATAATGCCTTACACATATATGGAAATTAGGAAACGCTTTCTGTAGCTAGGGATTAACATTTCATTTCAACATAATACATCTTTCTGAAAATCTGAATCTTTCAAATATTGGTTGGTTTTCAAGTCTAAATGGAAACATGTTAATTTAAACTGTGAAAATTAGTGTTTGCAGTTCTTTTATGTGGGATTGTATGCATGGAACTCATTTGCATCTTTTCAGCTTTGCTGTGCAAGTGGATTCTGCAGTGGAATTTTGAAGAAATCACATGACTGATGAAATTGTTCTTAAATATGCAATCCTACATTCAAATTTCACTACAGAGATTTATGATTTTATAGCAATCAATATTTGTGCATGACAGAAATGAAATAGTAACAGCAAATGGTCTTCTGATATAGGGAGGGTCCAGCAGATAGATATGTGGAGAGGGGAAGGTGGGGAGTTTTTAATCGATAATTTGGAGGTTGTTTTGTATGACAGTTTTGACAGCCCCATTCAGGGAAGAATGATGCTCTGTTGATAAGCTGGGGAAGCCTGACTTGAACAAATGTCACTTTCCTTTTGAGGGGGGTGAAAGCAAGACACATTGCTTTATATCTATCTATCTATCTATCTGTCTGTCTATATATATATATCTCTCTCTCCTATATATATAGGAAAGCTTCGCAAATTTCTGCTCATCAAGGGAAGTTTAATTGTTTGAGCAGTTCAGCAGAATGTTCCTCTGTGTAGCTGTACAAGAACCTCTTTGGAGTTGATAGCAGGTTGCTTTTTTCAGCATTTCAAAGCATTTTATAAACTTTATCAGTTTGTCTGCACAAGAGGAAGAGAAGACTGCACTCAACATTAGTTTTTATTCTGGAAACTTTAACTAATAGTGTCAGTTACTACCTACAAAGTTGGTTTGGCTCTGGCGTATCTCAAAGAAGGACCAGAGTTTAAAGCAGAGTGATGTATAGTGAAATAGTGCATTATGTACTGGGACCAGTTTTTTCCATTTTGGTGTTCTGGTTTTAGAAAATTTAATGGTCTGGAAAAGCTAAATCACAGAATAATTAAAAAAAGGTCTGGAATTTGAAGCTAAACCAAAAGAAACCACATTCAAGACATGGTTGTTTTAGTGTCAGAAAACCTCAGATAGGGTTTGGTTTACACTACACAACAAAACTACATGCTTTTTGTCATTGCTGTCCATATAGAGTATTCATTGTTGTGTGGGATCGATCCAGTTACTGTGAACTCTGCTGCCTGTCTGAAGGAATGCAGTTAAAATAAAAACAAGTTGAATACTGTACAGCAGTGCTCTTTATTTAAGTAGGACAAGAAATAAAAAGAAAGGTGAGGATAGTACTTGACATATATTTCCCTCTCCATAACAGTTTAGTTATTGCAAAAAGAATCAGTAATTTGGCTTTTTTTGGCCAGTGAAAGTTTTTGCAATTTCATTACATTGGTATGGGGCAATGTAGGAGTATGATTAATTAAAATAGCAGATAGAGTGTAGATAAACAAAATTAAATTAAGTCCTTCAATATTGCAAGTGGGTAGGATGTACTGTGAGTTTTCAGCACCTCCAGCTGTGTGTTGCTGGGACATTTGCAGGTTCTTCTCCACTGGTACAAGTAACAGACATGAATGAGTAACAGTTTTAGTAGCTTGACAACTATTAGTCATCTTGAATGAGGAACTCTTGTTTATTACTAAAAGAAAGCAAATGAAGAGTCCTTTTTCCCCAGATATTTTTTCAATATTTAGGATATAAATTTTAGCTTTTTCTGCTTTATTTTTGTTTTTTAAATTACTTGAAATACTGTTTTTATTTTTTTCTGTTTGATAACACCCCCCCCCCCCCCGCTCCTCATAGATAGGAAATGAGGTTTGCGTAGCTTAGCGTCTTCAAATTCTTCAGTATATAACTGTATAAATTTTAATTAGAATGTGTGCATTTAATGTGCAGTTTTCATGGTGTAATAGTAAAGGACTGGTGAAATGAAAATTCCTTTAGGCCTGTTTGGGAGGATGTGATATATTGCTTAAGATATATGTGCATGTTTTACTTTTTGCCATGTAGGGTTCACAGCCACTACTTTTTTGCTCCTTAAGCAGCTACTCCTGTGCAACAAGCTCTGGTTGAAATACTTCAGTCTTATTTAATTAAATAATCTTCCTTTTCTTGAAGATGTGTGTTTCACCTGGTGTTCTGTCTCTTAAAGTGGTTGTAGGAGACGGAAGACTTAAGGGATGATCCAGTGGTTTAAACAAAGATTGGGTGTTGGGGAAAAATATGTTCTGTTCCCAGCTCTGTTGCTCGCTTGCCAAAATGACTTGGCCAAGTCACAAATCTGTTTAATCTGTTTTTAAAAATGGGGATAATACTTCATGGGTGGAGGCAGGGGGGATGATGAAATTTCAGTGCTCTTTCCTAGCACTTTTTATCAAGAGCTATGCCTTGCCTTTTAAAGTTAATTCCTTGGGTTTTGAAGTGGCTTACTTTGTCTGCAGTGCAAACACCCTAGTTCTCTCCCTTTCCGACTTGCCTCCCCTCTCTCTGTTTTTGAGGACTATTGGTTCTGTTTTTGCCAGTGCTCCAGGCTTTCTTACATACACTGTTCCTGTGTGAATGCTACTATCCCTAAACTTTGGTGTGCCTAGGAGTGCAAAGAACACTGGATCTAATGTGTTACGCTGATGTGTAACACATTCAGTGTTCAATACTTCAGCGTTTTCTAATGAAAGATGTTACAGAAATGCAGAGCAGTATGTTTATTCAATTATAGTTGAGACCTTGAAAGCAGTATATATGGGATCATATATACCTAGTTATAGCCTTAGTTATTTACTAATACATGATACATAATTGCCACTACTCTGACAAGTTTTATTCCCAGTGTAGTTTCTAGTATGTGTTCGTCTTTAGAGCAGTAGAAATTTTGTGAGGAATGCTTGACTTAAGTGGTCATAATCCCATCTGTTAACAGTATCTGCAGTCAAAATACTGACTTTCTTGGTCAAGCTAAAAGGTCCCAAGTTAACCAAACTTTATTCTGTTGAAAAGCATTGAATATGCACTCTTGTTTACAAATGGAGTTCTGCACTTCCTTTTATGACTAGTAACTTCTGGAAGCTTTTCTTCTGTATTAGTTCAAATTTCAACCTTTCAAAGAGAATGGTTAGAACAGTTGCATAGTAAAACAGTTTTTTGAGTAGTAAGTACAACAGAGCTTTTAAAGTAAGGTGTCGTGATGGTTTTACTTTACCTTTTTGAAGAGAGATTAGACTGTGAGATGACTTAAACTTACTAAAACATCAGCAAGCTTCTGCATTTCGGCTAGAGGAGTTTTCTGCTGGGTTAGTAAACTAGCTGGAGATACCGGTGGCTCCTGGCAGCAGTTAAGTGGAGTAATCGTGTGGCTGGGAACAGAACTGGTGCAAGAAGCAGGGAAGAGCGTGCCCCATTTGGCAGTGCTGAGCTGTTACATCGCTGTATCCTGTGAAACCATCCCCAAGGTCAAGCTTTTATTGCTAAGAGCCTGGTTGGTACCTACGTCTCAGGAATCTTGGCTGATATTTTTCATTACTTTACGAGATGTTGGTTGGAGTGGATTTCATTTTGCTTACTATTGGGGTGTGTGTGAGTGAGTGAGGGTGTGTGTTTGTGTCTACACCTAGATTCCCTTTAAATTCCGTGAAAAACAGGCATCCCTAGACCTGATCGTTGCAAACCAATTTAGGCTTTTCCCTTCTATGGGATGTACACCATTCTGTGTCTGTTCATTTTCACTCACTGTAAAGATAGATGACTAACACAGGTACAGGTTTATGCTCGGAGAAATTAATCCCATGCTTCATGTTTGCGTGCTAAACCCTTTCCTTCTCTGTACTGTTGTTCCTTTACCAGTACAGTGACAATAGTTAACATATATTCTGATGAAGACTTTTATTTAGTCTATTTCTTTATTCCTGGACAGATTTCCACTTGCGTGACTATCTGACTTGTTAAATCGTATCTGTTATTTTCATTCATTTTTATCCTTCTGCACTTTCCTGCTGCCCCGTACAACAGCCCACGATTTGAGAACTTGGCATGGTCTTAGAAAAATAGCTCAGGAGGAGTGCTTCTTGAGGAATATTTTCCAATAACAATGTGTTTGTTGTAGATTAAATAGTTGCTTGCTTTGCGGCCTTTCAGAATCTTTGGAGTCTTGATTGGTTCTTGAGTGCCCACACAAGCGATTAAGGAAAGTAAGTTTGTGTTTGTTGTGGAGCAGTCCGTGCATATAAAATTTCTAGAGGGTCTGCACGTTCAGTAGAAAAGTTTTAGGAATTCGCAAATAGAAGAAAAATTGAAAATGGTTTGAACAAATGTTCTGCAGAGTATAGTTGGTAAAAAAAAGATCTCGGAATATAATATAAAGTCTTGATTTCTGTTGAGATACCTGGCCCAGTAGTATCACCAAAGTGAAGCAAGTATGGAATGGCCATTGGACATCAAACATCTTTAGGTAGGTAATTGTGAAATGTAATTAATGCCTATAGCTTTTTGAGAGGAGTCTGAAAAGAGTCTGTTCTTTGACCAGACGGGCAGATTTAAGGAGGAAATTAAACATTGCTGTCTACTCAAAATTAGAGTTGGTAGGAAGCAGTTTTTGTCACTCTTCAATGGCCTGAGTTAGTCATGGATTTCTGTGTGAAATAAAGGACTGTTCTGCTCTTGGAAGCAGAGTTCTGCCTTGAAAAGGCCCTCTAAAATAAACTTTGCTTCCTTGATTCAGGAATAATCTTTTTTTCTGTGCAGCCTTGCCTCTGTGGGTAGCTGTTCTTTTGGTAACGATTAGGGAGTTTTGGCATAATTTTGCAATAGAATGCAGGTCTCTGATGAGGTAATAAATGAAGTCTTTTGTTACTAAAGTAATGTGTGAGTCATAAGTGCTTTTTTTATGATTATGCTTGCGTCAAAACACATCATGACAGCACTTGTTCACTGTACTTCCCCCTACTGTTTTAATTGTAAGGAATAGTAAAATGCCAAGTGCTGTATGTTTGGCTCTAAGCGGTTTGGTTTGCCGATAGCTTTTTATTTAGCACTGAACAATATTATTATAACTTCAGTGTTTCCGTATGAACTTTTGCATCCCTCTGAGTCCCCCACAACTGAGGATGAAATGCCAGGCACCTCTGTAACTAGCTAACTTGGTAATAAAGGATATAGTGGTTTTGGTTTGTCTGCTTCAGCTCAGCTATGATTGTAAATCATATGCTTTATGAAAAGTTTTTGAATGGTATTTACTGTCGTGGTGAAAGTCTAAGCTTGCATATTTGATAACTGCATTTAACAATGGTTTCCTATTATCTGGAAGGAAGAAGAAATGATGATTGATTTTTACTTTCCTGTTGCAAGTGTTTTGTTTCTGTTTTTTAAACAGGAAACTATTGTATTATAGAATTATGTATGCTCTGTTGGGACTCAAAATAGCCATTTGAAATTTGGCAAAGAGAGAGGCACACAATCTTTTGGACAAATTTTAATTTGTTTTTATAGTTTAGAACGAAATTTAGGGATAGAGACCACACAACCTGACTCTGCATACGGCTTTTGTGTACAGAGATGCTAAATACCCGAAAATGCAGTGTTTCCATAGGCGGAGTTTCTTTTGTATTCACAGGCTGGGGAGCCTCAAATTCCAGAGGCATTACATGAGCAGTTTTAATGAATTAGTGTCTGGTTTTCCTGCAGCAGATGTGACAAGCAGCTTTATAAGCTGCTTCCCATCGATCGCTGTTTTCCAGCTCTTTTGTGTCTTTCTTTTGCTTAGAGAAAAGCAACGAAGAGCTTGGTTTCTACAGTAACTGCTGCCTACATTCTTGCCTGCAGGCCAATTTCTTTCTCAGTTCCTGCAGCCTGTGCAAGGCTACTGTATTGAATTTCTTTAGGTTTTGGTTTTGTGTGTGTTTTTTTTTTTTTTTTTTCTTGCTGGTTTAAATATTTTACCCTTTCAGAAAAGAGGAGAATGCAGTGGGAATTTGTGATTTTGAGATATGTATTTTTAATTAACCGTAGCACATTTCCATGACTGTAGCATAACCTAAATGTTTTTGCTGCTGATCAATACCAATGTTTGTGTGGTTGGTATATAAGGAAAATGAAATGTCTGACTGCTAAAACAAGAACCTTTGAAAATTTGTAATAGCAATTTTGTTAATGCTTGTTTCTGTAGCATAATAACGGAGGGGAGGGGTGAGATCAGCTTTAAGTTGTTGATAGAATCATTTACATTTGCAGCAAAATTTGCTGTAGTTGAACAACTTCAGGACACGTCTTTTTCAGTCGTGACTCTTAAATGCCCTTGGAGAAATTGTTGTGAACACAAGGTTAAAAATGCATTGTTTCTTACGAACTTAGCTTTCTAAGTGGGAAGGAAGAATTGAACACCTTTTTAGACAAGAACATGTGTTTATTACTCAGTTTGTATTTGCTGCTAGCGGTTCAGGAATGTTCCTGTTGTCGTCATCAATATTCTGTTGTCATAGGGTCATTTTTTGACGCAGACAGGCTTGTTCCAGATCCTTCTGAAAGTGAGTTAGCACCATTCCTGTAATGAATACCAACAACTTCACATACTACTTATGCACTCGCTAAAATATAAGTGGGGGAGTATGTAACCTAGGTTTCCTATGGGGGAGCCATTAATTTACAACTAGATCATATTTCCAGCCTTTGCTTAGAATTTGGTAAAAGTGTTTTGTTGGCCAACTTGAATTAACATGAGGCTACAGCAATATTTCATCATTTCTGATGATGCATAGATCTTTGCTTTTGAATCTTAAGACATCTGAGTGAATAGATAGATCAGTGATCTTTTTCTTTAGGGTGTTTTTTCATACTGCTTTGTCGCTGTAGACAGTGATGGCACACCTGAAAAAAACACACAAATGCTTGTGAAAAGCGTGCCCAGTGCTCAGGATAAAAAGTCTAATTGCTGGTTTAAAAATTTGAGGGTGTTTTGTTCCTTATGGTATTGGAGGTCAAGCTTGCTATAGAGCCCTCACATTTTCTGTTTGTGGAGGACATGCTTTGCAGCTATTGATCTTTGGTCAACAGAAATCAGTTGCAAAGGATACAGAGAATTAAGGGAAACACACATGAGGTCATGATTCTCTCCCCAGATGAAAAAGCTCCCACTTTTTAAAGGGCAGTTGCTTTTTGGGTAACCTCTGGAAGTGTCCTGACTAGTAATGGCCAAACATAATTGAATGTAAATTTATGGTAAATTAGCCAAATCAAGATTTAGTTTAAAACCGTGGAGGCAGAGAGGAGGAGGAATCCATTCTAACACAATGTGTATGTGTGCTTGTACTTGTAGGAAGTGATGCTGTGTTCCTGCTGGGGTAGTTTCTCACATTGCTGTGCAGGGTGTGGTCAACTGCAAGCAGAAGAGCATTAACAACTTCCTTTTTAAAAAGCTAGTAGAGGAGTTGGGCTTTATGATTCTTTAATATACATTTTCTGACAGCCCCCCCCCCCCCCCCGGCTGATAGAGAAAAGTGGCTACTCCTTTCTTCTATTACCAACAGTATAGCAAGTTTTACAAATGTAATTTTAAAGCTAAAATTTCTGATAGGAGCACAAGGTTATACCTCATATAGATGAAAAAACAGCTATATAAAAAATTGCCCATTGATAAAGTTCTCTCTGTTTTGGACAATAAGAAAATAATTATAATCTGATTAGTATTATAATATACTGGAGCATCCTTTTTCAGGGTATCCATTATAAAATTTCCTATACTCTTAGCATTTTTCTTATTACGAGTAAGTTTTACAGCAGCACTTTTTAATGTAATCCCAGAAAAGACTTTGTAAAACAAATCTCTGAAAGAGTTATTTGTGTTTCAAGAGTCAAGGAGATGCTTACTACAAAAAACTGTATAATTTTTTTTTTCTAATAACCGATACATTATTAGTAATAATTTAGTGCTAGGAGTTTTCAGACGGCTATTTAATATTGTGACTATTCGGATGGATTTATATATCTACCTTTATTATTAGTTTGGAAACCCAGATTTTTAACTGTTGGGTACTTTAAGATTATCTTAAAATTTTGATGCAGCTCAGTTCAGTTTGTCTTTTTAATAAGTTTTGGTTTTGTTGGTTCTGTTTAGGTATAAAGATGATGATTCTATTCTGGAAATGGGCTGCAGTATTGACTTGCAGTTCCATTAAACACAGCCCAAAGTCTTAAAAATAAATTCTGGATGTGAATAATTTAGGATGCTTGCTCTTGGTATTGAATAGTCAGAAACCTTTTGGTATAAAATTCAGAAGAGGAAGTTAGAAAATGTAATTATGTTCCTTTTGGAAAAGGGTAGGCTGAGTGAAGCAGCCACTTTCTCCTTGATATGGGAACTGTTGCTTTTCTCCAAGTTAACAGATGTTATTTCTTTCAGGTGTCTCCAAGACATGGAGTTGCATCTCTTCTTCCAGGTTTCCTGGTGTTTTGTGTGTGTCAGTTTGATCTGTGAGGGGGGAACCAAGCTCAGCTCTTTCTTTAGAGATGCACCTTTTTCTCAGGACATGAAGGCACAATACACAGACTTGACAAAGGCTGAAATTATATGTAATTGTACTTCAACTTTTTGAGCTTTTTTTGCCTCCATGGTATTTCTAGTTGTTTTTATAAAGACTCACCTTTTAAGCCTTGTTTATTTAAAAATAGGTTAAAAACCAATAGCTAGATCTAGTGTAATTTATAATTAATTTCCTAATAATCCATTGTGATGAAATCAATAATAAATGAAGCAGCAAATGGAGAGAAAAGATGAAATTGTGGTCCTTGTTCTTTCATACTGAAATTTACCTATTAGCAGGAAGTCATACAAATTGTAATTTCCAAGTACTGTGTTCCTATGGATGCTTGAATGCTGCCCAGTTGTGACATGCTGATTTCATTTACAGATGTTGCGTAGAACGATACAGAGGAAGCGGTACCCTTGCGTGGCTTTCTGACCTTGTAGAATTGGGGTCAGTGCTGTTGTTCGTCAGTGACCTGGGCTGTGGGACAGAGAGTAGCTGTTGCAGGTCGCAGATAATGCCGAAGTGAGGGTGGGGAATGGTTAATGTGCTGGAGGGCAGGGCTGTCATCTAGAGGGAGGCTGACAGGCTGGAGGAACAGACTGACAGGAACCTTGTGAAGTTCAGCAAAGACACATGTAAAATCCTGCGTCTGGGGCTGTAAAGGCTGGGAATGACTGACCTGGGAGCAGCTCTGCAGAGGAGGACTGGGTGTCCTGGGGGAGAGGAGGTTGTATGTGTTTCAGCAGTGCACCCTTGTGACAATGGAGGCTGGCTTCATACTGGGTGGTAACAGTGTCTGGTTTTGGGCTCCCCATACAAACAAAACTGATGACAAACTGGAGAGGTGAGGGGAGGGCTGCTGAGATGCTTGGGGAACTGGCACATATGGCATATGAGGAGAAGGTAAAGGACGTCGATATTCCTTCCCCCCCCCCCCCCCCCCCCCGGTGAAGCCCAGTGGTGGATCTAATTGCAGTCTTCCCCTGCCTAAAGGGTGGTTATAGAAAAGGTGGAGCCAGGCTGTGCTGAGAGGCTCACAGTTTGAGGATGAGCAGCTGTGGCAAGTTGCAACTAAGGAATTACACCTGGACAAATGAGAAAACCCCTTCACTGTTAAGTGGCTAATTATAGGAATGAATTGCCAAACTCTCTCCTTGGAAGACTTCAACATTTGATTAGACAAGGCCTTCAGCAAACTGGTCTAACTTGGAAGTTAGCCCTGTTTTGAGCAGGAGATTGAGCTAGAGACCTTCAGAGGTCCCTTCCAAACTCAGTTTCTCTGTGTTTCTATCTGAATCGTGTAAAACACCAATTTTTGCTTGACTTTTAAAATACAATTGAATCAAAAGCGGGCCTGGAAATATGCACTGTAGTATCCTACTGGTGACTTAAGCTTCAAAGTGTGCATATCTTCTACCAGAAGTGTAAATAAATTAATTGGCCGTGTGGATCATTTTTACTGGAGTGATGGGGAAAGACTGCAAGTAGTTACGTAAGAGGAATTAGAAAAGGGATTAGCTTCAAATCTCCCTTCCATGGAAGAGAGGACATATCTGGAAGTATGGTGATTTCCATGTTTTTTTTGTTAGTTCACTGATCAAAACAGGGGAGGAGAAGGAAGTACGAATAGCATCATATTAGCCTGCTGTACAGTCAGAGAAAACCCAAGTTGAAAAAGGTCTGTTTAGTGGTTCAGCTTTCTCTTTGAGGTGAGTTACACTGTTGCCCATGATTGCGTGTCAAGTATTTGAAGTCAAAAACCGACAAAAGCAATCTCCCAGATTCTGACTGCGTTCTTTTTTGTGTGTCTTACCTTTTTAATGTAAAAAGTTGAAGCTCTCCTTGGCTCTCAGTAAATCAACATAAGTTTGAAAACTCTCACCTTGTTATTCTTTCAGATCTGTTTAAAATATAGGGGGATCCTTCAGTTAACTGGTGTTCAGTGTCATAGTCAATATAAAAGAATTGAACTATACAATTGTATCTACCATGACTTAGGGGGTTATTAGTGCTGAGCCCCTATAATCTATTTGAATGTAAAATCGGGAGGTGCTGATAAAAGAACAGTAGGATGGCAGCTTCTGTCCAGTTTCTGTCCTGGTTCTTAAAATACAATTAAAATAGAATAATTCAAAGCATACTGAGGCACTGAGAGTCATAGCAGGGTTTATGTGCAGGGATGACATTGAATTCCTACTTCTATGTTTTGGCTCCCCAGATGGAGACAGGACGGGATTCCTCATTTTCAACCAGATAGTATTTTCATATAGGCAGAATTACAAGTGTATACTTAGCTTTTCTCTGCAGTACAGGCAGAACCACTGAAGGGAAGTCAGAAAATACTAGAAATACAGATGTGATGAAGCTAGACTTTGCACATTTTCCCACAAGACACCCTACAAAGTTGCTAAAAGATCTGGCACCCTACAAAGTTGCTAAACTCTTCAGAGGTAGTGCCTAGATCAGCACGTCTCCATTTTGCTGGGAGCTGTAGAGATAGTAAGAGTTTTCTAGGTAATAGTTTGAAATGATTTGATGCTTCTTGTCTGTTTTCCCGTAGTCAGCCCAGAATGAACTTAAAAAAAAAGAATAATTGGGATCATGAGTTGCGTTTTGGTTGTGACACGTGCTGCAATTTCCTAGATCACACACTATCTGTCCTCCTGTGTGATGCTCTGTAGAAAGCCCAGTGCAAGTACTCATCATAATCAATAAACGTACAAAATTATTGAAGTGTGGATACTGTGAATAGTTGTTTGAAATACATGAAATACAACACCGGCACATCAGCTAAATAGTGCTATTTGTTTTCATCACTTAGATACCTAACACACTTTTCATCCTGTAACTATTTAAACATGGATGTTTTGTAAACATTCTGTTTTTAGGAATCTGTTGAATCAATCTTGGTGCTCTATTTGATTTCCTACTCCTAATGGCATCACCCTAGAAAGGAAGAATGGTAGTTAGTTGAGTTAGATGAGGCATAGAGTGACAGCTTGCAAAACTACTCTTTTTTTAAGTGGGTTGTATAGATGAGTTCCTTCTATAGCAACCGTCCTGTGGTAGCGCATCATGAAACTATTGTAAACACTTTAAACAGTGAGTAAAATCACATTCAGCTTGCTGTAGACTAAGTGTTTGATCAGGTCTCTCCCTCTGGGTGTGCTGTGGTTTTTGTTTCATTCACTGTATAACTAAAGAATATGCCAAAACCAACTTGATTCCGATCAAATTAGAACATGTTCCTTATTTTGATTTTGGAAGTAAATGTGATATGTTTGTGTTAATGCAACTTACTCAGAAAATCCGATAGTTAATAAACACTCTTTATTCTGCTTTTTGCCTGAATTCCAGCTATAAAAAAATGTGCTTCTATTAAAAAAACTCTGTTTACAAATATGAATCAATTGACAGATGTGGTCTTTTGATAATATTCAGGTGTTTGCATGTTCTAACCAGATAGTGATTTGTAAGTATATTGTGTCTTCCTTAATAACGCCATCCTTTCAAGCTCAGCATGTGAAATGTTGTAAACTGTAACAGTAACACCTTTAGGTTTTAATATAGTTCCTGACTGTAAGTTCCAAGTTTGTTTGGCACATCTATAACCTATACAGTACCTTTGATTAGTCAAAGCTCCTGGTTTTGGGGATGTTTTTTGGGTTTTGTTTTTTTTCCAAACTTGAGCAACATTTGAGAGCACCATGTCTCTGCAATAGTTTGAAATCTGTGCTTTAGTCTTATCTGAGTAAGCTGCCCTTACCTTTTTTGCAAAAGATGCCCACAGGGTAGATAATGCTTTAAGGTAGTGCAGTAGTGTAAGAAGGGAGATGTTTTAATACACATACTTACATGGAGTATTGGAGGAATTGTCACAAATACATTTTATGTGTTTCCGTGTTTCTGGTACTTGTGTCTATGTTGTGAAGATCTACCTGCTCCCCATCCTTATCCCACCCCAGCACTGTAGGACTGTAGTTGCTCATTATTACGTACCGGGTTTTTTTTTTTTTTTACTAGGCAATAAGAAATCTAACCGGTGAATGAGCATCTAAAGCTCTGTCCAGTTGTTCCTGCATTTTTCTTAAGTTGAAATAAGTTTGGTCTGAAAAGCATTAAGTTAAACTTCCAGGTATGGAATAGCCTCATAAAATATATAAAGCAGGTGACTAAAATTTAAACCTGTCTCTGTGTCAAACATATTGTTGTTCACTTTCTCAGAGGGATTTTTGTTTAATCTTTAGCAAAAAGGATGCCTTTGGCTACCCTCTCTGCAGACACTTGAGGAGTAGTGTTGTCATTATTGCTGGTTAACTGAAAGGTTTAGAAAACATTTTTATTAGCAAAACAGCTGAGACCTCTTTCATTTGTCACTAAAACAATATAGGCAAAAAAATACTTTTGCAAAGTATGAGTTGTTACTCATACAGCAAAGAAATGAGTTGTTACTGAAGATATTTAAAAAAAAAAAAAAAAAGCCAAACCAACCCAGAAATTGGTCCATTTAACTTTCTTGCTGAAATGCATGTGCAGTTTTTTGGCATAGATTCTGTTCCTAATTTAGTACATTGAGCATGTTTCAGAAATAGGTCGTCTCTTAAATTTGGATATGGTCCATACTGAGAAGTAAGACTGAGAGAAAAGGAAGGTCATTGTCGATTCTTTCTCTTTTTCCCAATCCTTGGGTGTGTATTGTAGGAAAAAAGAATCGCTGCGGTGCATGTAGCAAGAAATGTAGTGAAAACCAAACGCTGTCTTTGTTCTATAAATATCCTTAGAATAATTTTAAGAAATAAAAACCAAAACACATGAGAGTTAGTGTTTTTAAGGCTACTCCACAGCTGAGTCTTCCTTCCAATTCTTACATCACTTTTATGTTTAATACATTTTTCCAGAGAAATGATCATTCCTGTTTACAGTCTGTATCTTGTATTCATAGCTCTGTTTCTTAGGCGTGTTCCAGCATGCTGTTGTTAGCTTTCTTTATAAAACTAGATCTACCTAGAATCACTTAAAAAACCCCAACCAAACAAAAAACAAAAACCAAAACATTTTCTAAGGTTTGTTTGTAGGTATTGTGTCGTTGGAAAGTCCTTTTCATCATGTGGAAGTGGTGTGTAAATGTAATTGTGGGTTTAGTGCTGAGTGTAGTCTAGCAGCTTAAGAAAGAGGAGATAGTAAAGTTACTTGAACTGTATTTTTACAGATGCTTTTGTTGAGAGAAAATTAAGTTTCTTGTTTGCTCAATCTGTTTATTTACTGAGAATTTACAAATACCCTGTTCTGTTTAATTGGGTTAACTTCTAAATGATATATACAGATGCAGAAAGGAAAACGCTCAAAGGTGCATTCATTGTCTTTTATTTTCCAAAGTTTTAAACAATTGCATGATGTTAATTTATCATTAGTCTTTAAATTTCGGCATGCAATCTTTGGTAGTTTATGAATATGGGCAATTCATTGAAATTGGCTCTTAAGTTCTACTCTGAAAAAAGATATTTGAATGTAATACTACAACATCAACATACTCGGTACATGATCAGAATTAGGATTGATATGTGTTTAATGAGTATTTTAAGAGAAAATAAAGCAAATCTTTTAGTTAGACCAGTCTAGGAAACTGAGTAGACCTCAAATTGGCCAACGTTTATGCTCCTGGTTAATTTTGATATCGTGGACCTACTTGTTCATTTGCCGAAGCCATTCTTTGGCATCATAAAATAATAGCCTTTTGTCTTCAAAATAGTACTTCTTTTAGGGATAGTTGCAAGATCAGGATGAACCTCAGGAAATTTAGAGACAACACATAAACCGCCCTTGTTACAAAGAATTGCATTTGCTTATATTTCTTACCAAATTTTTATGTTGCTTACTTGGGGATCTTTTTCTGGTCACATTGATCTTTCTATATGATCTGTAAATGAAGATGGTTACAGGTAATTACATAAGATACCATACCTTTTTATTTTTAAATAAGGTTAGGTGGGTACATGCAAGTTATGTAGAAAATCTTACATTCTGTAAACACGTGGCTTACATATTTGTTCTTTACTTTTCAGCTGTACTTTCAGGTTTCCCAGCACAAACATCAAGATAACATTCACAGCTCTGTCCAATGAAAAGAGAGAAAAACAGGAGGCCCCGGAGTCCCCAGTGAAACCTGTGCAACCCCAGATCTCTCCCTTAACAATAAACATTCCAGACAACATGGCTCACCTGATCAGCCCTCTCCCTTCTCCCACAGGAACTATCAGGTATTTAAACCCTGCAGATTGGAAATAGGGCAATGAATGGTTACAGACTTCAGATAATTTTCTAATTCATTTTAAGTATTTTGCTTTTGTGGTAAAAGTTCAGTTGAAGCTCAGCATTACCTGCGTTGGAGAAAACCACCCTTCTGCTAACTAATAAGACAGTTGCATGAACAGCCTTTGATATTCAAATTTAACATGTTAAATGTGTAACAGTTTGCTAAGGAGCCTGGCATTCTTAGAACAGCAAAGGAGCATATCTTTTTCTTGCATTCCAGGTAGTTTAGATGGCTTTTTACTCTTGCGTGCTTACGGCAACACTTTAAATGAGATAAGTCTAAATTACACCATTTTTAAACATTCTGATAGTCACTGTCCCCCTGAAGTTTATCATCAGAAAAAATGTGTTTTGGTTATCATTAGTGTGGAAAACAGACTGATCTCTTACTCCAGGAGATTTGTTATTGATTAGTCATTGCTGGAAGTAAACAGACGTTTTGCTTAAAATACAGTGTAAGATGCAGAGTTTATTGTAGGGAAGTCATCTGCAGGGGAGGTTAATCTGTGTTTTTTACTTGCTGTGCTGTTTACTTTGGTCATTCTAGCCATTGTCCGACTTGTTATTTGGGACCAGACTCAATTAAACATAAGCGAGCTGTCCTCAGAAACTGGTAAAATTAGTTTAGATACCATTTTTAAAATTCATAGAAAGTTCAGGAGGAAAAATTGCATTTAAAGGCATTGAAAGTTGTGTTTCAAAGTCACATACATGCTTTTGAAAGTTTTTTTCTTCCCCTCTCACTTCCTGTATCTTCACTTGAATGAAGGACTGTTAATGCTTGCTTTTTAAAAATGTAGATCTTTTTAATGAAGTTTGAATGTAAGGATAATTGACTTCTTTCATGCTTGCCAAGATCTTGATCTCAGCATTGTAGTGTTCAACGAGATCTATATAAATGGAAGTAGAAAGAAAAGAGATCTAGACTTGACTGTATAACAGGTTTGCTTTCTTACTAAAATTCAGGGAGAACATACCTTGCCCAAGACATGACAGAACAGCTCATAAATATTTCAGATAATATCACATATATCACCACAGTCTTTGCCTCACTATGAATTTTGTAATTCTCTTCAGGGCTTTCATGCACCTGTTGAGTATAGTTTATTACAAAAAAAAAAAAAAAAAAAAGACGACAGTTTTGAGTCTATTTCAAGAGCAAAGCTTGACAGTTTCTCTTCAAATCATCCTGTTTTGTAGAAGACTTGTAAACTTGCTTTGATTGTACCATATGTGTCGCTTTGTCAATATATGCTAAAGTGAGCACAGTAGAGGGATGTTGTCAGTTGATATGTGAAAACATAGAACAGCAGTGACCTATATTTAAAAAATAAATTAGTTACACGTTTTGGCTCTAATCAAGGAATCTTCCATACAACACTTAAAAAATCCAATCTCCCTTGTATAGTATATCACTAGTAGCAAATGTTGGTGCATTTCTTGTGGTGTGAAACTTGAAGAATTGTGTTTTATATATATTGCCCAATCTACAGTGCCTGCCTTGTTTCTGTACGTAAAAAAGGAGGTAGCAAAAAAACTTGAGAAGCCAGGCAGACAAACAAAACTTGGCAGATGTAAATTTGTTAAAGCTTTATTGTATGAATCTAAATAACATTCTCTAGCTTTATTTGTTACTCGATGTTTTGAACCACAGATTCAAGTTAGGTTAAAGATTGTCTTTGGAGGTAAGGCTGGTTCTGGGGGCACAGCAGGCTTTGTCATTCTAATTTTTTAGTTAACTTTTTTGGAATTTCTGAGGACTGTGTTGAAATCAATTACAGCATGAATTGCTGAGGAGTATCCATCCTCGTAGAGAACTGCCAACATCTTTTTTTTGGGAAGGGAACAGACATCACCCACTGACTGTCTCTTTCCTGTTGGCTAAATGGAAATAGTAGAAGAAAACCGGCTTTGTGCAGCTGTGGCTCCTGTGGACTGTGCAAGGCAGGGGGACAACTGTTAGAAAGATGTTACAGTGAAATTATATGTAATTTTATCTTTGTTTTTCTGTGATGGATAGCAAAATGTGAGGTATCAAGAGTCACTTCTTTCATTTGTTTGGCACTGTCTTTTGCTTTGTAGCAGTGTATCTGCTCTGTTGGCCTAATACTGTGTTAAATTAGATGAGTCAGTGCTGATGCATCCCATTTAGAGATAAGTTCATGATTTTTATACATATATATGTGTGTGTATGTGTGTGCATATACCTGTAAACACTCAAAATAATGTTGTTTTAGATTTAAATGAGAATCAAAACTTTTTTTCCCTCACTGCTTGCTGTATTTTCTCAAATGTGCAAAAATACTACACAGGAGAGATGATCTTTTTTGAGCAGACTGAATACAAGCATATGGCAGAAATTTCATGCAAGATGTGTTTCTTGTTTCAAATGAGTGTCTTAAAATTTGTGGTTGCTTATGTAGTTAAAGTGGACTTTTTCTGTTGGCAAATCTTACACAAATACAATACACCCTAATAAAGCAGTTAATCCTTTTTCCTTTGAGGAGGAAAGCCCGAGCTTCATTTGTCAGGTTTCTTCCTGCAGTGATTTTAATTCCCATGGGTGAGTTAGAGAGGCTTGGAAGATGGGGTTTATCATGGAAATACTGACAGACCCTTAATTGTAGTCTAGAAGTGCTAATAGTGGGCTTTTCTGCAATGAGAGCTTTTTGATTAGACATAATGTGGTGATATACTGTATAACAAAATAGTAGGATCTTCCTTTTATGCTCTACAGCGCTGCAAATTCCTGCCCATCTAGCCCCCGTGGTGCAGGCTCTTCAGGGTACAAAATGAGTCGTGTAATACCATCTGACCTACATTTAATGGCTGACAATTCACAGTCAGAAAATGACAAGGAAGCATCGGGTGGAGATAGCCCAAAGGTAAACATTGTTTGAAATCAAACTCATAAATTACATCTTAAGTGAATGTAAGACTTCTGAAATTTTGTTTGCTAAAGTATATGCGCTAAGTCATAATTTAACATTACAGACTTTAAAAACAATTTGTAGGTTTTTGTGATTAGATGTGAGATTTATTTTGACCTCCCTTCCCTTTGGGGGAGGGTTTGTATGTATTTTCAGTTTATATCTGTTTATAGGCTATTGAAAATTCTCTGCTGTTGTATGTTTCTCCAAATTTTTAATATTATCTTAAAATCTGCTACTCAGAAGAGCAAAATGGTCTTAATTTCTTTTCTGCCTCAAGATTTTGGTCGTTCAAAAGTGCCTTAAGTCAAGTTAATTGTGTTTTGTAACTTTTAATTTAGAAAGGGGTGTGTATATCTTTAAAGTTTATTGATGCAGACTTTTCTTTTTCTTGTACAGGACGACTCTAAGCCACCTTACTCCTATGCACAATTAATAGTACAAGCAATTACAATGGCACCTGATAAGCAGCTTACACTAAATGGAATTTATACGCACATAACTAAAAATTATCCGTACTACAGGACAGCAGACAAGGGCTGGCAGGTAAATTTGATTTCTGGAAATTTTTTTTAGGTGTGAGTAATACTGACAGCTATAAATGGTCATAAGAAGTCAATTGGTGAGCCTAACAGCCCTTCATAAATAGAATTTGTCAAATGAGCGTGTTGTCTTTTTCTTGATTGTAAGTTCTCCAACCAAGTAGGCAATTTACATTATTCTGTATTTGAAACATTGCTTTATTCATGGAATGGTATTCTCTAAATCTCTAGGAGGCATACATACAAACTTTTGGGGAAGAAAAGTACAATTGGCACTGTGGATTTAAATATATATATATGCTATCTAGGAATGTAGTTGTGTTCTGTAACTTATAATTGTGTAAACATCCATATTGTTATCTTGAGATAAAATTAAGATATTACATGTTAATTTTTATTTGCAAACAGTGATTTTGACCATGCAATATAGTGAAGGAATGAGTGTGTGTTACCTATCGTTATCTTGCACTATTATATGCCCTTTTTTATTTGTGCAATGTAGTCTATTTGTGAACTTAATCGTTTCTGTACTGAGTTAGACCAGACCCTTCAATTCTGTAGAATTAATTTCTGCTTTCTTTTCATTTTTAAAGAGACCAACCTCAGCGTTTGCCAGGATGACTAACTGAGTATGAATCAGTCTGGCATAGTCTTTCCAGATACGCATAAAGGTTCAATGCCTTTGCTGCTGTTTTTAGTTTCAGTAAAGGACAGAAGAGCACAATTAGCAGGACTGGCCAGTCTGCCCGTATAACATTCAGACTGCACTGTCGATCATGGGGTATCAATTTCACTGTGTTGCTGCTTAGTACAGTCATGATCTGCAACAGAGGCATGCTCTGAAGTTATTTTCAGGGAAGTAAAATTTGGAGAGACTGGGGGAGGGGAAGAGTGAGGAAATGTTAATACTCTACTTTCTGTACAAGTAGAAGGCTGAAGAATACATGCCTTTTCAGTAGAGGAATAGATTTTTAAATATTAATCACATACTTGTCATAGGGCCTATATGAAAGTTGTATCACTCTTAGAGGAATTCCAAGGTTTCTGGGGAATGTAACTGTTCCTAGGTTTTTGCTGTGGTTTGGCTAGGAAAGGACTTAGCTGCCGTTGTGGCTAGGAAGTCTCTAAGAATTTTGTTTCCCTTTCACACATAAGTAATGCAGAATCCTGGCTGCAGTCATACTAACAGATCCGTTTTAGCAACAAGATTCTGTTTATAAAATGTTGGTGATCTTTTTGCTTCCTATTCTGAAATACCTTTAATATCTGTGTGTATAATGCTTCTTTATGTGAGCATCATGGAACCAAATGTACATACATTGTAATGCATGGTTAAAGAATTCTGCCTCAGAACAGCGTATGTATTTAGATGTGTAATACTTCACAAAACTAAGGTGATAGACACAGCAGACATAGTATGTTCAGGAATAATTAATTAGCACCTATTCATAAAAATAATTGGAAAAGCTGAAAATGAGATGCTCTTCAGTCACTAGTCAAATAAAGCACTGCTATAACACTAACAGGTGTACCGCATGTGTGAATAGCTCTCCTAGCTTTTATCCATCAGGTATTAGATTACAGTTAGGGTGACTTATATGATAGGTGTTTTAAATAATACTTGAGGCGATATATGCACATATTATTCAAAACATAGAGTACATATATGTGTATAGTATCCAAATCCTATACCCTAATAAGTAGTATTGAGGTATTTATATCCTTTATTATATAAAGGTCTCAGTTTGTTGAGGACAAAGACTCCTCTTTGTGAACTTATTTTAGCAGGTACTTTTGGATCTACTCGTTTATTCTAGCATATGGAGAAATAAATAAAATTTATAAACATGTTCTTGGCATCTTTCTAGTTCTGTTTCAATTTTTGGCAGGGAAAACCATTTCTGGTTTCATCAGTTTGCATTTGAGAAACCATACATGGTTAGCATTGCTTTAAGTTTTCCAAACTTGCCATCAGGGTCGTGAGCTCAGGCATTTGAGCAGGTTTTGCATTTGATTTTGCAAATTTTTGAAGAACTTTTGATAATATAAAGCTTTTTCTCAATTTTTCCCCTCTTCTCCCACAAGTATTTCAGTATGTATGCTTATCTTTATTTTCATCTTGTTCAGTGATGATATTTAGAGAGATTTTGGGTTTCTATATCTTTTAAAAAAAAAAACAAACAAAAAGTGTGCAAAGCCAAGCATAGATACAGCCACTTCAGGGTGTTAGCAGTTTTCTACATCTCTCTGATCAAAGAGTTGTGTGTGTTACAGCAATGTGAGGATGAAGTAATGTGCAAACTAGAGTGCAGTAACGAAGATCTCACTGAAGAGCTGTTTTAGGACCTACTGCCATTTGTTGTTTTTCTAGACACACTAAATCCTTGGCTCCTTTGTTGAGACAGACTGGACTGTGGGTGAACTCCCAACAATCTAGCTGCTTTTGGAACTTGTGTAATTTAACCTTTTCTTTCTGTATTGTGGAACAGTGACAGGATTATCATATAAGATCAGAATCAGTATATGCTGTATTTTACTGGCCCTTGTCGAATGAACTGACATTTTCTTTGACACCTGGGGAAGGGTGGTGTATGAAGACTGATAATTTTTTTATTTTTTTTATTTTTTACACTGCATTATGCTCAGGTATTTGTAGTGTTCTAACAGTTTGTTGCAATCACCGTGTTTCTCGTTAGAGAATTAAATGGGATTCCTGTTATTGCCGCATTAGCTTACTGTTTTTTTGAATTGTTGGGAAAGATTTGAAAAATGCAAGAGTCCTTTCAGGTTTATGGCACTGCCTTTGTAGTGCTCTGAGTTCTGTTGAATTAAGGAATTAAAGAGCTGAACCCCGAGTCTCCTATAGTACGAACTGCTGCAGTAGGCCACATTCTGACTTGGAAAAGTTACATGAATTCTACATATTTTTTTATGTTCCATAGAATTCAATACGTCACAATCTCTCTCTGAATCGTTATTTCATCAAAGTACCACGTTCCCAGGAAGAACCAGGCAAAGGCTCATTCTGGAGGATAGACCCTGCCTCTGAAAGCAAATTAATAGAGCAGGCTTTTAGGAAAAGGCGGCCTAGGGGAGTACCTTGCTTTAGAACCCCTCTGGGACCACTCTCTTCTAGGTAAGGAAAAACAGATGAACAAAAAGACTATGGCTGTTGTTTAATCTTCAGGCTGATACAGACTTGATAGTTTTGGATACAGTCACAAGTTTAGTAATTTAATTTCATGCAGACTCAGTATTAAATTCTGTATCATTTTCTAGGAGGCTGCCCCATACACTAGGCTTGTTTTTATTGCTTGTTTTTAGTGTTAAAGAACTGACTCAGTTTGCGTAACTATGAGATTGTTAATGTAAGCAAGCCTTGCTGTACCTTCTTTTTTTTCTTTTTTTTTTCCCTGAATTACAATTTTAATTTCTAACTGCCATCTACTGCATTTTAAAACTGTTTGCAAAGAAAATTATCCAATACTGGCTACCGTTTTATTGAACTTAGAGATGACAATTATGTATTTAGTTTGATAATGTTCAAGCAGAATTCATGATGGGGAAATACGTGGGTTTAAATTTCTCCCTCTGTAAAGTTATGGCCTTTCTGCTGGTGCATATCTTTTATTACTTGCCCTGTAGACTGAGATTTGCTCATCATTCTTCTCCACCAGAAGAAACGTTCACGTTTCACAGATTGTTTAGAGAGTCTCCCCAAGAAGGCATCCAGCCACCACTTCTCCATTAACTATACCTGAAATTTGCTTTTAAATTCTGTCCCTGTTTTAACAGAAGCTTTGTAAAAGATCATCAGAACTGCTTTGGGTTGTAACTGTACTTGCCAGAATGCAGAGGTGCCCTCCTGTGGGCAGTGTGTGTTACGGTCTCTTTAGAGGAAGGTCACTGTCTTTCACAGTTCAGGAGTTAAAACACATCAGCTGCTGCTTTCATTTTTAAATACAGAAGTGCCCCAGCTTCTCCTAATCACTCTGGAGTGTTGTCTGCACACTCCAGTGGAGTCCAGACCCCCGAGAGTCTGTCCAGGGAAGGATCTCCAGTCCCAATGGAACCTGAGCCTAGTGCTATCCAGCCAAAACTAGCGGTAATACAAGAAGCGCGATTTGCACAGAGTGCCCCAGGTGAGGAATCCTGATATAAGTGTTTGGGGGTTGGAGGTGGGAGAGGGCTAATATACAAGTATTACCAAGACTTCATACATACACCAAAAAAAAGGGTAAATATTTAACCTCTTAACATTTAGAGAAAATCTTTTGATAAACACGTAAGCATGCCAGGTAGATTCTGTTTGCATATGTATGGACTGTTACCTCTTCCAGCACCCTTGATCACTTTGCTATTAAGCAGAGATTGTGCTTCTGTCCTGTATAGGACTGTACTGTCTTGTAACAGTTGTCACTTCCTTTCAAAACATGTTCTTTCTGGTTTAGAAAAAAAACCTGAAAACTTCAGGTTACATGGGTTACAGAAATAAGCAAATGTCTTGCACGCATCTGTGATCATGTCATCCTTTCAAAGGTGGGGGTAAAAATAATTGAAAGGATAAAGAGAAAGAATAAATCTGTGTGATAAGAATTGTCCTATTTAAAAAAAAAAAAAAAACCAAACAAAACAGCATAAGTCATTATGGGATAAGGATATATTTGTTTAATTACCTTAGCTCATATACTTTTGCCATCCATTTTCTTGGTGATATGCTGGTACTACAGAAGTGCCAGTGACCCTTCTGTGGCAAAGGCAAACATGGTCCTAAGCAGAGGCACCAGGCTTTCCCCAGCCAAGGAAGCTGAGGGTTTTGCCAATGCAGACATGCTCCACACAACACCTGAAGCACATATATGTTCCCATCTATGGAAAGGAGTTTTACTAAATGAGTATTAAACATAGCTTTAGTAGTATAGCTGCATTTGGGGGGAGGTGGGGCGGGCTTTTGCCCAAATGGTGTATGGGTCTTACTGAGCTAATACAGTAGCTTTCCTTGAATATGTGACTTGGAATAGCCATGTGTCATAATCTCCATTGTCTGGTTTTCTTTTCTGGATCGTTCAGGCATTAGTGAAGGAGGTCGCTAATACTCTGAAGCTTTAGTGTTAAGTTTAAAAGAATGACTGGCTTAAAAGAAATAATTAAAATTGGCAACCTAATTTTTATCTCTTTCTTGCTAGGATCACCTCTATCTAGCCAACCAGTTTTAATTACTGTACAACGGCAGCTACCACAAACTATTAAACCCGTCACCTACACTGTTGCAACTCCTGTGACGACATCGACATCCCAGCAGCCTGTAGTTCAGACAGTGCATGTTGTCCACCAGATACCAGCTGTGTCTGTCACAAATGTGACTGGATTAGCACCAGCAAACACTTACACTGTAGCTGGACAGGCAGTAGTCACGCAAGCTGCGATGGTAACCCAGCCCAAGGTAGAACCTCAAGAGAATGGAGACCACAAGGAAGTGAAAGGTGAGAACCTGTGGGGTTAGTTGTTTTGCTAGCTCTTTATACAGAAGGAATATTATTTGAAACTTACTTCCAGATGAATGCTTGAAATGTTTGGCTAAAAGTGAGGATTTTGCATCATAGTTTCTCAAATATGTTGGGGCTAGTAATAAAACAGTATACTTATTCACTGAGGGTTGATTGAGTAAAAACAAATGGTTCTCTAACACTCTGTTTTTAACAGTGTTTTACCTTCTGTTTTTCAGTTAAAGTGGAGCCTATACCTGCTATTAGTCATGCTACAATAGGAGCTGCTAGTCGTATCATTCAGACATCTCAGACCACACCCTTACAGACAGTTACTATAGTGCAACAGGCACCTCTAGGTCAACACCAGCTACCAATAAAAACTGTAACGCAGAACGGAACGCACATAGTACCTATCACCACTGCGATACAAGGACAGGGCAACACTGGTATGTATCGTGTCAAGATGTTCTGTTGCGTTGTACGTGTTAAAACCTCAGAGTGACCAGTGCTGAATTTTTGAATTCTGTTCTTATGTCTTTTGTAGTTGTACTGAAAACTAAGTTCTACAAAAAATTTAGATTACAGCCTTGGAAGGGATTGTTCCCTCCCTGTTGGTAAGAACCAGTGTTTCTCTTCATTGATGATTACCTGAACAGCTATTTATTCTCTTTGTGGTCATTATAGGGATGTACTTAGTGGTGACAACCCATCCTCCCTCCTCATTAAACCCAGGATATAAACAAGTTTTAAAAGAAGTTCTTGTAAAACAGTGCCATTAAAATGGTAACTGCTCCCCAGATGATTTGTCAAGAACCAACAGGAAAACAAGACAGAACTTGCTTGTGGGTTGGCTTTTTGAACTATTACTTTTTATTCTGTTTTTATTGAACCTGTACTAAAAATGACAAAAATTCTGTAAGATTTTGTGATTCTTCTTGTCTGAATACCATCTTTCCCCTCTCAGACTCAGCAGCCTGAGTGGGTACCAGTACTTTTTCAAAATTTTCATATATTCACACTTGTTCAGAGAGTGTTCAGTTTTTGTTTGCTTTGCAGGTGCATACAGCTTGTTTTAACAGTTTCACTTTGAGATGTTATCTGATACTGAGGTAGCTTTTTTGTCATAAAATATGTTTATGGAAATAGTTTTAGGCTATCTTATATCAATTTATTACATGCATTTCTGCTCCAAAGTCTTTCTAATGGAGTGAATTATCTGCTTTGTTTCCTTTTTACTCTTCTTCCATCACTGACATTTATAGGTCAGCGTTATGTCTGCTTCTACTTCATTTCCAGCTTAAGTAAAGCAAAAGCAATCACTGTCAGACTTCATATGCACTTTTTTTGTCAGAAGGGATGTATGAATTGAGCCGAGAGTCATGTGAAATATACTGAAAATTTCTTTTTAAAAGTAAGAAATAATTCTTTTTGTCTTTTTCCTAGACTCTGAAAACTCAATTGATTTCAGCATGTTTTCCTTGGTAGGGAAGCCTAATGGCTGCTAGGCATTTTTAAGAAATGCAGCTGAATGTAGGAGTAGAATTGTGGTGCTTCTCCCTATTTCACTGCGTGTGATAGGGGTGCACTTGCAGTAATGGGAGTTTTCACTCTGAGATTCCTGGGCTTAAATACCTAATAAGGTGTTCACATTTTGAACAGCAAGTGGGGTGTATTCCAGGTCCTGGTCTCTCTGTTACCAAAACCCCTAAACCAGCAAGAAAACAGGTAATTCTCAGGCAAAGCATCTGAAGGGGGAACTAGGCCTACAGAAATAGTTGTTTGTATGTGTCTACAAATATGTCTGTGTTCACACACGTGCATCTACATACGTCTCTGTTCACGTGCATACATCTGTATTTACACACACATTTGTGTGTGTGTGTTTATCTCTGTCTTTGGAGAAAGATTTGTGCAATCTGAAAGCTAAGAAGTCCAGAGCAGCTACTGTTCTTCTAACATTTTCTATTTGTAGTAAGAAAGTGCTTTCGGATCTTACTCTCAGCAAAACAGTTTGGCAGCACTTTTTACTACCTGTCAGTCTAACTGAAAGCTGTGAAGTCCAAAGTGAATTCAGGTCTCTTACTGCAGAATAAAATTATGTAACTAGATATTCTTTACTTTGACTTTCAGTGTACGTTTCAGACATCATTGTTCTTTTGTGTATTTCATACTTCCACCTATCAGTTGTGGCTGCAGCCAGCAAGTCTCTTTCTACTAAACAGACCCTGGAGTGAATAATGCAGTAATAGTCTTAATGCATGTTTGAACATGAGGGGTAAACTTGTTTTCATTTAAGCAACACTAAATTTGCAGTAAGGCATTTTTTTCAGAAGTAACTATCTCTATGGCATCTATTCAGAAACTTTACAAGGAATAGTTTTTCTAATAGAAGGTGAATGACTGTTGAGATACACAAACAAATTATTTTACAGTGCAGTGAAGCTTTTTGTATCAGATAAATATTTTCTGCGGTATTTGTTCTACCGGTAAATACTAAGTAAAGAACAGTTTGGTTACATGCAGAGGTGACATTCCAGCTATTCTTTAGGATAGCTTCCTAAGAACAAATATAACAAGTTTAGCAAACAAGAATTCCTTATGGACTTCATGTTTAAGCTCCACTAGGAGGGAATGCTGGGATAATGTCAGCAAAGCAGTGGTGCTGAAGAAAGGGAGGTTGTGTGTGAAAACAAACCAACCACCACCACCCCGCCCCCCCCACCCCTCAACACAAAACCAAAAAAATCCCACAGGTGTTTAATAATGTTTAGATAAATTTTCATGAAATGCAATTAACAAGTAAATATATAATTAGCATTTTGCATTATTTGCAAAGACGTTTGAATAGTTGGTTTGATAAAGTCAGGGTCGATATTGAGAAACAGACTGCTAACAAGTAGAGAGAAGGAACCTTTGGATGTCTCTAAAGGTTTAAAGGACCATACTTGCCCATGAATGGTGACTTGGACTATCTCTTCCATGGAATGAGAAAGATTAAAATCTTGTATAGGGTGTTTGAACTGTATACGTTGCTGTTGATCTAATTCAGTTGTGCACTTGAATCTAATCAAATATGTCATTTCTTAATACTACTCCTTGTTAAAGCATTGCCTTTTCCTTACACTGGGGGTAAATGCCTCATTATCTGTCAAAGAGGAATTGCTACTTGAGTCATCTGCATCTCATGGCTGTGTGAATTGCATGGCTTTTCTTAAATAAGTTACGGCCACAGATGACTACGACATGGTGGTGCTTTCTTTCCAGGCCAAGTAGTGCATTCTGCAGTCATCCATAGACGTGGCCTGGACCTACTGAAAGGGGATTTTGAATTTGATTCCCAGTTCTGTCTCAAATTATGGTGTAGATTGGCTTTCAGTCGTTTAATCTTTCTCTGTCTTCAGCTCCCCATTGACAAAACAGAGATATTTCCCTGTTCTCTCCCACCTTTGTCCAAATCTGCATGAATGTTGAGTGATCTGGGAAAAATGTCTTTCAGGTTTGTACAAAGATTAAACAATTGGACCTGAATCTCAACTGGGATTGCTGATACCCCGTGTAGTACAAATAAAGGAATTCATCATTTCAATGAAAAAGCAAGTTTGCTTTCAGAACCATCTCTTTTGACAAAGATTAGGGTGCTGAAGTTTTTATTATCTTTTTACAGCTGCTGCGAGTCCTTTGCATATGTTAGCAACCCATGCATCTGCATCGGCATCTCTTCCAACAAAGCGCCAGAACGGAGACCAGTCAGAACAGCAGGAACTCAAACGTATCAAAACAGAAGATGGAGAGAGCATAGTCATAGCTGTTAACGTGGACACCCCATCTGTGGCAGTGAGTGATAAAGGCAGCCAGAACTAGAAACTTAGGGGAGTTTTCTTTTTTTTTTTTTTTTTTTTTAAAATAAACTCCATGGTGCCAAAAGGAGACACTTAAATATAACACCTAAAATGTTGGAACATGTTCTCACGCAGTGGGGAAAGGGGCCCTGTGATCAGACTTCAACTTTCAGCACTGAAAAAAACCAGCACAGGTGGCCTTAAAACTTGGTAATTTAAAGTCAAACTGCAAAACATCTTGTTCCAGAGGCTGTGACCCCCGCTCCTCCCTGCCCCCTACTGAACTGTGTACACTGAGAAGTACAGTGTTGGGGAGGGCTGCAGCTTTAAAAAAATCTTTATCAGATTATTTTAAGGACTGAGTATCTCAGTGTAACGGCAGCATGATAAGCGCTTAGTGTGAACTGGTTTCAAACGATTGTATATTCCTTAAAGGGAACAGAGGCAAGGAGCCATTTCCTACATCTTGGCAGCTAGCCTTTCATAATGACCTACCCGATGCAGTTGTTGGTAGATATGCAGTATTTTGTTGTTCACATGTGGAATTAGAAATTTTTGAGGTGTATTTTCATTTCTTTGCAAAATAATGGGGTCTTTGACATTTCAAATCACTCCATTTCTACTCCGGAAACTTTGGAATCACACAATACTTTTCATGTGAAATTTTGTTTGGTAAAAAACTGAATGTAGGGTTTTTTTAACCAATGGAATGATTTACTTTTGTCTGTCCTGTTAAAGTTCAGATAAAGCTACTTTATTACATCTGCAAATTTTCATATTTTAGCAGTTGCCTGATAAATTTAATCAAATTTTATTACCATGTGTAGTGATCAAATGCTTCTTTGGGCTTGCATGTAACTGATTAGAAATTACAATGTAAATGAGCCGTTAACTGACGTAAAGAACTGCTATGAATTTGACCAGAGCTGCACTTATCTGTTTCTCTTTCTGCTACCTTTTGCTGTTTGTTATTTTGTGTTGACTTTGACTGTCCCTGGCATATTTTTCCAGTCTAAAGTAAAACAAGAGTCTCGCTTAATATTGTGTATGTTTAAGATAACAGACTGTTCTTCATTTAGAAAGATAAAATTCTTTATCACAAGTCCTTTTAAAAAGAGAGTAAAATTATCTTGTCAGAGGTATATTCGATATTTTTAAGCTTAAGCACCCATCAGTAGAAATTAATCTGACCAGTTTCTCCGTAACACTTTTGATGTCATACACTGACCTTTTGGGGTCTCCATTAAGAGTAGCTGTTGTGGTTTTCTAACAGTGGCTACCATACTATTATAATAATTTTTTTTTTAAGTGTGTGTTCTGCAGTTGAACATTTTAAAATGTATTGGTAATTTCTCACTTTAATTGTGGTAATAGATTCCACTTTACATTTCAAAATTAAATTTAAACGTAAGGCTGCTGTTCAGTCTTCAATTCACATAACGTCTTATTTCCTCATGCAGTAAGGTGAGTGAAAGCTAGATAGTTGGCTTAATTTGAATCTGATTTTTGTCATTTTCTGTAATAATGATGCATTATTTATATTTTCTTTTCCACTATGAAAGGAAAAACTGTATTTTCATGATGGACTGAACAGTTTGGAGTGGTTTATTTAGGCAGCTTTTGGGGACTATTTACCTAAAGACCAAATATGAGAAATCTGTACAAGTTTTGTGTTCATCCACAAAATGGAACTGTTACAATGTCTCTGCAGATAATACATATTAAAAAGCTATGAAAAAAAACTCTACACAAGCTGAATTTATAACAGGCATTTAAAAAAAAGCATAACCTGAAAAGAAACATTTCTGTAAAATTGCAACGTTTTCTTTAGAGGTTTTAAAAATAAAAAAAGTAAAGTTTTAACATACTTTTTTTTAAGAAAAAAATCCAGTACTAGTAATTTAATTTGGTGTTGAATGAATTGACTAGAATGTGGTTTATTTTCAGAAGTGAGAATCTGTTCACAACTAGGGCTAGGTGAATAATAGTGTATAAGATTTTTTTAAATAAAATTAAATTTTATTCAGCAAATTAACTAAGTTGAAATTACTCAACAAGTGTGTTTGAAATATTTATGCATATTTTGGGGTGATTAATCCAACTTACATTGGCAGTGCCAAAGGAAATGGTATCAGTCCAAACAAGCCAAGGTGATCCTTGCTGTCAGTTAATGGTAGGCAAGCTGTACGCGATGTCCTCCTGGGTAGAGGGGGAGATGAGAATATGGTCTGGGTCCTGATGCTGTACTGTGGTGGTGTTCTGCACTTTTTGGTGCACGTGGAATTTGGCACAAGAACGTGCCTTCGTTCAGCTGGATAAACCCTTTGAAAAAGCTGTGCGATGTGAGAAAAGTGCTTATGTTCTTACATAAAAATAACATATGCTTATCCATGCTTTTGGCGATGCTGAAGAACGCTTGTATGGGATAATCTCCAGTGCTTTTGACTAATGGAGACTTCTCTGTCTTACATATCAGGCCTTACTGAACGGAGTCATCGGGTTGTTGACACAAAACCATTCCCTGGTTTGTGTGTGTATTTATGTGCCTCCCGCTATTAACACAGTGATGGTTACCGCATAATAGCAAAGGCTGAATGAGACTCCTGTCACGCTGCTGCTTCTGAGGTGATGCTCGTGACCTTTCTTAAATTGGTCTTAGGTGCTGATCATCCTGGACTCCCACGGTCAATATGATCTTTCTTTTGCAAATGGAGAATGTCTTCAGGTGATTCATGTATGTAGAGATTTGACCTCTCTTTAGGAATTGATGTAACCTTTCCAGTTACCTTTTGTGTTTTATGATGCGTGGTATTATTTCCTTTTGTGCTCCTTCGAGGCTGCCTGTTCGGTGTTCTTTCTGTTAAGAGTCAGCTTTTGTGTTATGTTTAAAATTACTTTGAAAAAGACTCAGAATTCTAACATATGGAAGACCTAAGCGTGCGTATGCTTCTAGTGACAGAAGTGTTCATCTCCATTGCCAGCGTCTTCTGTCCTCCTTGTGTGAGATCCCTCTCCCTGTCCTTACGTCAGCTTTGGTTTTGATCCAGCTGCATGTGGCAGTAGCCCCACATCCCGGCAGGTTTGGGCAGCCGGCAGCACGGTCTCCTGGGCAGTGGGATATTTTTGCCTTTGGACACCTTCTGCCTTCGTGCTGGCTGTTGTAACAGCAGCTGTAGGGCATCGTCTGGTCCAGCAAAGTGACACTGACTCTTCAAGAGAGAGGGGACTGTGGATGGAGTGGCATGACAGACTAATTCTTTGTGATCGGTGTGATCGATTAGTCTCAGTTCTGAGCTGCTGCCTCCCCCCTGTCCGCATTGCAACATATTTACCACAATGGTAGCAGTCTTTATTATCCCATTTTTAATTGTGCTGATTTGAGGTAAATACCTGTACCATGCTAATCCCAAAAGATACAAAAGCACTTCTGCTTCATAAACCACTTCGCAGTACAGATTGCTGTACAGGAGGCAAAACTGGGAAAACTTTGCCTTTACTTGCATGGTTGTTACAATACCGGTTCATTTTAAAATGTTGGTTTTCATAATTACTTAAGTCCAAAAGTGGAACTTGAAGTTTCAGCAATCTGTGTTCGGATCTGTGTTTCGTATCTTGATTTACCTTCCCCCAAAAGGTAAATTTTGAGTGGTTGGTAGTCATTAATACAGGTTGAATTGTGATTTTTATGTAGCATGTGATTTTTGTATCGATGCGTGTGTGATAGATATCTGTCTAAAAATATGTATTTTTTTATATATATATATATATCTCATTTACACTAAATTGAGTGCTGCTTTCTGCTAACCTGATTGACCCCTTTCTATACACATGTCTTAACTACGTAGTCTAACATTCTTACTAAGAATCCCATGTTGTGTCTGACATAAAATTAATTGATAACGGGAATGTCTGAAGTTAGTAAGTGCATGGGTTGCTTTTAACCATCAGGTTCTTCGTGATCTGATTTGTGGACTGGCAGATGAAAACAAGCTTTCCTCCTGCTTCTGCTTCTACTTGTTTTCTTTCCTAACTATTATTCAAGCCAAACTTTGAATTAAGAATTATTTTTTGTATCAAAGAGTCTCATTCTTCTAGAAGTTGTGTTAGCATGTGGGGCTGACTTCAGGTACATAGCTGGGGATTTGCATTAGTTCAGTGATTTGACTTTAAAACAACGGTGGCTACAGCTGTATTGATTTAGCACAGACTGCCATACTAACTGAGAGATTATTTTTTTTCAAATAAGTTTAATGAGATGTGCACTTTCTGGAATAATTTTCATTAATGTTGTCTTGGTTTCTGATCCTCTCTTTATGCATTAGTTATGTTTTTGTTTCTCATCAGAGTTGGGGAAATGCTTTTGTCTTGAGTACTCAGAAAACTTACTGGAATGCTGGGTCTGGTTTTCATGACAGTACTTTCAAGAAGCGCTGGGGAGAAATCAAAGGAGGGCTACGGAATGACTGTGAAGGGCTGGAATATTTGAAGCTGAAAGAGCATAACCTATTCCTTTAACAAAGAGAATGGACTATTGTGTGAAATTCTGCAGGATCTCTTACAGACCAGACCAAACAGAGTCACTGGCGTGTTTAAACAAATACAGCCTTTGGGGAAGAAGAAAAAAAAGAAGGCAGTAAAATGGGAGCATTAATAAGAAAGAGGTAGATTCACAAGCGCATGACTCCAAAACAAGACTGTCTTTCTGAAGTGCACGTTATTCTGCAGCCGTTGTATTTAGGTCAGCAGTGTCTGCCACAGTCCTTCTGACCTACATCTAGAAGAACTAGTCTTGTGTCTTGCATTTTCTAACTTTACTGATTAATCTTGTGTTTTCTACTTTAACGTGAATACCTAAAGGTTCCGAAAGAAATACTCGTTCTTCCTGGCTCCTGCTGGCAAATACCTGGAATTACCGTTGAATTGATTGCACTGGCTAATCTTTTAGTTTTCCTTTCAGGGTTTGGAGCTGTGACACAGGTGCTGTGGAAACAGACAGCAAAATTGGGGGAGAGAAGGCATTTAGTTATTTTTAAATACAAAGGAAATTAATAATCCGTATACTTAAATAGCTGATGCCGGTGGAAATACACTGTTTTTTCCGCAGGGAAAGTCATATTTTAGACTTACTGTGCAAATTCTGCCATTTCCTCACAGATGAATGCAGTCTGCACCACGGGCCCGTTTCCCTTCCAGTCAGCAGCGCGCTCTCCCAAAGCCACGTGTTTCTAGCTAAGAGTTAAGACAACTCCACTTAAAAGAATAAATGCTATTGGATCTCTGGACTGTAATACTCATCTTAAACAACTTGACATTTTAAAATCTATTTAGTCCTCTCTTGTCATGTAGACTTTAGACAGTTTGCCTTGTACCCCTTTTACTCTGCAGCCTCATGTAGAGCAGGGCTATGTTTGAAAGGTGACTGGTTGCTTGCTCTGGTCTTTAAAACTTGTCTTCTGCTAAGGGCGTGCCCCTCTCTGAGGACAGCGATTCCTTAACATCCTGCCTGGGAAGACTGGGTCTTGGTGCAAGGCCCAAAACCGGGGTGAGTATTACCGCTGTAACTGCAGCGCAGCGAGTGTGCTGTTGCCAGTCTTAGTTCTGAGTGTCACAGTGTACCTGGATGCCGCAGCCATGCAGTATCATAAATCAACTTGGTAGATACGTGGTCTAGCAAATACTTAAAGTACTATTTATTTTCCAAAAACGTGACTCACCTCATTTGATTGTAGAGGCATGTTTATCCACTATCCCACTTCAAGCAAATTTTGGTTAACATTGCCTACATGATGCAGTACAGCAGAAAGTGATGGGGTGAAGTACTGGCAGAGCAACCTGGAGCCAACACCAGGTGGGAAGACTCATTCTTTTACCTAATTTTCAGTCCCTGCAAAATAGCCTATATACTTAAAGATAAGGATTTGCAAGTAGTACAAGAAGAAGGAATTTGAGATTAAATATATTTAGGTACATATTAAGGGATTCCATCAGTAGTACAGCACTATTGTCTGTGTGTGCAGTTGGTGTTGTTTTCATTCTTGCTGTCACACTAGAACAGATGTTGAGGGGAAGTTTCACAAGTTCAGTAGAGTTTTCATCAACCAAGAAATATGCTTATAGTCTCTCTGGTCAACTACAGGATAACTTTAATGGGAGGACAGGGGACTGGTGCTTCAGCAGATTTAAGATACGCAAAACCTTCAAAGCACTGTGCAGAAGGCTTAATGTTTTAGTTAAAGTCATTTCCTTCCTATTTAAAGTGAGCGCAGCTGACTGGATCATAAACAGCTTACAACTGCACCAGAGAGAGAGGATTTAAATCATCCCTGGAGAATGGTTTCTAATGCTTTCCCGCACACATACTTCTCCAGGGAGACGGCAGCTTCCAGTTGGTCATTCCACTAATGCAGCTGTTAAAAGGTAAGAAGCTTCAGAACAGCAGGTGTGGTGAATGGTGTGGTGAACAGTGCTGAAGCAGAACTGGTTTGCACTGGAAGTTGGACTTGTTTTGGTGTAAATACCGAGGTGCATGTCCCAGGCCATAATTCGTGTACTTTCTGGCCTGTGTTTACATGGTGTGGGCAGCATGATCTGGCTTCTGTCCTTCAGCCACCACCCTTTCCTCAGTTACATATTTATTCCCCAGAACCTATGGCAATAGGAGCTTGGGCTGTGCTCATCAGTGAATACAGCAAAATTAGTCACTTTTATTTAAAAGAAATAACATATTACAAATAAGTGTGCAAAACAATTTCCATGATTAAATACGCATAAAAGCAACATGCAACCTTGACATCAAAATCTGCGTAGAAGTTAGTCCTTAGTGTGTTACGTGACACGAAAAGAAACTTGTCAAATTTAGAGAGTTTGCAGCTAAACAATCTTAGAGCCAACTGGCATGTCAGAGTTGAAGCATCTGTGAAATCAAGGTGGTTCAGAAGAGCAAGGCTTCCCTTCCCCAGGTGTTTAGTGCTATGAACAGAGGAGAGCTTGTGTCTATTTCAGTTTCTACTTTACTATCTTGTGCCTTAGTTCAGCAGTAAATATTAATTGCCATATAACAATTTTGGGTGTTTGCAAGTCAGTTGGTTTAGTCTAACCTAACTGTCCCTAAGCCAACAGTATTTAGTATGCAACATCTCAGAAAGAAAAGTTTGCAAGTTTAAAGCCATTGCAGAGAAGTATACTTCATGCCCCCTGGTTCATTTATTGTGCTGGATGTGTAAGTGGCCTGTCCAGTCTTCCAGCTGAAGCACAGCAAGTGTAGAAGCAGTCACTACAGCTGTCACACGAGTACCGAGGGTGGTCTTTAAACCTGGAATGGTGGTTTTGTTACAGAAGGAATCATCTCTACAAACAGGGGAGCTCCACGTGCCCCAGTTGCCCTGGGTGCTTGCTCCACGCACCAAGGAGAGGTTAGTTGGGTCAGCCAGTGCCTAAATGTGCCTTCAGCTACTATGTAGTTTGGCACCTTTGACAAGTAGCACTGATCACTTGACCAACGTTGGTACGTGTACGGGAGCAGCAGTCTGCGGCCACACGACTACCACCACCCAGCCCCATATGCCAGGGCAGAGGGCAAGCATGGCTCAAGCTACAGTTGCCTACGGCTACACGCTTGTCATCTCTTCTCCCCTGTTACGCTAAGATGTGCTCAGGGGAAGGCAGCACTCCTGCTCCTAGCCACACTGGTGGAGTTTTATTTGAGCGTGATCCACAGTATTCCCCCCACTCCCAGCCATTCAGTGGAAGTAAAGCAATGCCAAAAATCTTCTGTTTTCACATCCCTTTTTCTAAGGCAAGGTGTACATTTGTACAGCCCCCTGCAGATCTTCTAGTGTGGCAGGCACTCGTGTTTAATCTAAAGTCATTTCACAGTTTAGATTAAGAGAAACCCAATAGGCACAAGCTTGTTGAAAGCCACATCTTGAAAACTTGAGTTGATGACAGTAACCCAAAGAGATTTTAATGATGAATACTTGCAGAAATGAGAATAAACATATGTAGTCCACTACTTCAGAGCTTGTTCTGATCATGTTGGGCCAGGCTTCTCAGTGAGGTCTGCTAAACTTCTTGACCGGTATTGGACATTCATACACTGTCCTTCCAAAGATGTGGAATAGCCAAGGCAGTACTTTGACCCATGCACTCCCTCACCTCAGTCAAAGCTTGTCATCAGTCATTTCTAGAAACTGAGCATAGACATCCCTTGAGCATTCCCCTTTTTGGTTGAATAAGAACTTGTAGTAGCTGCCATCTGCACATATTGCTGAAAGAAAAACAAACATGTTCAGTTCAGCTGTTCAGAGGTACCGTTCTGTTCCTTCAGCTATAGCTTAAACTGACCTTTCCAGCTAACAGAGCATACAGAGGGGTGCTCTGGAGGGGCCTGAGGTAAGTCAGTCCTCGTGCAGTGTCTGTCAGCCCAGCACTGCACCCACCCTGGGCACAGTGTGATCTCACTCCCTTGTGCTGAGCAGTGAGAGCTCCTGTCCTCAGCTGACAGGGACATGCAACTTCGTCTCATCTGAGCATTCCCTCCAGCTCAAGGCCAGTGTAGTTCAATACCCCGTTCTCCAGACAGAACCTGGGAAGCCTCCAGTACTTACCTATGACAGCATTTGGCTCTGTTCCAAAGGCACAAATGCACGGAGAGCCTGAGGGAACCTGAAATTTGGAAAAACTCCATTTGGAACTGAAGTATTTGGGGAGAAAGCTGGCAGAGGCCAAACTGAAAGAGAGAAGAAAAAAAGCATAACAACTTAGTAAGGTGTTGACTAGAGTCGATTTAGAACTGCTGGTGTGTTTGAACAAGTCGCAGGGCTCACGCTAACTGCTATTTTGATTGGCTTTTTATTTTCTTCCACTAAGTATCAGGTAATATGTACGATTCCCCTTCTAGGGAAGTGGGACCTTACAACTACCTTCCTGGCTTTATGTTTTTAAGTGACTGCAAAAACTGCCAAAAGGATTGATTTTTAGTAGGGATTGCTTTATGTGACATGTCCACAAAGTATGTTCATGCTAAGAGATAGGGTGATTTTTTTAGTGGCTAACCTGCTGCTGGGGTTCTGCGGCTCCGCAAAGGACAGTAGAAACTGGGCAGTTGCTATATAGTCCTAAATCTGCAACTTCACTCAAGCACAGCAGGTTAATTGTACCACCTCCAGCAGTGCAGGTATTTGCTACTGCTTGACAAGACCAGTGTTCTAAACTCTATTAAAAGGTCAAGCCCCCCCCAGTCCCCCCTAAAGGCTTCAGAATGGCTCAAACCCTACCTTGACTGCTTATTTCTTTTAGGGTCTTCTGCAGCAAAAATATGTACTGTGCCGTGGTCGCTGGATACGCAGATTAGGGAAGCATCCTGGTTGAAGTTAATACTGTAGAGAATACAGACAGTTGCAGTATTTCTACTGGAACATACCCACAGCTTCTGGTGTACACAATTCTGCTTCTGCAGTTACCCTGGCAGCCTGGCAGGTAAGGTGTTCAACAGCTCCTCTCCTGGAGGAGCTGGGACTCCTCCAATTCAGCACTGCTTTGCTGACAGGATGAACAGCCCCTTCAGCAGTGAGTGCACCCACTTGCTTGAACAGAGGACCTGGTTTATGAGGACCAGCCACGCAGCAGACTGCTCTGCCATGGACACGATGGCTGTGGGCCATGCTGCCACTTCTGCTGGAAGAAACTGCACCACCTCTGCTCTGAGGAGGAGGCAGGTATTGGATAAAACATGCAACGCTCCTACCCTACCCCAGAGTGCTGCTAAATAGAAGAAAGGAAGTTCCCTGCTCCTGGGAAAGTGCTTCCAGCAGTGGATTAGAGTCAAACTTCTGCCTTGGGCTCTCACATGCAGAGCAGCAGTGTGTTGTAATAAACATCCACTCGCCTCAAGGTGCTCATCCTAGCCTCTCTGGGAGGTGTTAGTCTGCATCATTGCATTCCCTGTATTTCAGCGTGAAGTCAAAGCATCCCCCAGCTATGCAGACAAGTGAACCTATCAATATATAGGTTTTTCTCCTGACCCCTGTAACCTGTGCTATACTTCACAGGGCTGCCAGCTACTGCTCTCTCCTCACCAGCACCAAGCAGAGAGGAAGAAGCACAGGCCCAGCGCAGCCCTGGGTCCTCTGACTGACAGGAGAGTTCTGCCTTGTGCCTGTGGCAGCGTAACTGCTTTGCTTTTTGAAGATGACTCAGGTGCTGTTCACCAGGCTGCCTTGGCACAACACTACCCCCAAGATGACAAAGCAGAAGCAATTAAACATACCAGTATATATTGGCTGCCTGTGATCCTCTTCGTAGCTCCTGGATTAAATGCCCTGATGAAGTATCAAATATTCTTATGAGGGTCCCCTTGAAAAGGAATCAAGCATTATATTAGGAAAGACAAAAGAGACTTTACGTCTGTGAATGCATCCTAAAATTCTACCTGACCAGCATACTCCTACATACACAACTGGGTTTTTCATCTCAGTGATTTGAGAGAACCTCTCAATGATAACTTTTGCAAAGAATACCAATTCCCCCCTCCCCCACCCCATCACCACAATGTTGTAATGCTTTGGTATAGAAGCTTGTTACTTAGCTACTCAACTAAGTAAGTTTCATCCAAGTTGTGGTCTAAAGCACCAGTGCAGCCCTGGCATTAGTTTGCAGACATTAGAGTAGACTTGTGTATAGCCTACTGTGCCCAGGTTCTGCGAGGCGTTTCCTTCTTGCTCCCCATAGTCAGTACTCTCGTTTGATTGCTACTGTGCAGGTTTTTTCCACTTAAGTATAAACAGCCTGTGGATGGTCTTGCCTTACAGTTAGTTCAGCTGATGTAATCTAGAAGAATTAGTTACCTATCACATGTTCATTATCTGTATTGATCCAAATCTGAGAGACCCCACAGCTGAGCTGGGTCACAGACAGAATACTGCATTAGAAATCTGTACTTCATTTAGAGTAAACTGAGCTTCACACCAGAGATGTAAAACAAGTCAGTGCATCCCACAGGAAGCGATCAACAGTTCAGTAGTACTTTCATCTGATGAAGAGTGGGTATACATTGTAACCTACAACTCACGTGACACACCTTGTTAACAAATGCATTTCTCCAGTCACACACCAGAGCCCAGCAGAGAAAGATTCAGGTAAATATCAGCTTAGTTTTGATTTAAGACACAAGCTTGAGATGTTTGCTTACAGGATGCCCAGTATGGCAGTTTGCCCATGCTCCTATTTCAGTTTGAAAATGCTGTTTGAACTTCTTCTCTACGCAAAAAACGTAATGTCTTAATACAAATTCAGCAGATTATTATTCTATTTAGCAACAGAGTTGGCAGTTTTAAAAGCTTTGTTTAGAAGATATACAGTAATTAAGCTTAGTTAAGAGAGACTATGGCTGCATTTTTTTTTTAAGCTTTTTGAGCTAAAGGCTGTGCAGTAGAAGCTATTCTAAACAGAGACTCATTGGATTAATTTAGTTTGTCAACTTGTTTCAGTTGAGCGGAAGAAGGTAGGGAGCACTCAGTTTGTCTCAGGTAGATGGGTACATCTACCTCAGATTCCTTTGGACGCTTTGGAACCAATCACCCTTTGGGAAATGAAGCTCACTACCCAACTTCACTGAAGTTCCCAGGGAGAAGGCAGGTCTATGACTCGCTTTGCATTCTTGCTACATCTCTCTGCACCAGCCCAGCGCAAAAGGATTTGTACGATAAAGGAACTTCAGGTGTTTGTCAGCGTATTGTGTTCTTTAGCTGTATGTAACATATGACTGCATGTGATTTGGTAAATATTCCAAGAATCATTTTATCATTTACACTCTGCATGAAGACATCTGCAGTGTGTGTATGAGAAAAACAGAGGGAGTGCACCTCCCTCCTGGTCTGTAGCAGGAGTTAAGCCAGAGCAGAACTAAGTCCTCCAGTATGACAGACCAATTTGCAAGTATTTCTTTAGCCAGTGGTTTTAACGTGAATTTAAGCAGAAACTAATAAAGGTGAAAGAATGCAAATAAGCTTCTCCCCACCTTCCCCTTTATTTTAAAAATTAATAGTATTTCTTGAAGAACACATGAAACGTGAACTGCTTGGGCCAGGTCTCATGCAAGCGTCACTGAAGAGTCACTGCTACAGTCAGCTAAAACATAAATGCTACCTCAGGCACTGCACTTGGACTGCTGTTTGGGTACCCGAAAGGAGCAGTGAAGGTAAAGACAGACTGAGAATGCATATTTCAATGACAAATTTTCCAGTTAGTTCCCTACCAAAGGGCACAACTTCCTATTTTAGAAGGAGTTACTACACCAGAATGCACAGTTATTCTGGTAGGGGGTAGGGGTAAGAGGATATTATTCTTACTTTTTCTGATGCTGTTGCAATTCTTGTTCCCTGCAGATTTAAAGCTATACAGCTCAAGACTCCTTCATGAGCTGGTATGTCAACAGGAGGCTTTTCTGTATTAGCGAGATCCACTATCTGCACATGCCCAGTATGTGTTCCAGGAAATGCAAGAAGAGAATTATTACTATTTGGACAAAGGACACAGAGACCTAAAAGACAAAAAAAAAAAGAGAGAATAACTGTGTAGTTCCCATAACCTAATAAAGTTTTCAAACATAAGTTTCTAAAATATTGGTAGTTTCAGAATAAACAAACATACATGTAGTAAATCAGAATTTCATTTTAATGGCTATTGCAGTATCCCAAAACATGATCCATCCATAAGTGCAGAGCATAGAGAAGTAGGGGAGTAGCATAATTTTAACTTGCTCTCATCACTTTATTTCAAAGTAATCTAGTTGTGGTTATCCAAAATCTGGATGTTTTCAGAGATCAGCTCCATCAGTCTGTTACAGCAAAGCTATTTAAAAAGAAATAAAAAAGTTTCCTTAGCAGCTTGAAAAGGGTAAGAGTTTATAATAGGTGATATTTTAGTTTCTCCTCTGTCACTAAAACTCATTATTATTAATTCATGCTTGACCTTGGCTTTTATGGACCTTGCACTTTTTTCTTCATAACTTTTTGCAGACCATTTAAGGTAAATCACACCTTTTCCAGGTGTTCTGCTGATACCAAGTAAATTCCTGCAAACTCAGTCCACAGCTAGCAGAGCAATGGGTGGGTATCACAGGGAACAACATACTTTACTGCATCGCCCACCAGCCTGTAAAGCAGCATGCCAAATCTGCATTTAGGCTGTGCTGCCCTGAGTGCAGCCAGCAATTCCATGTTTGCTTCCAGCAGGCTTGAAAACCCCCAAAGATGGGGACTGCAAGACTAAGTAATCTCCTGGTGGAGTAACCATCTTCCTGACATCCAAGCCAATCCTCCCAAGATATCAAGCATGGCCAACACCCCTTGTTCTACTGTCTGGCACTATCAAGAAGAGTTTGGGGCTGTTGTTTCTGTAACTGTCCTTCAAGCAGTTGTAAGCCACCAGCTGCAGATAGCCCTTCACCGTCTCCTTTTCGCATGAGTAAACAAGCCCAACTCCTTGACCTCCCTGTGCAGGCCCTGTGCTTTGGGACCCTGACCATCTTCACAGCAGGGCACAGGCGTGCCTGGAGGCAGATACCCACACAGTTGCCATTACACCTCTCCAGTTTTAGACCTTCACGTACACAGCTAGTCTTAAGCATGCAGCTGACATGGGAGTATGCTCATCTCTTCCCTCTGAAGGCTCTCCTTCCAGATAGGACCTCCCTTCGTCAATAAAACTTACTGCAACAAACCCCTTTCCTTAGGTCAAACCCAAGCCCTATCCCTCCCACACCTACCTGGAGCTGGCATCACTGCACTAGACAATACTTAGGCTGTGGCACTAATACTCGGCTTGCTCCAGGATACCTTCTGCTTGATTCAACAAAGGACAAAGCTATACCTTGCTATTTAAAAAGCATGATAGCCGTTTGCTACTTAGACTCTTTTTGACACTGTAGAGAACAGTTTGCTAGACAGTTCTAGCTCTGTTAGAAAAGAGGAATGATGCACTTTAATAGAGTTTGTGTTTATAATTAAGCTTTCAGCGCAAAATACATCAAGTTTACAGGTTCTTTACAGAAGAAAGCATATAGCTCTTCTAGAAATCAAATCTATAACATAACAGGAGTACTTGAAAAAGCTTTTCTATGCCAAGTATTAATAAATTTTAATAACCACTTTATAAACACAAAAGCATCTCCAAAGGGCATGACTACAGTGCAGTAAGTAAACTGTTTAATGACCGACTTACTAAATGAAACTGATTCAGGCAGCTAAAGGTAAACAGCATGTCAAGAACAGAATAAACTTGCTTCCATTCCCCAACCCACAGATACAACTAACCTTTAGGGTTGTAGCAGGTTTCAAAGACGTGCAACTGGTGGGGATTGTGTGTGAATGTGAAAACTTTAATCATCGAGTCCAAGACTACCACAATTCTGAAACAGACAAGAAGTACCTATGACTTGGGGTGGGTGAAACAGGGACATAGATATTAATTCAGATCCGCAAAGGCTTTCAACTGATTTAATGGCTATAATTCTCTCCCACCGCCCCCAACAGACTTACAGCCTTGCAAAAGCCCATGCAACTGTGAGCCAACAAAGCACTTCTATCCAAAGCTGTGACAGCAGAGCCCCTCTGCCCACACATACACAGACTCACTCTAGCTGCTACTAGATGCTCATGCTCTAGAGATCTGCTTGAATTCCCTTCACAGTCCTCCATACCTAGGAAAAGTCAGCAGCAGCCACATGAGAACATTTCCCTACGTTAGGGGGGCAGAAAGTCTTACAGGCTTTTCACCAAGGTTTCAGATACCAGTATAGTTGAGCTGTAATCTGTTAATACCTAATGCTTGCCCCCAAAAGCCTGTTTTACCTTTAACTGCTAGTGTTGTTTATCTAAGTGTTAAAGCAGGACCTTTTTCTGTCTACAAACAGCTGGAAATTAATAAGAACAGCGTACAAAGCCAAGCTGTGCATTTGGAACACGTTTTTTGTACCTACCTATCTCTTCGCAGCTTAACTGCTTTGACTTCTGTAGAAAACTCTATCTCAATGACAGTCTTCTTCTTCAGGTCATCCCAGATCATTACTACAACAGTGCAGAGATTGCATTAGATCAAGGCATATCCGAAGATCCACATCATCTCCATTACAACAACTTCTAGTTTCTGCAAAGGCTAATCAAGAGGAGCATCCAAGAGCTAAGCAGTTACAGATTGGCATCCTGTTCACCAGAAGGCACTTAGCTACTACATTCCAACCCGCTCTTCTATGCTAGGACTTGTGCAGGTAGGAGCTGGTAAACTCTAACCACAAAAGCTGACAATAAAAATACATTTTTCTAAAGACAAACAGCTTTTTTGTTTTGCTCTGAGGGTTATCAAAGAAATAAGGCAGCAGTCAAAAAAAGTAGCATATTTTCCCTGCAAAGCTTGCCACAGAGGGACCTTTTCCCCCTCAGGTTGCTGAGCCATAGAGTCCCTTTCCAAAGTTAACTGCGAGAAGTACAGGCTTTGTCACCAGGTCTTGGAGACTGGTCATTGCAGGTAACTGCCTGTTAACACCGCAACAGCAGTGACGCAGTTTACTGCGCCACATTTACTTAAAACTGCTGCAACATCCCCTCCATTCAACCTTCAGAATCCCAGACCCCAGCTCAAGGCATTTGGTTTGGGAGTTCTTTGGGCAGTTTCACACAGATAGCAAGACAAACATTTACAAGATCTATTCCTCGAGACTAACCTTTGTTAGGTGGGTACTTCGGCTTTTTTCCTCCACCTACTAGTGCTAAATAGTTGCAACGAAACAACATTTCGACGTGGCCAACACCACCTTCTAGAAATTCTGAAAGACAAATGTATTTTATTTAAAAGTGTCAGAACCTGTTAACATGCCATGTAATTTTTACCACTGTTACAAGAAAAGCTTGCATTACCTAGCACTTCTCTCAGGCACTTGAGAAGGATAGTATCTTCCTACCCTGACCTTAAAAAACAGAGAATCCTCAAAGACTGGGGGTGACAGACAAGAAATCCTGACTAAAAGGGTGGGGGCTTTTTGGGGGTGGGTGGGGTGGGTGGGGTGGGGGTGGTGTTTGCTTGATTTTTTTTGTGCTTGTTTAAGATTAGGATTCTCAGCAAAGTTGCTTTATTTTTCATAGCAATGAAGATCGCCACTGTTGTCACACAGTTGGGACAGGCCTCATTTTCATGTATAGAAAAAACATAGCAAGGATTTAAAGTTATATAAAAACATGCTGCATGACAGGAGATCAAGCAATACCATCATAGCAGCTTGATCATTTCTATTACACAGTGGGGTTGTAAATATGTTTAGAAAGACTGTCCAGTTAGCTCAAATTCATTCCCCTCACACGCACACATTCCAAGTCTGGCATTGCTCTGTTATGCTAATGCCACGCATTTAGAAAAATACCAGGGGTACTCATTAGTCATGAGCCTTTTTATTTGCAAGGGGATTTGTCTTTATAGACTTGGTGGATTTGAGAAAAGGAGGCAAAACGCACGTGTATGTAACTGCACTAGACTCTCTAGTGCTGCTCTCTGGAGCATACCTGTAGCTGCTGGATCGGTAAGAAGTATGGTCCAGCTCCAGCAAGCCTCCACTCAATGATGTAGGAAATGGTGAAAGCAAGACACAACAGCTGGTGCAAACAGCTTCTCATTTATAGTGCAAGGACAAGGTTTTTTTCTTTTTAAGAATCTCAACTACAGAGGAAGTAGAGTAAGATGCCATGCTTATGGTGCAAGTGGAGGAACAAAATATCAACCAGGGGATTTCATAATAAAAGAATTTTTCTATTTGATGACATTTGAGCGGGGGCTTGGCTTTGTTTACATAGCTTAGAGGGATGCTTGGCATTCCACTGGGGAGAGGGAACTGAACTCTCAGGAGGAGAGGCTGTAACTGTGGCCTTCAAGGTAGGTGAGCAGAGTTAAAAACAAACTAAAAGGCTGTCCAGTAACTCCACACACTGGCAGGTTGCAGCAGGAAAGGTGGATGAAACTAAGTAAACCATTTCAAAGCTAGAGGAAAAGTTGACACTTCACAAGGACTCAAGAGAGACCTACTGTCAGAAATAGGGATGGGAGAAAACAGCAGAAGTGTCTGAGGAGCTGGGAGGAAGCACTACAATGGAAAGCTGTAGACATATGCATGAAGGATAGGACAAGGGAGATTCAGTTCGACATTAGGAAGTACTGCAGCGCATCTGGATGATGAATTTATGTTGGGACTTGACCATACACTGCCAAAGGTAGATGCCTGGAAAGATATTCGTACTGTAGCAGTAAAGCCTTGGATTTCATACAGGTTCTTGTGGTTTCTTCAACAACACTTTTGACTGCCGAGTCTCCTTCCTGAACAGTTGTATTTGTACACTGCCCCCTTCTACACCAGATCCTCCTCTTAACTCCATTAAAGCATTTAAAGCCTGACAGCACAGTTTGTTATGAAGAGGTATTATCACCACGACAAAAAGTCTTACAATACTTATGAACGATAACCTGAGACAATTTAAGAATGTGCAATGTGTTCCGAATCTATGTTCGGAACACTTTAATCATTATCTCAGTTCTGACAGGTGATGCTTGGATGGGGAACTTCATGGAACTCCTGGATATAAGAGAGAGAAGCCAGGGTGTAACAGTTAAGACTTGGTTTCATACTGGGTTACAGAAATCAATCAGATAGACAAGCTCCAGCTGGGACTATCTCAGGTAGGTTTAAATAGGTAGCTTGAAATATACATGAAAGATGAACAAGATTTCTCTGTGTACCTGTGCAGCCAGTACAGTCTGACCTCTCCAAATCCACAGGGGAAAGGCAATCTGATTCCTAAGAAACATTTCACCATAGGATTCCCAGAAGTATGTCCAGAGCTACTGGCAGGGAAGGTTTTGGCAAGGAACTCAACAGGACTTCAACCTGAATTCTGATCCTTTTAGCACACTATCACAGATGATAGTCCCAAGACACGTTGCTTATGGAAGAATTTCGTATTAAGAACAGAAAACAGTTTGTCAGCTTTGGCCACATGAACAGTGACAGAAATCTCTTGCAGCATTAGAAAGTGAAAGCATGCCTGGTTTCATAGGAATTGCTATTTTAAATACGTTTTTCCCCTCTTATTAAATCCTTTCTATCACCACAGGCTGGAAGTGCTGGGAAACCTGTTTAGCATGGCAGCTTTCTTCCTATATTTAGGGTTAGAATCACATGGCTAGGTTTCATTTTCCCTTATTTTCACTCAGTTATGTTTGCTTTCTGATGAAAAGCCCCACTACCTGTTAATATAGCTCATCTAGTAACTTCTGTTAAGACATGATACTAGGTTTACCACCTTATAATCCTCCCAAATTTTTTAAGCATACAGAGAATATAAAACTTAGAGTATTAGAAGTCTGAGCTCACAGTGCTCTCGCAAGCAATACTCTAAGCAAGTACGAGAAACGTTACATTCAGATCTCCAGTAAAAACGCAGTAGTTTTATCGCTGTACTAGATCATCCATATTACTGCACAAGAATAGAACAACTTCTCTTGATGGTACGTAGTAACACTGCAGCGAGCAACTCTTCTCCCACTTGCGAATAACCAGGCAACTTATGTCCTATGCAGGACTACAAATGTTAGCAACAGCTAACACAATTCAGCCTTTGCAAGAAGGTGAGACACATTCCTCATCAGCCAGCTTTATGCAAATTAATAGCATTTAAACATCTGACCAGGCAGTGGTGTAAGTGACTGTCCCTTCCTTTCTTGAGGCTTTATTCAAAGCCTTCCAGTGATGGAACAGTGAAAGCTAAGCAAGAATCTTGCAGAAAAAAACAAGGAGGCTGAGCTTCCAACACAGAACTAGCATAGTATAATAAGTAAGCATTTTACCTTGTTTCTCTTTTTCTTTGAGTGGATCTGCATTATAAACTCGGAATCCATTTTCCATTCCACATGCAAAGCATCCTGTAGTAAAAAGCACACATATATATACACATATAAAGTCATTGCAAGAGTACACTCATGAACTAAGCAAGAGCCAGAGGGTTAAGAGAGCATTACTTGATAATGGCATTGTTAAATTCAAGCTGAAGACCACTTGCAGGCTCTGTTAGTGTTTGCAAGTGAAAACCGTTTAGAGGAGTTGTCCTCTACACTGGCCTCTTGAAAGAGGAAAGTTGTCAGTGTTCTTTAGACAGGTAAGAAAACAATGGAAGGAAAGAGCAATTCCCAACCCATCTGTATCCTATGCCATGCACTACAGAGGGAAGGAAACCTGCATTTTAACTTGTATGGTCCAACAGTCATTATGAAGCAAACCCCCTCCTGTCTTATTAGATCCAAATTTACACCGCGATTACGACTATATGAAGTATGAGCCATTGTTCATGTTTCCACAGAAGAGAGCTTCTCAAACATAGTTTTTAAGAACACTCTAATGAGAGCCTACCGAGTCAGATGCCAATAATTACATGCCAATAGCTTAAGTCTAAACCAGGGAATGATTAGAAGCCAGATTAAAATACTCTGGAAAATTATTTTAGTTACATTTATGTACAGAATTATGGATATGCCTTTTTAGTGGAATCCGTCAAACTACCAGTATCCTGTCCTGCTGTTTTACTCGCTAATGGGTGAATGCAGTTACTATTACAAAGAAATGCTAGTGTGAAGTTAGAAGCAGCTACCGTTGCTAGAGGCAGACTGACAGAAGATTAGTTGCTACACAATTTATATGCACTATATCAAAAATCCAGTTAAGATCTTCAAGGTACTGGAAGAGAGATATTCAAATCAGTCTGGTTTTATTCTTATGCACTGCAATGATTGCAACAATTTAAACCCCCCAAATAAAAATTGAGGAGCTATGTCTAAATGCAGCCCTTCCCCAAACTCAGTACCCAAAAATCACAGGGTGGGTGGGGGAAGGAGAGAAGGAAGTCTTCACTCTTAACATAAGGTCTCCAAACCATTTGCTCATAGCCAGGAGACCCATGGTTTCCTACGCACAAGACTGGACTGGTTTGCTGTGGAGCGATGGCTCAGAAGTTGGCAAAAAGGCTCAGACTGCAGGAAACTGTTTCAGGTATTCCCGGCACTAAAGGTTCACAAACAGCCAGGAACGGTCCTCACGACACAGGCAACTAACTGGCTTTGTGGCTTGCATGCTATTACCTTAATATAAGCTCAATTTTAAAAATTGCATATGGTCACTGAGGAGCAAATGAGCAATGTTCAATACATGTCTTTCGCTGCTCATATCTTGATGCAGGTTAAGATGTCAGAAGAAACAATACAATTGGTGAGTTTGTTTTTTTGTTGTAACAACAACAAAAAAGTTCTCGCATAACAATACAAAAAAGGTCTAATAAACTTGATCTTGACAACAGTATTAGTTTAAAAACACCACAATTTGGGAAAAATAATGCAGCCAATTTGAGATTCCTGTTTAATACTTCAAGAGTTTCATTCCAAGTAGAACCACTTGAAAAAAACAAAAAAAAAAACCCAACCAAGTACAGAAACCCCCAACCAACCGAAACGCAACAGCAACAAAAAAAGGCAGCGCACACATCCTCTGCTCTACAGACCAGTATCTTACAAGGTGTGGGGGTGTGTGTTTGGCAGCATCCTTAGGGTTCCTATTCACTGAACTGACACATACAAAAGGAAAAAGTACGACAAGATCCATCTCTGCACCCTTCAATGTAGAAAGGAAACAAACTGACCCTCTTATTTTACATATAGACATTAACAGCAGTCACAGACCCAGTATACCAGACTGTTTTAACAGTACAACAGTTAGCTAAACAGTGAAGAAAACAAAACACACAGAAAAGCCTACTCCCCCAACCCAAAAGACTTACAGGCACAACTTCTCTCTGTCCAAGATCTCATAATTAAGTGCAAAAAGTTCTTGTTTACATATGTAAACACACATATAGAGTGGTTAACAAGAATACAATAATTACAGAAAGATTAGTAAACATACTGAAATAGATGCTTTTAGATTAACTATATTAATTTTACCTCCTCCTTTCTCAGTGCATCATTCTTTAGTTTGCGCTGTCAGTTGAATACGTAAGAGCATGCTGTGTTGAAATCACAGTGCTAATAGGCTGCCACCTCGTGCAGTATACTTTACTGGGATAATCAGAAAGCAAATTACAATGGAAACATTTCTCTCTACATAAAACAATACTATACAGGATGAGAACTAATCTGTTTCTGGTAGCTGTAATGTGTATCCATATAATTATTTTTCCAGCGACAGTTTTATAACTCAATATTGTATTTCCAGGAGAGACGAAGGAGAGGGATGCTGAAACTATTCTACACTAAGAGAGCACTGTAGAGTTTTACTTGTGCTAATACCAGCAGCTTATAACAAACCCAAATGGAGCATTCCTAATGCAGTAAAATGCAGACGTTTCCTGTAGCACCACTACAGCTTTTCTGCAGGGATAACCCTGTGACTAAGGTGTGGGCTGCTTTTAATGTCTTGGGAATATCGACATTTTTAACTGGAGACAATACACCAGAACTGAGGGAACATGAGTAATGGTGATATTCCCCACACCATCAATCATTACTGACAGAGATACGAAGTTCTCAGTCACAGCAACCCCCAAGCCAAACAAGGAAAAAACATACAGGAAGATTACTGCTACTCATTCAGTTCCAGGTTACAGAACAGCTGTGGAGCCCAGTGTTTCCCATCTGACTGATCCCAGAGCTTACCAGTGGGGTCACAAATTTGACAGTTCAGCTACAGCTTGGAAGCTCTCATGTAGGAGAGAGCTGGGGAGGGGCTGCCAGAGAAGGGAATTGCTGCAATAATAGGCGTGCTTCCTTCCACAGGAAGTTCACATCTCATTTTAAGAGGGGACAGACATGCTGCCAAAGAGCCACTGACAGAAGACAACTCAGATACTTTAAAAAAAAAAAAAAAAAAATTAATTCAGATGCTAGCAAAAACTGAATCTCCACAGAATTACTACCCTAACCTGCAGTTGTGCTTGTTCCTACAGTAAAAGTACTATTTGCCAACAGTCCCAGTGAGACCACAGTGAGTTCTGTTTGTTTTCCTAAAACCAAAGGAAAATGAAGGGTTAAATTAATGACTATCCTAGCAGATGCCACAAGCTGAAGGGGCATGCTGACATGAAGAAATCTGCAGGCTCTGGGGCCTAACATCCAGAAACGCAACAGCAAAGTCTAGGGAAGTGACCACAGCAGGCGCAGCTCCTAGCACATTGGTTTTCCTTGCCACAGCAAATTTGGTCTAGAGCCGTAAAAGGGAGCACAGAATCCTGCTAACATTTATGGGGTCCTATAGCCAAGCATTTCAGTCCACTAAAGGATATCAAATTAATAAGCCAAGCGTTTCCACACCAAAACAAGTCCACACCTCAGTTTTCAAACTAGCTTTAGAGTACAATAGTGACAAAAGAGAAACTTGTCAACAATTTACACATACACTTTATGGTATGGTCATTTATTATGATGTTTTGTCTATTCATTTCTGTAAAGCACTTTAATGTCCTTCTGAAAGCATTAGAAAAGTGCCTGAAATCAGGAGTATACCAGCTTGAAATTAAGAACATAAAGTCAGAGTATTCTGTTTTAAAACAACTGAGAAGACCTTGCAATTTTGGGGGGTTATATTGTTTCTTTATTTTTTAATTTAAAAACAAAAAGTGGCAAAGGCACCCAATATAAAAATATAGTATCACTCAGATTAAGGGAAGCACATTTCAGAAAAACTGCAGATGCTAGCTTTATCACTTGTCAGTCATGGACGTTAAGACTTGGAGAGACTTATTAGATCATTCCTCCCATCATTATGGGATTGGCTAGTCTTAAATTACTAAGAAATTAGGTTATTGTGACAATATATGCAGACACCCACACTACTAAGCTTCAGCACTCAAGTGACTCATATTTCTATTTGTGGTAGAAGCAACAAGGAAGAAGTGAGCTTTTTCTCTTACCTACTCTTCTCTGAGCAGCCAAGGAATTACCTTTTCTTTAACACTTTAAAAAGGCCCTAAACTAGTAAAAAGTTAGCATCCTACCTACAGTTCAAAAGCAATCATTCCTAAGCGGGAAGAGTTCCTGCAAATGAAAGCCAAACATGGCTTTTGTTCAAGTTTGTTGTTGTTATTCGGTTGGCTGGGCAGGCTAGGTAGGCTGGGACTTGAATACTGTTAGGAGTAAGCTTCTCAGCTTACAGATTCCCAAGACAAATTCCTCAACATACTTTGGAGATAACATTATTCAAAAAAGTGTTTATGTTGCATTTACTGCTACAGAATTTAAGGAAGCCTTTGCAACAAAGAACAAGTTTTACATGCTAAAATGATGTTCTAAAGGCATTTTGCAGTAAAAGAGAAACTTAGCTTCTTATCCAGTTCTCTTTATAACCCAGCCCCATCACAGGCCAAGCATCAAACATTACCGCTTCATTACAGACCCCTGCAGATTGGAAATGAAGCTCATCCTCGCAAATCTCTTTTTCCATCTATCTCTGTTGCAAATGCAAGATGAAGACAAATGCAGAGTTGCTGAAAAACAGACTATTCTATTGTTTTTGAGTCCACAGGATAGCATGAAGAGAGCTACCAAGAAGCTCACTTCATTAACAGCTTGATACACTACTGACAAAATGTCATCAGCGATATTAGACTAGAGTCAACACAGTAATTCGTGTTTACACATGACTTCAACAGCATCAGCAACAGGTATACGAACTACAGTCTGCAATGACAGAATTTGCAAGACTGTCTTAGGCAAGAGTATTATTTGTTAAGACAAAAGGATGTTACAAAATGATGACCTCCTATTCCTTATTCCACAAAAGTGACACTTACTCATAAGACTGGTGCTATTTTTATATTGCAACAACAAGACGAGGCATATGCACCCCCTTTGTAGAAGAGGTCTTCCCCTTTCTAACAAAGAAAAAAAAAGTAAACCAAGTATACAGTTCTGAAGCTTTTCAATGGTCCACGTATCCGTACTTCTCTGCCAATATGATTAGCAGTTTTAACTACCATTTTTATAATACAAATCAGGCAAAACAACCCCAAAACCAAAAAGAAGTTACACCACTAATTTTGAATGCAAAGCACATACACTAAGAAAGTGACATTTTGTGAGTTACCTTTTCAGTAATGCAGTTTCAAAAGTACATCCCTTTAAGCACAGGATTTGAGGCAGACTTCTACAACTACACGAGGGAGGCTAGCCAATTTTAAGCAGCTCAACTTGCAGCAAGTACCAAACCACCATCTGAGAGGCAGATGTATTTGAAGATGCACATTAAACACGACTGTTCCTTCTCCTCTCCCCCCACTCCACCCAACCAACTCTCTCTGAAGTGGCTGGGTACACACACCAGCACACCAGAGCTAAAACAACAGGAGAACGGTTAAAGGCTGTACAAACACAGCCTTCGCAGCTTTTTAAAGCACAGACTATGTCTACCGCAGCAACTACAGCGACCAGACCTCGGACATCCTGTCAGCCACAGCGGGGGCGAACAGGGAGACACACAGCCAGGGACACCGCGCCCTGCCTGCCGGCCGCCCCCCGGGGGACGGGATCCCCGGCCCGGGGCAGCCCGCCCTCCCGCAGCAGAGGCCGCCCAAGCCGAGTCCCGGTTACTCACCGCTGCCGGGAGCCGCAGCAGGCCCAGACCCAGCGCGGGCGCCGAACTCCCCTCACCGGCCCCAGGCGGTCACCTCCGCCAGGCTCCCAACCGCGAACCGCCACCCCTCTGCCGGCACAAACCGGCTCCTCAGGGCCGGGCCCGGGAGACAGGAGCCTCTGCCCCGGGCGGGGCCGTCCCCGGGCACCGCGCCGGGCGAGGCCCGCTCCCCTCACGGCGCCGCTCCCCGCAGGCCCCCCACAGCCCAGCCCAGCCCAGCCCGGCCACCTCACCGTGGTCCTGGTTGAAGCCGGCGTAGAGCAGCCCGTTGCCGTGCGGGTTGGCCGGGAGGAGGTTCATGGCTCCTGCCCGTTCGCGTCCGCCCGCCGCCCTTTAAACCATGGCGGCGCCCGCCCGCCTCAGCCCCGCCGCGGGAGCCCGCCCGAGCCGAGCGGAGCCGAGCCGAGCCGCGGCGGACAGGCCGGCGGCTGCTTCCGACCCTGCCAGGCAGCGCCGCCGAGCGCAGAGGCCATCCACCCGCCAGGGTGAGGAGCGCCGAGCAATCGAGCAGCGCCGCGCCGCGCCGCCCCACGCCTCTGCGGCCGGCCGGGAATGGCGGCGGGTGCGCCTGGCTGTGAGGGAGGGGCCCGGGCCCATGGCGGGGGGGATTTACCACTGGGCAGGAGAAGGAGGAGCTGCTCCACGTAGATGCGTCTCTGAGGAAGAGGGATTTTCTCAGAGGGCTGCTTCGGGGACGATGTGCCCCGAGGGTCGCGCAGGCACAGGGCCCCACTGCGGGGAGGATCTGGCTGGGGATGGGGCCTGCCCCTCACCACTGGGGCGGTGAGTCAGCTCTTCGGGGCTCCTGAGGAGCACGGGCCTGCAGCTTTACCCCCTCGAACCCTGCATGGGCCTGGCAGGCCCGTGGGGATCCCCTCTTCCTCACAGGGGAGCCCCCATCTCATCGGGCCATCGCAGGGGGATCACCCCACGCTTCTCCAAGGCCAAAACGGCTTGGAGCTGAGCTGGGTGACCCAAGCCTGGTAAAGCATGAGCTTCCACCTAGTGCGAGTCCAGGGGCACCACAGTACAGGACAATACAGCCCCTGGGCCCCCTCCAGGTCTAAAGGACCATTTAGTAGAAAGCTCTCAAGGGCATACTGAGTATCAAACTAGTGAGAACAGAAGAAATACAGTTAGAATATACTAAAATAGGGGATCCACTAACTTGACCAAAAAAAAAAAACCAACCCCACACCAAACCCAAACAACAACAACAACAACAACCCCTTGAAAACTTGGACATTTTCAAGACCCAAGGCCCTGAGCAAGCTGAGCGGAGTTCAATAGGGAATTTACTTTAAGCAAGATGATGGACTCAAAGGCCTGCTGAGGCCTCTTCCAACCTGAATTATTTCGTAACTGTGTGATTAGCTGAAAGCCCACGCTTTGTGTGTGCTCATACAAATGCCAGCTATTCGTGCATATCCCTTTACGTGCATTCGCTTCCTTTTCTGTACTTGCTCTGTACCTTCCACGTCAATGGCTTGATGTTGCATTTCAGATTGGTGACCTACTCTTCTCTAGTGCAGACTTCTGTTTGGAAATTACTACGGCTTTTCAATTTACAATGTCTCATTACGGTCCTGGAGCTATCCGCAGTGACCAGTTGGTACATTATTCTTTGTGCACTCATATATGTAAAAAATAAAATAATCACATTGCATCTTTACAACATTTTGTCTCCTCAGGCAGTCAAGAGACTTGGTATATGAAATAACAAGCCCTTCTTTGCTTTTTTAAAGTCTTCCTCTTTCCAACTACAGGCTCAGGCTTTACTTACTCAATGTGGAAGTGCTGCAGGCATTACTAGAAGGGAGGAGTGCTGCAGGCATTACCAGAAGGGAGGAGTGCTGCTCTAGCATCTCCTTCTTACCGTGTCTGTATACTGGCTAGCAGGAGGAATAGAGAATCTGACATTGAGGACACACACATCCGTGTTAATGCTCTCTCCAGCCAGGCATTCTTACTGCATATGACATACAGAAAGGACACAAACTAATGACCTGGTGATTGAAGAGGCCAAGATTATAATTCGGAAGAAACATAAAGAGCATAGCAATGTGCACGGAAGAGAACTCTTCATCTTGCACACAGCCACTAGTCAAACATAACCAGACCGCTCCCGAAGTACGGATGTTTCTGATTGAGGTTTAACCTGTTGTAGCTGCAGGCTGCTGCGTACATTTTCTAAGCAATCTAACAGCTTAGTCCCTACACGGACAGCGTTTCTCTGCAGCTCACTCGGCATAGGCAGACCAGCAGGTGGAGCCTGCTCATCACCGAGGGAGTGATCCCACGGGAATTCCTTCCACCCCACTTCGTTTTGCCATTTAATCTTTAACTATGAGAAGACTTGTTCTTGACTGCACCTTTCTTTAAATAGTGATGCATTGATTGGCCCAGGTCCTGGTGTAACTCTGGCATTTTACTGGCTTGAATTTTCCCTACTCGCCTACAGAGGCTGCGGGCGTCTATGCTGATCCAGAAGGAATATTATAGATACATAACTTGACGGTATCTCACGATAGTGAGGACACCTAGAAGAAACTGGGATGAAGCTACACCATCACCTCAAAGGATTGTCATTGCTTAGGAGAACAAGCCACACAATTTTTTCACAAATGAAAGACTTGACATGTATTACTCTTCCATATCTCGCTTAACAATATTGGAAACATATGTTGTAGCAAAAGCATTACATAATGCTTTTAGGATGACTTCACATTCCTGGTGTCTCATTTAGGTTTATTGTTCTTCAAATTCTTCTAAAGGAAGATCAAGACAACCTTTCCCAGTTAAAGAAAGCATAATAGGATTTCTTTTCCAGAAACATTTATTTATTTTTTAAATAGTGTTCTTTCCTTATAAAGCAGCTCTTCAAGTCATGTTCCTTTTACCACAGTGTCTTTGGCATTTTCCTCCTAGAACTTTCTTGTAGAGTGGTATAAAATGTAAATTTTTTTTTTTTTTTTACAGAAAAATAAGTATTTAAACCACAAATTAATTCCCCAAAGTATTAAATAACATACCAAAAACTTTATCAAATCTATTACATACACTAATGGGACAAAACCTGGTTGTGTATGTGCATAATAATTATATATACATTTTTAGCTTAGTTAAGTTAGTGCTTCAAAGTTATCAAGGAAGCTTTACAAAAAATCCAAACGCACAATTGCAGTATTACTAGAATTTGTCACGCTATTTGTAGAATTTAACAATGTATACAATACATTGCATTTAAAAACCTCTGCCTGAATATGCAAACTGATGATTCATTTTTATATTTTTGAATAGTTTGCAAAAAGACAGGATTTTATACAATTACACAGTAAGTCACTTTGCAGATTTCATGGAATCAAGAACTGAATAGAATGATAATTATCCCCTATATGAAAACACATCTACTAGTAAAAACAATGGCATCATGCACATCAGAAACTACAATGCAGTATGAAAATGCAACAGCAAAATGTCACATCCTTTCAGTTGCTCTGAACATGTCATTCATTCCAAAGCAGCATTACTGTAGCGAGCAAGCTCTAGAATAAGACTTATTTTTCTTATTTTTGTCTATGTAGTATGATACATACATAGAGCGTGCTCAACCATTAAACACGGAGTCCTTGTGTTAAACGCTTCACGAGGGGATTCCATCCAGGTTCCTTTTCCCACAGAGAGCTTAAGAAATTTTACAGCTGTTTCTTGTACAGTTTTTTGGTGGGCTCTGTGGTGGACGGATAATTTTAGCTTTCTTTAAGCTGTTCCTTTTATTGATGTTGCTGGATGTGAGGGAGTATGAGCGTCCGTGCATCATCCTGGCATTAAGGCCATTTGCCATGGAGAAAGATTTGAGATGGCTTCTTAAGGCAACAGGGAGAGGGAGCTTGTCAACAAGATGCACAGGGGTACAGGAAACTATGGCACGGCAACAAAGGTCTTGCAGACTCAGTACTTAAAAACAGACATAAAACTTGCATTATAATAGCATGCTTTTGTCAGCCACATGGTAGTAGCATACCCAGCACTCTGCATGCACTCTGTACTTCCAAGATGAATTCTCATTTCTCCTCCCACACCCTTTCCCACATGTACATTATCCAAAATATCTGCTGCTTCAGTTTCCTATTTATGTCTTAATACTTAAATGACTGAGCATGTAAGTTCTAGGAAAGATATGTTATTCCCTACAAAATCAGAACAGGTTATGCCTGCAGATATATATCTTCTGTTTAGAAAGCAAATTGTACAGGATTCCTCATTCTTCTTTTTTGATGTTTTTGCATCAGGGTTAAAGTTTCTGAAAATTGTTTTATATTAATGAACCATAAACCTTAGCTAGGACTAAATTTACACATTTTCCGTGTACATTGCTTACCCTTGTTCGGCCTCCAGAGTCTGTCCATTCCATGTCTCATCAATACTATTCTTGCTAGCTCAGTAAAGGACTCTGTAATATTGAAATTACAAAGTGGACTGACTTCAAAAAAAGTCATGCCCAGCCTCTCAGCATAGGCTTGTGCTTGTTCAGTAGACACTTGGCGCTTGAAGGCTAAGTGAAGGCGATTTCCAACCAGGATTTTTGGTACACCAGGAGCATGCTGAGCAAAGAGAAGCAATAAAAAATTAATAGTTTGGCTTCCATTTTCCCCTTCCCTCAATTAAAACAACAGAAGCTTTTTCAAGATTTAAAGACTAAGTGGCAGGTTGGACCAGACGATCTCTAGAGGTCCCTTCCAGCTTCAATTATTCTATGATTCTCAGATCTAAAAACATCCCTTCCTCGGAGAAGACAGGCTTGCACAGATGATGTGGCAAATCTATAGCAAGAGTGGGACTACAATATGAAATCTTTGCCCTCCATATGCTTTCCATCAACACCTTTAAAGAAATCAGACACTTCAGCTGATATGTTTCCAACTTTCTAGAATTATAAACATAGAAAGAAAATTGTAAACTTGGCATCTTGGATAACTGTAGTAAGCACTGCCTGCAAATGCCAGTAAAAACAGTAGAAAATATAATAGTCATATATCATAAGTCAGAGTCATCTGTTACAGACTAGTGACACTCTGGGATTGTACCTTACCTCATCTATTTCTTTAATCCATCGATCAATTCCATCAAATGACCAACGATTTGTAATATCATACACTAGTATTACTCCCTGTATTAAAAAAAAAAATAAAATAAAATTTTAAGTTTAACAGAGGTATGACACAGAGAATACTATCTGTAAATTGTCCAGTTCTGAAAATAATCTTGTAAGATGCTGAGCAACTTCTCAATGGAGCAGAACCTCAGCATCCTGTGAAACCAAGCCCCATCTCTCTGCGTAGATTACAGATCAGCTAAGGGGCAGAAGTCCTGACTTAGTTTTAGGGTCTGATGTATTGGTAAATATTTATTTTTATAGTGGACAAGTTTGGTTGATCATACACACATCACAAGTCATAGCAAATATTTTTGGTCACATTCGGTAGCTTGAAAAGTCAATGCTCTGTACAATTCTGGAACATAACAGATGCAACTTATCAGAACCAATATATCTCATGAATTACAGCAATACTTTAAAGTCTGAAGCTACAGTGACTTTTAGCGTGTCTTTTTTTTCTTGAAAGTAATTTCCTTACAAGTCATTACATTTCATCACATTTTAGACTACGTTTGTATTTTTCACATCACTCTTGACAGTTTTATGTTATCAATTTCTCTTACTTGGCAGACAGTTTTAAAAAGTAGTATTAGCATAATTTTCACATGATCAAAGTAAGATAACATGCTTAAGTTATTGAGGTAACTAACAAGAAGGCATAAGAATATATATCACTGTATTTTACCCTGATTCAACTTCAATCTCATGGATTTCCCCTCCCCAAAAGAAAATCCTGCCCCTTGTTATTTCCCATGTTATCTTCAGACTATTACTGAATCTGCATGCAATCTACAGGTGAGCTATAGAAGCCACCATGATGGTTTGCTAACTCTGCTTTCATTCATCTAACAAACATTACTCATCACCAAGAAAGTTGTGCTTTGCTTACCTGAGCACCTCTTGAATAAGACCGAAATATGGTGCAGAATCTCCCTTGCCCTGATGTATCCCTAAATGAAATAAATTATATATATTTTTAAAAGAAGTAGGTGGCCTCCTATGTTAAGAGTTCAGCTAGATTAACTCACCTGTACTGGTCACTATCAGCTCTTCTTCCATTAGTCCTGCAGTAGCAGTCACTAATGCGTAAGAGCTCTTCTTACTCTCAGCAGTTTTTCCCCACTGGCATTCTGCCCTTTCCTCTACATTTCTCAGATTTCTCAGGATAAGAGGACAAGAACTTCAAACTTTACTCTTGTGATTGCCCTTGGAAAACAAAGGCTATTACTCAAGTGTATGCATGCCACTAGACTTTGCATTTAGTTCAGCTTGAAGAAAGATTCTCTTTTCACAGCAAAAGAAAAGTGGGAGGAAACAATAGCCATCACCAAGGAGACTAATGGAAAAACAGTAAATTCTTGATTACAGCAGCAATAGTTCATCGTGAGTCTAGTGGCATGATGAAGGCATCTCTACAGAGTCATATATGGCACAGATTTTTAGAAAAGCATGCACCAAAAAAAAAAAAAAATCACTGCATAAAGTGTTTGGAAGCAAAATCAAATTTATAGTGAAGAACATGATAAGAAACAAAATTCCATAAAGACTTTTTGAGGTAGATTACAGATCTTCAAATGCAAGGCACGTATTTCCATATATGGTCAACTGTAGGAACATTTCCAATCTGTTATTTTAAGGAGTCCAAAGAACATCCTTGCCCTTCACAAAAATAATTAAAACATCTCCTTCCTAGCTGCTTCTCAGATAAAGCTTTATGTGGTATTTTTGCTAAGCTATATAAAGTGGAAGACAGAAGAAGAAAAAGAAAGTAGAAAAAGAAAATATCAAGTAATCAAGATACCATATGGCAGGGTACCATTATCCACCATTGCATTTAACATTTGAAACGTTATTTTGAAAATCATAAAGGCAAGAACAACCAATGAAGAATAAATTAAAAATAACTTAGCTTTGACACAAAGGCATCTAACTCCAGTAAATAAAATGTTTCAAACAAAAATAAACACCAAAATTAATTTTAAAGATGGAAATGGCTCAGGATTGTCTCTTTCTAGGAGGAAAAGGATATAATAACAATTCTTTTTCACCTCCGATTCTCTACGCTGTCTGAACACTGCTTGTTCCTAGAACCTGCCTCTCTGATTTATCTAGATTATGGTTCCTCAAAAAAAATCCTACTTCATTTCCTTTCTGTCCTGCACTGACCTTACTTCTCCCTCTTCTATGCCATGAGTTTAGGGAAAGAGGAAGACAATGTATCTAAGGGGCAGCAATGTTGCTGCATTTTTCAAGTTGTATCACTTGCTGAGTATTTCTAAATGAATCAGAAGATGGCCATCTTCAAACAACCTTAACACAAAAGCACCCTGACAGACCAAATATTTGACCCTACAGGAAAAACATTTGTTGTAAAATAATTTTATTGTTCTCGACATGTTTTTACAAAGATCAAATCACATCAGAATGCATATCAATTAAATGATATGAGCACTAATGCTGCTTTTTTTTTTTTTTTTTTTTAATACTGTGGTTATTTAGTCGACCATTACTACTAATAAATAGAGCAAAGGGATGTTGCTATACAATCACTGTATGCTTTCTAAGGTACTTTCATGGTTCTCATTACCAGTATATTTTATAATCTTTGAAGGCACTTTGAATCTATCTTGAAGGCACTTGTAATCTTTTGTGCCCTTCTTCTGCATTTCTTATGCATCTCTCACGTAGGGAAACTGTAGGGTCCCCCATTTTACATGAAATAGATGCAAAATGGAGGTAAAGAGAAAGCGTGATGTACTCAAAGGGCTAGCTGCCTGGCTCACTCTTTCTCAGTTGACTAAATATTTCTGAAGCATAAGGGAGAACTCATGCCCTGAAGAGTTGCATTTCTGTGTCTTTGAAATATAAATTATGAGGAAAGGTGAAGCACACGCTTACCAGAGCTGTAGCTTGATTCGTCGGCCATCCAGAAGAATTGTTGTAGTCTTGTAATCTATACCTGTGGGGAAGACAGTCATGCAAACCTTAGAGCAGCTTGCAGCTGTACAATATACACATAGACAGAGATTTCAAAGAAGCTGACCTTAAAAAAAGGTATTTGTTATTAGTACTCTATGAAATGCATATGGATAAGAACAACATGTTCATATAAAGTTACAAAGACCTTTTATAATACTTAAGCTTGGTCTATTCAGAGCAGATATCTCAGGCTCCCTTCAGGTTAATAAGTGATCTGTTTTATTCATTATCGTGACAATATATATGCTTAAAGAGTTTTATCTCTTTTCAACAAGAGACAGTGGAACTATTTTTTTGCCTTTTCTCTCATACATACATTGCAGACTAAATGCTGTTCTCTTCCTCTATTCCCTACCTTTACTGCCTCTATTATTTCTTCTTTCCGTATCATCTCTGACTCATACACAGCTTATATCAGATACACGTGTCCCCCCTCTTATATAAAAGCAGCAGATGGTGCAAGAAGTGGCTTGCCTTTTGTCTTCCAGCCTTCCCCATTCCCATTGATAAGAGCCTTCTCTGCCCACAAGACCTATGCAGTTAGTGTCCAGCAGAACACAGCCGGGTTCCATTTATTCCTTCCCATAACATGCCCAGGCCTTGTCGTTTTGCTACAATAGCTCTTTCAGATACGCTGAAGAAGTACTGTAGTGTTTAAGGGCAGTATGTATTGTAAGTATGTATACATACTTATACATGTATACACAGGCACATGTATAACTTATCTCACATCCTTTATTGTACATTTTGTAGTCTTTGCAAACAATGTTCAATGCTATATAATATTACCTTTTTACTGCTAACCTGACATGTCCCAAGAAGCAATTCAACTATGTAAAAATAAGCTCAAGTCTAGCATTACTGTTTTCCTGGGCAAAATGGGTGTGTTAGTTTCAATTAGATTAGGTAAAACTAATCAGAAGCAGTTGTGTAGCTGCAGTTGGCCCCTGAGAATATCCACCACCATGCTAAGGTCAATGGCTTTGAACACTGTGCTTCAGTACTGCATCCACAAATCGCATAATTATAAACATTAAAAGAAAGGGAGGCTTTTATTTTGTTAACTGTTATTTAAAAAGTGTGCATTCAGTATTCACACTGTGCAGCCAAGCAGCACAGTTTCACTGGTAAATATGTTTTTCTCATGTTTTCTTTGCTGTGTCATAGTTAACTTCTTGAACTGAACATTTTTTCATAGAGTCCTCCAAATGAAGTTTAAAAAGCATGGAAACTAGGTCTGAGAAATGTACTGAAATGTAATGAGACTTGTACCTTAAAAAAGAGAAACATGCTTTATTTTCAAGAGCATAAGCAAAACAAGGGGGTGAGAAAGACATACTAACATGGAAAAACAAATGCATGCAGAAGAGTGCCCTAGTTACTACTTAGGATTTCAGCACATCCTTATCAGAGGAACAGGCATGACAGTGCTGAAGATGATCCTGTAAGTAAGATTCATTATTATGAGTGGCATCAACATCCAGAACAAGAAAGTTAATCTACGTATCAATGTTTCTATTGATAAACATAACAAATGCTTACCAAGGAGATTTTTTTTTTCTGTATTTACAGGGGAAAGAAGTTTGAAAGTTTAATAAGAGAATGTATCAAGTACTTATATCGCTCTCTCAAAGATGAAGTATAGCATAGCATGGCACATAAACAACAAATGAAAATCTGCCTCAGCTGCAAGCACAGCTCTGGGGAGACACCTACCATGCAGGAGATTTGCTCTCTTTGCCTGAAAACATGTTTTGTCACCAAGTTAACAAAATGGTCTTCCTGTTGCTCCTCCAGTAGGGTATTGCTCAGTGCTGCTACCAGTTGTCATGAAGAGGACCTTAAAGCAGTCACTGATGGTCAGTTACCTCCATTTTTGTAAACAAAAAATAGGTTTAAAGCCCTCTGGCATAAATAAGCAGACACAGAAAAGGAAGCCTTGCCCATCTCCTTTTCTACAAGGAAAGGAGTACGTAATACTAGGTCTGGAATAAAGAACAGATGTTAAATTACCAAACAGAAGTTATTGCAAGGTAACAGTTGTCAGCTGAGTCAGCTCCCCCTGTAGCCATAGGCGGAGAGATGCTTCATTGTGCTTCTAAAATTTGCACCACACTAAACAGCTCAAATGGCGTTTGTCACGTGTAAGATGCTATCTGAGGCAAACAAAATTTGAGCCTATTTTATGAAAACAACCAGAAACTTGAATGCACTAAGTTATAATCACAAGACACTACTCTTTGAAATGAGATATGGATGCACTACCCCAGGAAATGTTCTCCTAGTTACAAATCTGGTTAATTCCTTGCCCAGAGATCAGTGCACCATTACCCAATGTGGCTATCTTCACGTTTTAGTCTCAAGGCAATTCATTTGTACACAACTATCACCAATTTGTCCTCCAGAACCGACACTGGAGGACTCTGAGTGCTTTTATTACACAGCACAATAGCATCAATTCCTATTTGTAGGATACCTATTGTAACATAGATACTAAAGCATATGGTGAAACAAGTTCTTTGTCTCTACTACAAATAACTTCACTTCTCTGATTTCCTGGCTTCTTGCATGCCAAAATTTACATTCATAAATTAAATAGCTAGTAGTCAAAAACTTTCATAGCAGTATTAGCAAACTGTTTTTACTTCTGTATTGTATTTGCTGATATTAGTAGAGTTAAACCAACTTTAAACTTTATAAGGTAAAGAGATTTAAACCCAACAAATTTTGAAGGCTAATTGCACTACAGTACTATTAATTAAAAATATTTTTATCTATGAATTGATTTGACTTGTTACATGGTTTATGTCATTCCTAGCAGCAGTAGCAACTGCTAAGCATCTGCCCAATTTGAAAGCCAAGAAGAACAGAGGAGTGGTAAGTCACCTTGCCATAGCCCTACAGAAACGGGTATTTGCAGGTCCGAGAGCGAGGTAATTTCTTAAGAATGAGAAGCTGAGAGGAATTGCCTGTTACCGAAATCCTGGTAAGGAAGAAGCTAGCAATGACCAGAGAGATGACAGAAGGCAAGCTTAAGAAGCAGTCTTGCTGTGATATGAAGACCAGGTAAGTGAGAAGATCAGGAAGACAGAGGCACTGTGATGGTAAGTCACACGTAACTAGGAAACATACTTCAAAGATGCAACTTCATTTCTATTGCCTGCAGGATAGTTCACTTGAGTCACATCAACATACAGGCTTGCTGCTCCCACTTTTACAAACTGATGAATACATCCTCCTGTCAAGTAGGAGTATATTAGGAAAAAAAATCTCTCGACACAGCTCCTTCTAGTCTGGCAGCAAAGAGAGGGAGCTAAGTTCTTCTGATCATTCCAACTCAAATCAGAGACTGGTTCAGTGCCAGGCCAACTTCACAGTTCCCAGGTAAGCACCGAGCTGAAAGGCCAGGGACAGCAATAACAGGCATTTCAAGATTTTAGCTCACTACAGAAGTGTGAATTGAAGCATCTTCTGCCTTTAATTCAGGCCCTTATCTGTACATTTGGAAAGACACACACACAGAAAACCCCCAATGTATTACTACCAGTTCTGGGAGACTTATTTTCATTTATCAGCCAAAGTGTTCCACTTCTCCAGCAGTAATAGGAAATAGTCAAATCTACAAAGCACAAGTTAAAATAAAAAAAATTAAACAAACAAACACCCCAAAGCTATAGACAAAGTCTTGGGACACTGAACAGACTACGACACTGAAACTGCGCACTGAAAGATCAAGTTTCATCATTTCAGAAATTCTTGAAAACATAAAACATGCAGAACAAACCCTGCATAACACTATATAACTCATTCCAGCATCCTGTGCTACCGCTGATATTTCCCGCAGGGTGAAATACCTCCACTAGTTTATCTAAAGTTAATGAAGAGGCACAGATCATGTTTAGCAAACACTGACACATCCCACACAGTGAACGGACATCCATCATTCTGTTAAAAGACATACCAAGCATAGAAAATTAGTATTGCATAGCTAGAGGATACACAGCTGAATAAACCTGGCACTGTGCTTTGCACCACAGACCATCAACTACTGCAAGTCGCTCATGTTTAGCCACAGACATAATGCAAAGTATTACTTTTTTTTTGTATGACATGCACAAGACAGGTCTGAAAAAATATACTATTACCAGCTGCTGTTTATGAAAGCATCTTACAGGTTTCTCAAAAGATTTTTGAAGAAGAGATGGATGCAGAAAATTCCTTATTCTTCAGCTGTTATACAGATAGAAGCAGTTGATAATATAACCTGAACATCCCTGCAATTAGCATTTGCCATTGATTAAGAAACAAAACAAAAAGCCTTTTGCCATGAATCATCAGGAACAGCATGAAACCGTAACAATGAGACCAACAGATGTGGATTGTGCTGTTGTAGAAATCAAATATCCTTCCAGAATATTATTCACTCATTTAGTAAGACAGAATAGCTTTGTTTGGATATGCAACTAAAATGTATCTCTATACAAGAAAGGGAAGAAAAAGGTTGCTAAATCAAAAAAATTCAACTTTGAAATAAACCAGAAAAACCTCCCAGTGCTTAATACTTTCACATGGATGTTTTTTAATAAAAATTATTTATCTAAAGCCACAAATTGAAATTAAAGACCCTGAAACAAGTCACTATCCTCACTGAAGGATTTAGATTGCTTAAATCCAATTGATTTGTAATAGATATTGTTCTTCTCAAACACAAAATTAACAGATAGAAAACTGAAAGAAATATTATTGAACTCAGGAATGTAGTAAGATTTCCAAAAAACATTCAGCTGTTTGGTACCAGCTGCAGTAAATAGGAAGCCATCCTCTCTGCATCGATGCTTTGCAGCCGTTACCACACTATCACTTATGCTTCACTGACCACACTGCATTCACATCAACATTGAATATTTTAAGGCTTCCTGTGAATTTCTGCTTCTCTTGAAGCTTATTGTAGTGTATCGGATTTTCCAGCTTTTGTGATGGGTCTCTTTAGGGCAGAATCCTTCAGTCGTTCAAGTTGTTCATTTGTGTTCCACCACAGGCAAAGTTATTTACACCAAAAATCTTTTCAGTTTAATAAGTGAGATTCAACGATCTACAGTGTGACTAACAGCCAGTCGTTTAGCTTTGCAGCAGTGAAAAAACACACTGACTCACTTGGACAAAATTTGAATGCAATGGACTAGAGACCAACCATTGATCATATCTTGATAATATGACATAGAATAAAATCCAGATTTGTCCCTCAAAATTTTCCATAGGAATTGGATGTTAGCCTAATATTTTAATGGTTTGGAGCTTGTTCTGCATTTTCTTTGGATCTGTATTTCCTATAACTTGTTGAAGTTGAGAAGGGAGAAAGAAAAATGGGGAAAAAACCAAGAACTTTAAGACTAGATTCCTCAGAGCTGTGCTTTACCGATTCAGCACTGAAAGATTTTATTCAGTGGCATATTTGTCTTAGAAACGCTCCTAAAAACAACCCTTTTTATACCTGAGAAAGTACAGAATACATGACTCTTCATCTTTGAACCTGGTGCTCTGTTACATTTTAGCTCATAAATACTACAAGAACTGGTTTCATTGTTTTTACCCATTCCTCTTGATGTGCCCTTTCTTTAAAGTTTAAGGCATGTTGTTCCTTGTAGATAATTGATGTCAGATTAGCAGCTTTCAGATTTAATTAAAACACTAACTACATCAAAATAATAATTAATAATAATAATAAAACATTCCAAGTCCCTGCCTCCATGACCTGACTGCCTTCCGGAGATAGCAACGTTTTAAACACCTTCTCCAGCAATCATTCAATAATAGTTTTCTTAAACACATAGTAATGCCTCCTTCCTGCTGTCTGTTTCTATGCCAATAATTAAGTGTCCACAAATAAATATATATATTAAGTGGGATTCTGGGCCTGTGTTTAACAAAGTCCACTGGAAACAACCTTCAGATTCAAGACTGTTGACTGCACTTCAAAAACATGGTTTTAGGTTTCAGAGAGTGCTTAAAACCATTTTCTCATAGGCATGATGAGAATTCAATCATCCCATCACTTCCCACTTTAAGCTGCCTCAGCTATCTAGCTTTCCATATACACATTATAATTAAGAGCTAACGTTTCTCTTCAGAACACATTTGTAACTGTTTCAAGTATATTTGACAAGTGACACAACTTCCAACTCCATTCATTTATTGTTCACAGCAAATGGACCCACAGCAGGCTTTTGATTCAAAATTCAACTAAGCTTTAAAAACTAAGGCCCATGTTTTCAACATCATGCTGCAAAAATATAAACTCTTTGCAATAATACTGGACTATATCTTTGGATATGTAAGCACAAAGGTCAGGTTATGTGACAGTCATATTTGCCTTCTGCTTGCCATTTCAGAATAATCATCACTTCCCAAATTCCAGTCTTTTCCATCACACTTAATTACTGCAATAAAAGCCATCTGTTTGAAAAGCACAGATTGCCTATTCAGATTGAAATAAAGACACTAAAATTTTAGATCTAGACTGTATTCTTCACCGCATTAATCAAGCCATAAACCACAATTACAAAGTCTCACAGATAATCCACTCATTTCAATGATGTGACAATTTTCCCATTTTTAAAGAGCTATTTGTATCAGAAAGCTCAACTTTTTATTTAGCTTTGTTTATGGTCACAGACACATGCCAATATCACAATCTATCCTTCAGTACACCCATTTTCTTTTAAATGTTTAAAGGAATTAAATTTACAAGAAATCTACTCTTAAAAAAATGAAAGTGCTCTTTAACAATTACGCAGAAGCTTTTCATAGTTACAAAATTTTTAGGGCACCAGGTTAAAATCTGAAGATCTCAGAGCACTTGTAGTTGGCTCTAGTCCAGACTGTTGTCTTTAGAACCAAAGCAAATGGTACGGGAGTAAGAAGTTTGACACAACTTTATGGCATACCTCCAATACTAATCTGAAAACAAAATTAACAACTGAAACTCCAAAACCTATATAAGCCCCCAAAAATTAATTACTCAGGCTGCTAATTTACAGAAGCAGTAACCGAGTAAGTTTCTGTTCATCCTCTCACTGTCAGCATTAGCAAGTAAACAAGCCAGTACTTTACATATTAAATTTACACCCTCCCCAAAAAGAACATGCAAACAACTTGTTAAGTCCATGTTTTTTTTATTCATGCCTTAGCTTGCAGTATTTCTGCTGAGATGGATAAATAAAAACTAAATATTCAAGGCAGACGACTGTTTGGAAAGAAAACTATTTGACATCAGCTAATAATCTACTTTTAACCAAAACTAGTGAACGATCCATTTCCATTCATGTTAAGAGGAAAGGAAATAAAGATCCTGAGATCATATTTCATTCTCCTCCATTTTAACATTTACTTCTCAACAACAAAATAGCCTCTTTACAATCTAAGGCCTTAGAAATTTATTTTACAAGAAGAAAGAGAACTGTTCCCATCCCCCAGGTCAGGAAGAAGCAGGAACTATGCACTTCAGTTCAGCATTTCCTTTCTTCCACTCCAAAAGAAAAGGATATCAGAGGCGTATGGTAAGCTTGTCAACTCAAATGTTTACTACAAGTTGCAGCTAACATCCTCAGATGAAAGCTGCTATATATAAACATGTTATTGTTTATAAATAGTAGCACTGCACGAAAAGGGAATGTTGTTATTAGCATTACTGAGCAAAAAAAAGTGCTTCCTTTATTTCAGCACATTTTATTAGTCAATTTGAAATAAATTGGGAAGAGATTAATGTATCAACCCCAGCAATCTTGTAAGTGAGATGGTTTTTTCTTGACCCCTTTTTTCCACAAATGTGAAAGAAACAAGTGAAACAAGGAGCCCAGGGTGATCAGTGATCACAGAATACAGATCTGGTGCCTTGCAGACCTATATTCTCCTGCATCGAAATCCAACTGCTCATGCACAACACTGCAACTCACACTTCCGACTAGAAAACTCATGTTAAAAGACAAGATCCCTAAAACTACTGACAGCTCTGGAGATGGACTGAGATGGGATTGTTATTGACTGGTAGCAATTATTAGCCAAAGGGTTTTTTTACAGTTGTTTAAAGCCAGTAACATCAGATTATGATTTAAGAGCGAATGTGGATCACTCAGTTCCCTACACTGGGAAAGGAACACACTCCTGGCAGAAGACAACAAACATTAGCTTTACGATTTCCCGGCTTGTCTCTCCAAATTCTTCGCAACAGAACTCTGCAACATAAAAAAATGTAACATCAAGAAGTTCCCAGTTTATACTCATTGTTATAAAACAGCAACAGTATTTTAAGACAGCTCTTTTCTACTTAAGATTTGCATTTTATAAAAAGAATTGCCCTCAACTTTTAGTCTATTTAATATCAAAGTAAAGATAAGCATAACCTAGCACCAGTGAATTTGATTTAGAAATTAACCTCTATTATAAGTACAGGGGGGGAAAAAATTATTCTACAATACCATGTTCTTGGTGCTGCTGTTCATCAATTCCTATAAGTAAGAGCTGGATTGCAAGAAGAGTTCCTTTGCATACATCAGGCATGTTGTTAACAAGCATCCTATCTTCCTAAAAAACTTGGTTACCTTATTTTCAAAGAGCATGAGCTCTCCAGGGCAGCCTCTCATTCACAATCCCACCTCTATGCTCCTTGCAATTAAATAAAGTCTCAAACATGATTCTTTGTATCATCTTCTTTGAGATACACATGTATCCCAAGCAACAGCTATGGTGTGGTGCTCTGCACATCCACTGAAAGTACAGTGAAGGGAAGCTTGGCCAAGCTAAGACAACTGACCCCCCAAAAGTGGAATAAGTTTTATAAAACACCTGATTGTCCAGTATTTTCAGTGCTTGTGGATATCTTCGTGGTATAATAATTCTTTATCATACAGCTTAACAGGGGGGATCAAATCATCCTGGTGCATGAAGAAAAAACCAGAAGGCAGGTTACGTATCTTTTAAAATTCTACAAACCGAGAAAGAAATGGGACACAGCCACACAGAACTTGCCCTTACTTATATCTTAAACACTAGGTTTGAAATATGGCCAGAATCTGGAAGGGAGAATAGCTTCAAACCTACCATAAAATATTAAAAACAGATGCAGTATTTCATATTTTACAATATTTTCCAGAAGAGAACAATGACCTTTTATGTATTGACACTTCATTAACAGTAAACCAGTTCAAAAATACTTGGCATGAGAAGAATCGCAAGAACATCCAGCCACCGTTATTCTGAGCTATAGGCCTAAGAGCTCACTGAGAAGAATTGCAAACCTCTCCAAAACTTCCCTAGGCTTTAAATGAAGTCTCAAATAAATGATTCTAAAGAATCAAACCATCACTTTCAGTAAAGCATATCAATATATCATAACAATTAGAAAAATCAGAACTGTTTCATAAGCATATTCCTGCATATTATGAAATTGTAAGTAATACTTATGATAAATGGCAAGATATAACCAAGGTTTACAAAAAACAATCCAAAAAGACTACACCAGGATGCCATCAGTATTCCCAGAAGTCACAGCAGTATTTGTCACCAAGTATAGTAAAAAGAAAAAAAGCAGGTATTTTTTTGCACCCCACAAAGCAATGCTTGTTAAAAGAGGAAAAAAGATTACTTGAAAAATAATTCTTTGAGCTGAACAAGTAATGAATTCTGTCATTATGATGAACTGAAGATCAAAGTGGGAATTCACAACAAGTAGGTGGAAGTGCAATAATTTTGCTTTAAAGATGCCAGAGAGCAAAATTCATATCATTATTGAAAAACTACTGTGGTTTAAAAGCTATCATCCAGAAAACATACAGCCACCATTTCCAACGCACATATACCTGAAGAGGAAGATCTTTCAAACTAACCTCCAAACCAAGCAACAGAAGACCAACTGCACTTCTTAAATTTGGAATTCCAAGTGAAACACATGCCGCAGTAAAATGGGCTTTATAGATAACGTTACCATTAACTCAAGGAATTCCCAAGGCATGAGATATCTTCAGGACATATACTTCCATTAGAAAAATGAAGGAAATTAAGTCTGGCCTGGATTACACTTCCACTTCTCCCCTCTCGTTCTCCCCAGCTATTCCAGCAGAAGAGTTGCCAAAGTTATAACTGTACTGCTTTTCCAGGACAAAAAATTAACACAAAATGATAGCAAACAATCTTTGTTAGGATGTAAAGGAGAAAGACAGACTATACATTACTGATACAACGCTCTTGTTCCATTCATCGTTTAGTTGGTTTCAGTTTTCCAAGAAATTAAAATAAACTGATTTCAGGTGAATAGGATCAAAAGAAATTTCAGGTTGGAGCCATCTCAGAAGGTCATCTAGATCACCCTCCTACTCAAAACAGGATTGGATATGAGGTCTGGAGACTGCATAACCTCTCTGGGCAACCTGTTCCACAGCTTGACTGTTTTCATGGTAAAGAAGTTTTTCCTCTTACCCATTCTGAACCTCTCTTGTTTCAACTTACACCAGTTGTCTCTTACATGTACAGAGTACATGTACAGAGCCTCACTCTGTCCTCTTGATGACCTCCTCATGACTACCAGGAGGCTGCTCTTAGGTTACCCCCCGCAAAGGTCCCTCTTCTCCAGAGAGGTGACTCATTAGTCTGTGGCCAGACTTCATTTAAGTTGCTAGAACTACAGACTTTTCTTCACTTAAAAACTATGTAATTACTTTTCATGTAGTCTTCTGCATTGAACCAGCCGGTCTCGCAGATGTTGAAGACAAAAACAGTGTAGATTGATAAGTGAGTCTGCCACTAAAACTATAGTTCTCAAACAGTACTGGATTAAACTCCTGTTTGGAGACAAAAACTAGAATTTATATGGACAAATTATTACACCACTTGTATTCTTGGACTCTAGAATCTTCTTGCTCCAGGATTAACATCATTCTAAAAGGAACTGTGTTTCTGCCTGAACTGGAAAATAAAATAAATTTAAAAGTTTAGAGGTTATGAACTTGTTTAAAATTCCATTTGTCATGCTTCTATCTTATAAAGTATGTGTTCAAGTTAAACCAAAATCTACTAATTCAGAAGTGGTTTGAAAAGTCAAGGTTGTGCTTTACACAAATTTCGCTTAGCATATTTACTGAAGCAAACATACAGAAAGATTAGAAGAACAAGAGTCCTGATTGATTGAGACCATGCACTATGTATAGGGATTACTAAAACAATTAGAAAAGAAATATATGTATCCAGATATCCATGTTAAAAATTTTGCACCACAAGACTCTCCGTATACTGACTCAATCATTCCATTGAATGCATCAGCTACATGAGCCTCTTTTCCTCAGTCTAGTCTTGAGAGAGTATTACAAAGGCTGCCAGACCTGCTGGGTCTCTTCTGGGTTTTCCAGCTGGCAGTTTCATATTTCATGCACTTACGTATCCCATTTCAAGGCACTGCATAAAGTCAGCTTGCAAACAACGTATAAGGGCACAGGAGATATATTAACACATTGTTGTCCCTAAAATTTTGAAGGGATGAATTATTTTGATTCGAAACCTATGGACTAAAATACACCTCCACCCCTTTTTCTTTCTTTCAATTAAACTGTTGGTTTTTTTTTTTTTTTTAATCATTTCTGTTTCATCCAAACATCTATAAAGGCTCATTCTCTATGAAAATGGGCAAATTAAACATACAATCCTCAAATACCCTTATGACTGCTCCTTCAATACATTCTTTCAGAGTATTTAAGCATTCTTTACTATTTCAGCTTTGCTGATGTGGGATTACAAGGGAACATACGTCGGTAAAGTCAGGGTAAGGCTCTTTGCATGAAGTCGTAGCCCAGAAGAAAAATGAGAGCAATGGCAGGAGCATAACAGTGAGTTACTAACTGCCAAGTTGTGCTCAACATACATAATACAAAAACAGGGGGGAAATAAAGAGGTAAAATCTGAATCATAAACCTGGAACACACCACACAGTAAACAAATTACAGTAATTAGATACTAGTGATTGCACTGCATTTGAAAGCATGAAGGATCAGCTGCAATTCATCTAGGGCAAATGTGTCACTCCTGGACTGCAGCTCGCTTTTAAACGTTGTCACATGTTCAGTCTCCTACATTTACATCTGCACACACGGGACTTTAGCCATATATTAAGAATAACTGGAACTTTTTAATAAATAGGTTATCTTCTTCTGATCCAAGAATGAAAGTATTTTTACAAAACACGTTTCTCCAGAGCTTTGTGTACTGAAGTACACTTAAAGAATATGCAAGATTTTAACAAACACAATTAAAACAGGTATTTATGGCATTGGGACTTTATGTTATATGAACATGAAGCCGAGACCCAAAAATAATTTACTGGGGAAAACTCTGGATAGTTTGATTTTGCATCAGGCAACATCTTATTTTAAAGCTGCATTTGGCGGGGAGGGCTCATAGCAGTCCAGAAGTGTCTCTACACTAATCAGTATTGAATGTTTCAAAGGAAGTCACAGAACCCCACTTACTCTAGCATAAGATAAAAGAAATGCATAGCAAAATGGTTTCTTTATGTAAATTAGGAAAAAGCCATACAAAGTTGTAACTATAATTATTAAAAAAGAATACACAGATTACCCATTTTCATAAATGAAGTAGTTGCAAAGAATTCTAAATCTCCAAATGTTGGATTAGGAAGGTTGGGAGGCGCAGGAGGGAAGCAGACCTCAGAAAGCAGCCAGGTCTGCACGTTCTTCCTAAATAGGGTCTCTCTTACCATTTTTAACAGTGCTAGGCTAAATGAGCTCAAGATGACACTTCTTACATTCTTAACTTAGAAGTAAGTTACTTTTCAAAATGCATGGAAATCTCCATTCCAGAAATTCTCATCATAGTTACTCCACCTCTGCATATTAAACTACCAGTTTCTACTTTGAAATCTAACATCCCACAAATAATTTGAATGTCCAAGATAACTCTGGAGTAACAGCCTTGGCTCTTCTAGCTTCCTCATGCTCACCAGCTATTACTTAATCACCTCCATCTTCTGACACCACTTGTTGATTTCACACAGTGCTTTCATATCAGCACCCTTCAATGGCAAATCCTACGCAACAAAGAAAAATAGCAAAGCTGTTATACTGCCTTTCAGCTTAGCACAAGACTACATCTCATGAACAATAAATAGCTTTCCCTGCTTCTGATAACAAACATGATGCCAAAATACTTAATCTTCACTGTTTACATGTCTACAAAACATTCAAAAATTACTGACTTGACAGAAATGTTTTTGTATGCATGTAAGGGTGTTTTCACTGCTAGGTCCTACCTGTCCTTCACCCAGTCAGAGAAGAGCTACTCTTCTGTCCTAGAGAGGATTCTCATCTTGCCTTGAGCACAGTTCAGAGATTTGGCTCAGCCAATCTGAACATTATATGAACCAGAATACATTCCAATTCCTTACAGATTTATATCCTTTAGGGTTCAAAAAACCCATGCCTCCTGTAAAGAATCACCAACCAGATCCAGCAAGTCTCAGCTGAACACAGCACATATATTCCTTTTACCAATATGCAGTTTAATTAACATATCAAACAAGAATGTAATTATACCAAAAGCAGGTATGTACTATATTAAAGCCTTAAGACAGCTGTTCTTCTAAGTGACACACTTAGCACAGCTCGTTATTGATGATGCTTTCTCTTTTCTGCTTATCCCACCCAGCTGAAAGAGGATATTCTCTTAGATGCCACAAACTACTGTAAAGATGTGAGCAAGGTTAGTTTCTAGACCTTTAAACCCCTCTATTCCTGGGCAGAAATTACATCCTAACTTCTTAGTAACTAGTTTTTGAACTTTCCATAGATTTGAGTGACAATTTAGATACGTAAACAGCTGTGGTGAACACCAACATTTTTGTGGACTTTGCCCTGAGTAGGTACTGAATTACAATTAATACCGACAGAGGATTTTCTCTTACCTTTCTGAAAGACTAGACATTAAATATACAGTATATGTCGATAAATCAGTGTTTGATCTGTAACAGCTTCACTTACCCGATGAACTTGCAGCTCTAACTGGAGTATTTGACTGCTTAGCTTGCCCAGTTCATGCTTCCATATTATAACACGTCAAGACACAAAAGAAAGGAACAAATATTCGTACTGATGTGTTCCACTAAATCAACAGATTTAGATGTGGATAAAAGAGCATACCAAGCTCAAACCAAACTTGTTGGGTGTATTGCATTTGAGATGGTCCTTAAATAACACTAGCATGATAAACATTAGCCTATGTCAAGTATTCTGTGTAAATATTGTATTATTTTTTCATATTTTCAGTCTCATATTAAGCAAAATCCAGAAGAGCTGAATAAAATGGAATACAAATAAAACTTTTAAAGTTAGCCAATTTCTATTCTTAATCCCATTTTCCATTCTTGTTTAGCTCCCAGAACAAAAACAAATTTACAGCAATATGTAAATGTAATTTAACCAACATATTGGATAAAACTTAATCCTGGCACAGGCAAACACAATTTTGGTTAGGCCAAAGCAGCTTAAAAGGACTCAATTACCTTGAAGCCTGACCACTTTTCAAAATAAGCTGGACTTTGTCTTTCATGTTGCACACTTGTCTGGGAGCCTCACAGTAATTTTGTTTTCACAGTCACTTTCCCACTCCCTCAAATCTATAAAAAAATAGGGGCGGGGGCCAGGGAGACACCAGCAGCCCAAGGGAAACTGAGACAGACAGTACATAGTGCTATTGAATGCGCATGAGAAAGACAAAGAATAAAGTAAGCTATCACTGTAGTCCCTTTTGCCACAACAGTCTAAAGTATTACTTGTAGCAACAGAGATATCAAATTCAAACAAGTGTGTGCAGGTTGGTTTTAGGCAGGAATCTGAAAAACATTTGCATGATCCTAAGATTTCAAGGCTTCTTCATTCTGAAACTGTACAATACAATAATATACTTGACCAAAATGTAGGTGTTTTCTTTGTTTGGTCTTTTTTTGTTGTTGTTGAATAGGCCTTGTTAAGAAACATAAAGGCCAGTTATTGGAAAAGAACAAGGTAAACAAACATCTGGTTTGAATATGTGCATGCACATACAGTTTTGATTTTTTCCCACTGATATGGTTGGGTGAGGAGAGAGCTAGGAAGAGAAATAATGTAAGCTTATTGATTAAGTGGGTTTCAAAACCTCACTGTAAAGTGACCTAGCTTCTGACCTTCATGAATTTGTGAGACAGTAACAGATTTTGTCAATGAGATGGATACGAATGCATGACACCTGAGTTGCTAAGCAGTATTAAAACAAAGAAATATTTTTATTAATATATTAAATCAAAGAAAAATAGTCAAGTAGAAGAAAGTGTGCAATAAAGCAAAACTAATTTTGTGAAAGGTTCAAAGAAACATATGAAAAACTATACACTGCTAAGCAGGACTAGGATTTCTATTGCTCCGTTAAATCAAGCAAAGTGAATATTCATTGTTTCAACAGATGTGCAAGATCAGCTAACAAATACAAAACCCAACATTGACTGATTGACCTGACAGGAGATGCTACAGTAACCTTTACCGCATTGTTTATGAAGAATATGGAAAAAGAGGTAAAAAAGGTGTCACTCAAGTATGCTGCCATGTATCAGGGAAGAAAACATGATGTACTGGTCTCATGAGGCAGGCAATTCTTAGCATCACAAAGTTAGCATGAGACTCCAAACTTGAGATTTGGGGATGGTGGAAAGGTACATGAATCGAAACAAAGAACAAAACAAAACCAATCTGAATTAGACCATAAGCTTTTTTTTTTTTTTCCCCCCAGAATGGAAAGTATCTGTCATAAGTAAGGCAAGAATAAAGGGAATCAGGTCAAACCAGGATCCACATTTTCAGCTGACACACACCTCTCATAATTGACTGCCTATTAAGAAGAATTGCTACTCCACAGTGCTATCACCTGGAAGAGACAAAATGCTGTTATAGGTGGTGGAAAAGGGGAAAAGGGAAGAATTATTTCTATTTTTCTCTTTTAAACAGTGAAAGGGGAAGAGTAAGTACAGAGTGGGTAGCAATTTCTGTTTACTGAACTTTCTTCACATGCAGTATATAGTACAATTTAAAATTAATATAGTCTTTCAGCAATAAGCACAGCTCTTCTAAGATAAGGGGCAGTCATAACTAACATATTTAGAGTAGGATCTATTACTGCTTTACAGACTCATCCCAAAATACGTTAGATGCCTTGTCTGAAGCAACTGTTTCTTTCCCCCCAAGGCCCAGAAGCCTACAGTAATGAGGTAAGACACTAGATATCTTATAGGCACTTAAACTTGGCGTATGAAATCAAACCTCACCTGCTTTTCCTTGTACAAGAACGCAGTTTAAATCCTTTTAAACTGAGATCAATGAGCGCACAACTGGATTTTAACGAAATTCAAGGGGGAAAAAAAAATCACGCTTATTTAGCCTTTTAGGAAAAGTTACTTCATGACAGCTAGGAGTGATCAACTTTTGCTCTCCTTGTGCTGTGAGATAAAGTCTAGTCTATTTATAGGCAAGCATAATTAACCTCAAAAGGTGTTTATTTACTTGTAGACACTGGTGTTCTGCAACTTTAAATAACTCTTCTGCTGGAGAAGTCCTAACAGAACAGACTGAAGATTGTCCCTAAAAGCTGGTGCCATGTGCAAAGAAATACAGAAATGTAATGATGTTGCCATTAGTTTCTGTTGCAATCTTTAGATAATGTTGTGTTTAGCAAACTGTAATGGCTTCAAAATAAGTCAGTGATAAGCAACCCATCCTATTCATTATTATACTGGTAGGAAAACAAAACAATTTTATTGCCCCTTCCTTTCAGCCAAGTAATGTTTTCAAAAACATGGTTTTATGAAGACAGAACAAAGAAACCTAACATCAAATCTTTGTGCTAAGACTTTTACCTCCATTAGTTCTGTATTTGATCTTGTTGGGGGTGAGGGGAGGAAACCACAGTCAGCTCACAAATCTAAATCTTTTAATTTCTCATGTTAACAATATTTCCTTTTGTTTCCTTATTTTAGTTAGGGCCCATTCCCTCCTCTTTACACCAGCTTTACACAAAAGAATGGCTTTGATCTGTGTATTAAGTTATCAGGAAGAGCCACCATGAACTATAAGTTTGTCTGCTGGGATGTGAGCAGCTGACAACTACCCCAGCCTAAATGCCCCCCTATGTATAAGGTAATCTGTCTCTCCCCATAAGCTCTGTTTGAGGTTGGGCCATGCAAGCTCCAGGCCTGTGTTATAACCACTTAGTGATCAAGACAACCACTTATTAACACCCTCGACTATTACACACCAGGATCTTTTCAAGCATTCAGGTAAGACAACCAATACCCCAGGGAACTTCTCAATCTAAGGACAGACAGAATTTATGGAAAGACAAACAGCTGTGATATGAACTTAAGAGGATATGAAAAGGTCGCTAGGTGAGAAAGGGTGAGAGACCCTTTGTCAGTTTAAACCTGATGTTCCTGCAAGAAAAGGAGTAGGAGTACACAGGTTTGAACAATCATTCCTTTCAGTCCCTGTGTCAAGCAATCACACTGCAAGCATGTTAGTATGAAAGCAAAACAGAATCCAGCTGAATAAAAATCCATTAGTGCAAAACATCAAAATATTTGTCTACCTAGTGACAGCACATCTAAGGTACTATGTTCTAGTCTAGAAGCAATTATTTCCTCTGAATTTATTCTGATAAAAAATTAACAATGCTTAAAAGCAAAGCTTGTGCAGCTCTCAGATAATTTTTGTGCAGTTTTTCTTATTAGGTTAGAGACCAAGTGTGTGCAATCTATTGTAATTTCAGTTTTGAGCAAGATGTGGGAGAACTATAAAGGCAGGTTACCCAGACAACTAACCTTACTCCCTACCTGCCCATCTCCAGGATAACTGCTTTCTAAATTTGTTCACCAATGCATCATGTTCACCAATGCATTTTCCATGGCAGTCCTTACTTTGTAATGTTAATAAAGCTGCTTCTCTTCTTCTTTCCAACCCAGAGCCCTTTGGTCATTAAGAAAAATTTGGAGACCAAGAGATTGTACTCCTTCTTAATAGCTGAACTATGCCAAATGCTTTCAAACCATGGCTTGTGGACCAGCAGCAGCTTGCAGGGACTTGACTGATCACACGATGCTGGCTTTCCTTCCCATCTCCAGATTTCATATCATTTTTGTATACTGACAAAAAAATAGGAAGACATATGACTGCCGTATTTTCCTGGGAATGACAAAGATAGTAGATTTATTTTTGAATAGTTAAGAAAGTGCCTGTGAAAAAATAATTTGTTGTTTATACAATTAAAGTTTGAGCCCATAGAGTTGAGATGAGACAGTTACATAGCTCTGATGGCTAAAAAAAAACCCACCCAAAAAGCCAACCCCCCCACCCCCCCCCACACACTGTTCTAGTCAAGTCCAGGTTTTATTCTACCTTCGTTCTTCTTGTCTGCTTAACTGTCTTTGATGCTGCTGGAGACAACAACCAACCAAAAGCCCCTTCATCCTTCTTTGCTGGTGAGTCCATCCTCACTCAGCCTTTCTTCCACCTCTCAATATCCCATGGGGTTCATTCAGATTCTCCTCCTTCGCAAAGGAGGGGTCACACTCTGTTCAGCACCTTGTCCTTCCCTATACTTCCTCTATAAATAATCTGTCTCTCTACTTCTTAGAGCACTGCAGTCCCTCTTAGTGATACCTCCCGTTGTTTAGCACAAGCACCCTATATCAAAGCTAAATTCTAACTTTTCTTCCTCAACTCTAACGCACTGCTGTCCTTTCTGAAACCCAGCCCTGTAACTTCAGGGTCATCTTTCCATTTTATCCACAGAATCGGTAAGCTCTCTGAACAGCTGGTCTTACCCAAGCCCTCATCTGTCCTTCATCTTGATCACCCTTTGTAGCTCGTTCTTTCCAAACTTCTCAAAATTCATATTCCCACCTTCAATTTACTAAATTTCACCAACAGGAGTAACCTCTTTCCTGTTACAATAAACATCAAATTCTGTCTCTCTTGCATATACAAATTTAAACAACTGCCCAAACTCCCATGCTTCATCACATTAACTTGTTTGTTCTCATTTTCAAGGCACTTCAGTGCTCTTCCTCTCCTCAATTGCTCGTCTTTTACCACATCATATCTCTCCTCTTCCATTGTAGTCTCAAAGCTAATCCCTTTCATCAAGCTCCACAACAAAGTTTTGTCATTTCAAAGCTTATACATGGCACATTTTGACAGAATCTATCATACCACTAGGCTTTCTCTTTCCAATTCAGACACCTACCTGACATTATGAAAGTGGTGGATCCTAGCAGTTAACTAAGGACTTTAAAATGGTGAAAAAGTCAGTGTTTATCAAGCTTTTTAATCAAGTTAAATTAGAAAATGAGTCATAAGACCAACAGGATGTTTAGCTCTATCCCTCTCCCTGCATCTCTATTTTCATAGTCCCCGAGACTGCACAGATTCCTCACAGCTGCATCCTACGCAGCCATGCTTAAATGATGTAGGAAAGGCTGAGGGGATACAGGCAGAGAAGAGATATCGGATACAGACCACCAAGGAACTGGGCAGCTTACATCAGTGTTCAAAAGTATTTCAAGTTTGATGCACTCAAGAACATAAATTGAAGAATGAGAAAATATTTTTTATGAACTTTCACAGTTAAAATCCTTCCTTAAGTGAGACTAGATGGTACACAATGATTGTGTAAACACTGAGGCTCAGTATGTACAAAAATTTTTAATTATGACACTAGTTGCACAAAATTAAAAATCAGATTATATTCCTTCCACATTTTACTACCATGCCATCTGGTATATCTGCCCTCCTGTTGTAACTCATATCCCTCTCTTCAGACATGCTCGTCTCCTTGGGACTAAGAACTTCTTTCAGTCTCTGTGATACAGTGGCCTTTGCATAGCAGAGTCTGTGAGGTCCCGAATTACCGTATTTGCCTAACCTTGCATAGTTCAGATTGATAAATGTCCTGGTGAAGAGACTACCATCCATGAAATAGAACATAAAACTTACAACCCTTTATGTATACATTTTGAAGCTATTAGTAGTGATGAAGAATTTCCAAGATGCATGTTAAGTACTTGCAAAATAAGTCAAAAAGAATATTTGTATTTCTCGGCTGTCAAGAAATCTGTTCACAGAGTTACAGCGTTAGCCACACAGTTTAAATATTTTTTAAGAGCAAAACCAGAAGCATCACAAGGTTTACATGCAAAAGTCTGAAGTAAGACTGATGAGATTGGGAGCTGGTCAAACATTCTCTCTCAGTTACGTCAAGATACATTGGAGACTAAAGTGCTCCTTCAGTGTAAGAATCTATAAACTAGATTGTGTGTACGCAACAGGGCCAGACTAGGCACGCTCTCCCCAGGCCTTCTGTCCCCTTTCTCCAACTACCTGAACAGCATGAAGAGTAAACACACTGCAACACCCCAAGGAGTAATTTAGCAAAACTATTGAGCAAACATCTTAAACTGTACATTGATGCCTTCAAGGTACAGTCTGACTCATAAGCAATGGTACAGAGAACTCTCCTCCCTCCCTCCCTCCAGTTCTTCACTGTGAATCAGTATTGTGAACTCAACATAATAACAGATTCTAAGTCAATGTAAAGGCTTCCAGTGAATTATCTAGTCACAGACTTATACTGGCAGTAAATTAAAGCAATGGGTAATTTGACAAGATAATCTGCTTTTTAGTATGCTGCATGATAGATTTGCATGAGGGGAAAAAAGAAGTGAAACTAGAGTATGTTCTAGGCAAACAAGATTCAGGGAGTAAACAGAGGAGAATGGGAGGGAAGGAAAATAGAAATCCCCTTTTCCCCGAGCCATTAGCTTAGTCTTAAATCAGCCTGCGATGTTCACAACTCCCTATTCTGCAGACAGAATATATCTGGCATGGATGAGGCTCTTCAGTCCTGCCCTTTAAAAAGCTTAAGTGAAAGAACATACTACAAACATGAACTTTGATCTTAAAGGGCTACTCTTCTGATATTAAGAACATGACAGTGAAAAAAAGGGAGGAAAAAAAAAATCTCCTTTTCTGCTCTTTCAGTGAACGCAGTTTCACAGCAAATACCTTTGCTGTTTAACAAAGATCCTTCACTAGAAAAACATTTTTACTAGTATTTCCCTTTACTCACTGATAACAACAGAAAAATAACTGCTTCGGAAGATAAATCCTATCACCTTGATCAATATATCCTGTGTATGAAGACACTTCTCTTAAACTTGAGCTCCAAAAATAGTTTTGCACATGAGATTGAAATTATTGCATGGGGTTTTAAACCCCGACAACAATTCCACTTCCTTTCTGAAAACTACGTACAGCAAAACATCATTTGGCATGTCTTTGCCTGCACCCTTTTTCTCCTTTGGTACTACCTGGGAGCTCCATAAATCGGCAGGAACCCGCAGAAGCAGTTGTTCTCATCTATTGGTCTAGCTGCACTAATTTCCCAGCCGGAGAAGCTGGCAGCACTAGTCGGTGGCCTTTGCCTCCTGCGTGGTCGTAGCCTCACCGGGGGTCCGGATCCCGAGAGCCTGGAGGGCTGCAGGGCGCTTGTGCACACGGTGGTGGGAAACGGGGAGCAGCGGGCACAGACACCTCGTCACAGCGGGAGAAACTCCCGAGGGGATGCAGCTTACCCATGTTGTAGCCGTAGGGCGACTCGGTGGCTCCGTCCTGCAGGCTGGCCAGGATCTCCCCCTTGCCCACGTCGCTGTCCCCCACCAGCAGGAATTTCAGCAAGAAATCGTAGGCTTTCACCGGGCTTCCCACGTGGCTCATCCTCCTCATCGCTCCCCCCAGCCTCCCCGACGGATCAGCTCCCGCGGCCCATCCCGGGGCCCCGGGGGGCCAGGTCACCGTGGCGGGCAGCGGCGCGGGCAGGCAGCGGCATGCCCGGCGCTCGCAGGGGAGCGGCGTGAGGCGGCGGCGCGGTCCCGTCACGGCAGCGGGGGCAGCGCCCGCCGCGCCATCCCTCGCCGCGGCCGGAGCAGGGAGGCTCTCGGGGCGCGCCTCCTGCAGCGACGGGAGGCAGCGGTGTCAGTGGCGGGGGACGGCGGCAGCGCGCGTCATGTCGTGACAGAACGGAGGCGACCGTCTCTTCCGACGGAGGGCCCGACCCTCTCCCCGCGAACACGAAGGAGCAGCGGGGCGGGCAGCGGGCGCTCAGTGGGACGGCCGCGCGGGCTCCGTCCCGCTTCCCCACCTGCCGTCCCGACCGCGGGCTGTCAGCGCGTCGCCGCCGCCTCACGCCGCCGCTCAGCCTGCCCGCCCGCCGCCGCGGCGCTCTGACAGCACACCGAGCCCCGCCCCCGAGCCCCACTATTGGGCGGCTCGTTTCCGCCCCCGCCCTCCACAGCATTCATTGGCACGCCGAAACGGCAGCCCCGCCCCTCTACCGCTTCTATGAGGGAGCCGTAACGCCCTCGCATTTGCCTATTGGTGCACCAAAAAGCACCAGCCCCGCCCTCCTCGGCTTCCATTGGGGGAAGGCAAACCTCGACCGCCCCCTTCCTCGTGTTCCCAGCGGGACACAGCGCCTCAGTTGCTAGGGGGCTGCAAAGCGGCCATTGGTTCTTTCCCCCATCAATCGCACTTAGTCGCACCTCCCCGCTGGAGGGATGCTGTTTGCCCGGAACGGAATCGGGAGACCAGGGGTTCGAGCCCCAGCCCCATCGACCGGGACGGAGACGGAACCCTGTAGCCGCGACTGCTGCGGGTTTCTCTCCCGGGTTTGCGATAACTACAGCGCATGCAGGCAGACAAGCGACCCTAGGACTCAGGTAGGGTGGTGGAGACCTATGCGAAGTAATAGCAGTTTCTGGACAAGGAACGTTTCTGGACTTTGCACCAGCACCCGCCCCAAACAGGGAAGCACACAACTGCCCTGCAGAAGGAAAGGTCTCAGCCGTGGCTGTGGGACTTGGAAGTCACTCACCCTGCACACCTTAGTCTTGCTTTCAGGATACTCATAGCCATAAGAGACACGTTCTTTTTCCATCATATCCACACCAGTGATGGCTGGCTTTGCCCTCTCGTTACCCACACTCAAATATTACTGTGTATTTGTACAGCATGGGGACGAGACTGAGATTTTCTTCTGGTCCTGTAACCCAGCCTGATGATACAAGCACATAAGACCAAATGCCTACCCTTACCAATACTGCAAAATATATACTAAAACGCAGTACATAGGGAGCTGAGGGAAAGGGGTCATCTTTGGAGTAAATGCTCGCTCTTCATGTGCCATTAAAATAAATTCAGCACGTTTCTACAACAAGGTGCATCAGTGCATCACCTCTAACCCCAGGTGTTGGGCCAGTGAGAAAAACTGCGACTGAACAAAGATTTACAGGAAAATCTCATTTCTTAAATCTTACCCTAATGCATGTTTACTGTCCTTTGCTTGTAGCATATCTGCCAGCAAATATAATTAAAAAAAAAAATATTTAAGAAAATCTTGTTAACCCTGAGTAATTCCCAAATATTAAGAGAAAATTTAGTAGTGTCAAACTGGTATAAAAATACATTTGTACAAAGACAGATAGAAACAAACATCAAAAATAGCACTGTATGCACAAAGTATCACTCCACATAAAAATTGCAAGTTCATGAAAGGTCTTTGTTTTACTGGGTCCTACCCCATACACACACTTTGTCCAAACCACAACTAATTCAGAGGAAATAAATACACCATACATATAGGACTTACTCTGCATTATCTGCAGCCAAACATAAGCCCTAAATGGAAAGAGATACGTCTATCCTTATATTTCTACTCAAAAGGAAAACAAAGAAGTCCTTGACTAATAAAGTCTGTATGGGTATGATGTAATATCAATTTACTGATCTCTTAAAAAAAAAAAAGTCTTAACATGCTTATTTTCATTTCACGATTGCGAAGATAGATGTGAACTCATGAATATCATTGTATCATTCCTCGGTAATTTTAATCCGGTGCAAACAGAAGAGTACAAAGTGTGCTGTAGCATTCACCCGTGGACATCAAAGTAGCACATTCCCAGTGTCAAACAGGCAATTTTCCCTCTAGCATACTCATGCATCCAATAATTGCACCTCTTTATAATCCAGTCATCACTTCATGGAATCAAAGTCCTGCTGGAGGTGGCATAATACATTTGCAGCAATAAACTACAGTTTCACAGGCTCCAGTGTTTTACAGTCGAATGTCTACATATAGAAAAGATAGAGACATGCTCTTCTTCCAGATGCGTCATCTGTCAGAGCTTCTATTTCAGTTTTTAATTTGAGATAGGCTAAATGCAGTCTTAGTAGTCATTTGTACTTTTCCTGTGGAAGCAACTTCTAGACAGCTGGAGTACAGCCCTGGGCATCAGGAAACTAGTGCTCTAATCCCAGTTCTAACACAGACTTCCTTTACGAGCTTGGCCAGCTTACTCAAATTCTTTCTGCCTCAGGTTTCCAGACCTATCAAAGCTATTTGCTGCATTTATTACAAAGGAGCGTCATGGGATTGTAACCACAAATTTCAGTGGAGTGCTTTGAGATGCTCTAAGAAAAATGCTGAATTACAAACTAATAATTATATCTTGCTTTACTGAAATTGTATGTGTTTGATTTTTCCCAAAGTTCACTAAGGAAGAGCGGAGAAAAAACCCAAGGATTTTCATAACAATGAACTTGGCAATTAAAGGTCATTTGCCCTTATTTTTAAACTAAAAAATATGAAGAGTTTTTCAGTTGTTGAAAATGAAGAACTAATGCTTTTCAAATGTCTGTTTTGATGTCATAAATAGCAGAATTCTAGAATGTTTCCACCTTCCTGAGTATTTCCACTTATCTGACATTTACGTGTAATCACGTTTGGAACATAAATCTGTGCCAAGCCCAGGTTTATTTTGAGGGCAGCTCATGGTTATATTTTATACAGGAACTAGTGAGCTAGAATACGCCCACAAATCTTTAACCTATCACCTGTCTGAATAATATAAAAGAAAATACACTTGCTAACCCACTTTCAAGCATTAAGATAACTTGGCTAGGGGCAGCTGAAAGGAGAAATAATGACATGTATATTGCTCTTTTACTGTGCCATACAGAACTAGGCTAAACAAAAGTCAGAACTGCAAGTAATAATAATTTTCTCTTGATCAGGATAAAAAAAAAAAAAAAAAAAAAGACTCAAACAGCTATATTTATGGAAACCCTCCCCCCACTTTTTCACTCTCACAAAGAGCACAACTTCCTATTCATTATTACTAAATGATCCAAAAAACTGAACATTCTCCCTGAACTTCTTGTTGATGGGCAGAAATTTGTGAACAACAAAACCCACTGGCAATTTGGCATAGTCTGTATCAAAAAGAGAGGAAGTAAAACCAGTAAACTCTGGAAAAAAGTTCTCCGATTTCTGTTTCTGCAACAAACAAGAACAAGTCCTTTGGCTTTGGTCACACTTTCATTCAGATTCTGCCCCAAATCATGCCCCTGAAATCACTACAGAAAGTGCTGAAAACTAATCCATGAAGGCATTAACTCTGCAAATAAACAGACATATCAATGACTCTGATCCTAATGTCTCTGCATAATCAGAATAATGGCCAAATTCTGCTCCTAAGGTCTATCTCAGTCTGTTATTTTGATAACAGAACTTCTCATTCCATTTCCATTTATCTGCTCATGCAGCTGACCCGAGGAATTTTTTTAAAAAACCTATTTCTCTCTCTTAGGGCGAATTATGTTTAAGGAAAGAGAGAGAAAAACAAGCACTAACACCAAATCTCGGTAAGTGACTTATAAATCATCTCTTTCCATAATGGAAAGTCCTACATCCTTCCTGATCCACCCTCTCAGCCTATCCATGGATGTGGGAGAGTTAAAAAGACAAAGAGCCCACAGCACATTTCTCATACGTTCACACAAATAGAGGCTTGGAGCCCAAAAAGCCCTAATGCATATTTTCCATTTATATATATAAACCAACCAATAAAAGGCTACACATACCAATTACCTTTTCTCTTCTTGTACATACTGTCAAGCAGTAAACAGAAATTAGCAGCTGCAGTGCTTTTTTATTCAGGATGTGTATATTAACTGATGACTCACCAAATAATTTGCAGCCCAGCATGCCAGTTGTCTTCTCCTCCACAGAAAGAAACACTATTTTAAACAAAGTTAACCACTGTGGATCTTGCAGGCAAGCCAGCATGCATCAGAACAAGATAAATATTGCTGGTGATCTCCAACAGGGCAGAGGAAAGGGGGTTGTTCCAATAGCATACTGCAAGCTTTTTAAAATACTCAAATAGGAATAAATGATACATGGGGGAAAAGAGCGGAGGCAGGGAAGAAAGGATTATCGCAAAGTCAACCCACACTGCCACACAGCCTTTTGTGGTATACACTGCCTTCACACAGCAGGCAAGACCTGCACTGCATGAACAACTTCACTATATGACTAAGCTTTTTTTTGTACTCCTCTGTAAATACACTTGGGGGCCTGACTCAACAGTTTATTTCCAATGGGGAATAGTAATCTATGGCACAGAGGCCAAAGATGGCATGCAGCAGGCATAGGGAGGGCTTGGAGCTGCAACTTGCACTGAAAAGGGTATCTGTTGAAGAAGCAGCTCCCAAATCCTGGCTCTCACTGAACTCCAGTGTCTCCAGGAGTTGGGAGCCCGTGCCTCCTGCAAACAGATGCTCTGTAGTGTCTTTAGGAATGCAATGTCTTGCGGGTCTTGCCGAGCTTCTTCCAGAACACTTAACCTCTAATTTGGAACGCAAGCTGACAGTTCCTCCTTCCGATGATGTCCACCATGTAATTAATGAGCTTGACATTACAATTTTGGCCAAACTTCTGTTACATCCTATCTGATTGGATGCAGTCAAAAAGAAGTACAATCCAACTAAATTCTAGGGAATTAAGGGCAATTGCTCTGTACTCCTACAACATTCACTATGCTGTTCTTTAGTGCAGCATGAAAAACTTCTTTACTGACAACATGGAATATTCTACTATGACTTAGTATTTAAAGACTGAACACACATTTCATTATATTTTAACTTCATTAAATCTATTTAACAAATTCTGATTGGTTTCTAATTGCTTTGTCAAAAGAAGAAATTAAAAAAAAAGGTCAGACACAACAGGAATTTTCCAAGAATTGCAGAAGTGTCATTTAATAAAAAAAAATGGGGTTTGAATTCTTCCTAATCTCATAATTCTTTAAAAACTACAAAACGAGAAAGCAAGTCTCCTTGACCTCAGAATGGACATTACTCCTTTACTCTCTGAATAAGAAAGAAGGTTCAAAGAAAACTCACAGCATTATTTTCCATAGCACCTGCTGCTGACTCCTAGACTTCAAATGGAGAATTAAAGTCTCCCTCAACATAATCTCAATCATTCTACATCAACCATTGCAGACATCTGAATCCAACCTTTGCAACATGGGTTTAGGGCTAATTTTATAGAAAGAGTCAGGACAGTTAATATGTGGCAGAAAACTGATTCCAGCATACAAAAACATATTCTCCTTTGTGTTCCCCTGCTCTTGGGGCACTAATTTATCCCTGGTTCTGAATAAGCCACAGGTTCTTGGGTTTTAGGCTATCACTGTCAGATCCACAAATTCTAACGCCCTCTACAGCCAACACTGTTAAGTGAGATACCTGCTCTGCTACAGAAAAAGGCAAGAGAATACATACCGTCCAACCAACCTTCCACAAGCAAGATTTAGCACGCTCATGACGTATTTGGAGTGGCTAAAAGCCCCAGCTACAGCTATCACATATCAGTTCAGGATTTTTGACAACGAATGTGTGCTTCTAAAAAGCACTGATTCTGTCACAAATCTGCTATGTGAATAGTCTTGGTACATGCACTAAGTCTGACAAAATTAAGATGTCAAATTTATTGTGCACAAAATCTGTAGCTCATTTGCTCCTGACAGTATGTTTGCACATCAAGTGCTTTCAACGAAAGTCAACACATCATGTACACAATGATTGTGCAGCACTAATATATCTCACAAATTCTGGATTTGGTGCAAACACAGCACACTGATGATTTGTCCAGGCTCTGTAAAAATAGCCAAATACATAGAAGCCTAGCAAAAATATTCATGGTATATCATGCCTGGACTGCTATAGATCCAGAAATCCTGCCAAATTCAAAATACCAGTTTCTACATGAAGAAAGTCCAGATTATTTTAAAAAAACAGAAAAAAAAAGATGGAAGCTGTATGGGAACTCTTGAAAAGGAAAGGTACGTAGAATTCCGGAAATAAAGAACTTCAGTCCTTTCAACACCTGCTATTTTGCTGCTGCACAGGAACTATTAGAGGACTCTGAGCTGTAATCCTCTTGCACTAACTCCAAAAAAGAAAATTTCCAAAGGAAAACTCAGTTTAAAATTTGAAGTACACGTCAACAACTCTAAATTAATCTTAATTACTGTTTGCATAAACTACTATATAGAAACAGATATCCACAGGTGTCTAAATCATTCAGCCAGCACAGTAATACCCTTCAAAACCCCAAGCAAGACAAATCAGTATAGTGAATAGGGAGGTCGTCAGGAACCACAAAACATGAATTAGTGATTGTAACCAGTGAGACCACAGACTTTTAAGGCAACAGTAGAAAATGAAAGTATGCAATCTTGCACTAACAAAGAAATGAACAAAAGATCAGTAGGAACTCTTCCAGCTTCTACACTTGGAAATTCGTATTTTAAATAAGAAGTTACTTGCTAAATAAATAACAAATTCTAATGGGAAAGGACATATTAATTTACTTCAGACCTATGCTGGCCAGTGTCCAACAATAGCAAGCTGTTCTTGTTATTGTTGAAAAACAGAATGAATTTGAGCATGTACCTTTATAATGCCCAGAAAGCACATTAAATCCAAATACTTAAAAATTACTACTCATTGCCTCTGATATATATATTGCCCTACTGCAACATCTTTTCCTTGACATGTGCATCCTCTGCATCTATAGTAGGAAAGAAATCGCCACACGCCCAAGGGAAGAGTTCAAACAAAAGCATATTTACAGGCTCTCTGCAGTACAAGACACCTTCCAGAAGAGCTAGGATTTTGGCTGGCATTATTTAGCATCCTGCCCAGCCCCACCGGGCTGAGGGACTCTCCCGGGTGCGGCTGCCCGGGTACAGCAGCGGGAGGCAATGCGGAGGGGAAGCCCCTTCACCTCCTCTGAAGCCGCAACCGCTTACGCTCCCCCGAGGCCCTGAGGCCAGGCCGCAGCAGCCCAACACCCCGCTCCTCCCCATCCGTCTCTGAGAAGCGATTTTACACTTCTCCCTCCCCCAGCCGAGAAGAAGCGGGTCCTTCCAGGTCTCTCCCCCGCGCCTACAACCAAGCCCTCACCCTTGGCCAGTCCCTATCGCCAGCTGTACCCACAGCAGCGCTAGGGCCACTAACCAACCTCTCCCTCACCACCTCAGCCGCCGCCACCATTTTGCCAGCCCCACCGGCCCGCGCGCCGTTAGGGGCGCCGCGCAGGCGCAGCCTTCCCGCGCAGGCGCAGTGCCGCGCTGGCCCCGGCAGGCAGCATGGAGGACGCGCTGAGGCGGGAGCTGGGCACCGCGGTGCTCCGGCCGACGGGGCACTTGGGGGGCGGCTGCATCAGCCAGGGCCAGAGCTACGACACGGACCGCGGCCGGGTGTACGTGAAGAGCAACTCCAAGGCGGAGGTGTGGGGTGCCTGGGGGTCGAGGGTGGGGTGCGTGTGGCGGACCCTGGGGCGGGGAGGCAGCTGTGAGGGTGGTCGCGCTGAGGAGATGGGCGGCGGGCTGGCCTCAGTAAAATTTCGAACGTTGGTGTCAGGGAGGTGACCTGCCGCCGGGGTTAGAAGTCGGCTTCGTTTGGCAGTTTCTGCCCTGTGAGGGTCTGGCTGGCGGCCGCTGTGGGTCTGGGGCCTGGTTTGTGGTGAGAGTGCCCGGGGATGGGGAGGCCGCGGTGGGGGTAGGCACTGGGATGAGAAGCAGCATTTCTGGTGGGATGCTGTTGCACTATCAGTATTATTTGTCCAGGACATGCAGTAGAATGGCACGCTGTTGTCAGTTATGGCTGCGGTAATGGTGGTGTCACTGTGGCTGTGTATGCTGTGAAAGTGTCTGCAGCAATCTAGAAGGTATAAAATTATCTACTGAGGGTACGCATCTTTCTTTGTTGTAACAAAACCAGTAATTCCCTGCACATAAGAAGGAGCTTTTCTCAATAAATGATATTTTTCCACAATTGTTCAAGATTTTCTGCTTTGTCCTTTCAATACCTGGTACCAGATACTGTAGAAGGTAGATATTTGCATTTGATAGAGATAAGTGTAACGCAGCATACCCATATGGCATCCTTAGTTGCAAAAGCAGAGATCTGGTGGAATTTACATTAAAGGTACTCTACAGTTGTGTCTGTCAAATGAATCACTTCACTGGAAGAACACAAGACAGAACGTGTGTTTGCCTTTAATAGCAAACAGATGTTTTTGAAGGCATGTATGCAACTATATGTATTCCAAATTTGTCTACGCTTTCTGATCATATCAGGGAGTTGGATGGATGCACTGAGGTGGTAACATGGGAAAATACAGGAAGATTATCCTGCTTTACATTAGACTGAAAATAGTTTGAATTGATAGCAATATAACCTTTCCACTTAGGCCTTTGTTAATTGTGTATTTAGGAATACAGCCCAGCTAGCTACAAGATAGGGCTTGGAAGAAAAGATCTGGATAGATTTGCTATTCAGTAATCATTTCATTTTCTATGCTTTTGCCTGTGTATGGATTCTGAGTGCTGATTAAAGCAAAACTTTGCCAAACTGTGTTATAATGCTGTGCTGTGTGTGCAGCAGTGCGTGTATATCAGCAGTTTCTTTAGAAAAACAAAGTTCTTTAGAAAACACTGTGGTTTTTACTCTATTAAAGTTAACAGCTGACTTTTCTCTGTCTAAAGCATCATACTAGATTATACAGTATTTACTGATTTCCTCTGAACAAAGCTATCTCATGGCTCAGTAATTCAGCAGTTCTTCATTCTTGATCTCCTGTAGGCTTTGGAATTTTTTGTCAATGTCTATTGCAAATTGTCCTTTGACTGTGTTTCATGGATCAGTACTAAAGGGCTAGTATTCTGTTTCCATTTTATTCATTATATTTCCTTGCTTTTGCTTTTAGCAGATACCGTAGATTTCCCACATACCCTTTTTCTGTAATCTCTGCCTAACTCTTCTTGAGTAGCATTTCTTCGTGTGACTAGTGTCACTGATGTCAGTGGAGCAACTCAGGAGAATAGGTTTTACTCGGTGTGGATAACAGTTGCAGAAATAGGACCTAAATTCAGAATGTCTTCAACACAAATGCATTTGGTAGTGGCTTGGGTTCTAAGGGCTTCCGTGTGCAAGTGCGGTAAGGGGCATTTGGCTGCTGTCATTGATATTATTTGTTGTGTTCCCCCCCCCCCCCCCCCCGCCCGAGGCAAAAGAAATAGGCCAGGGAAAATCATTCTGTGACTGCAAATTAAACTGTTTTGAAGATCAGCTATATTACTAAACAGTCTGTGTCAGGAAAGTCATGAAGACTATGAATGTCAGCACCATTCTTCTAGTCCCTCAACTGATGACCTATATTGCCCACAGCTTTCTAAACACTTGCTGCATAATCTATTAATAAAATATTGCTTACCTTTTATATATATGCAGTTTGCACTCAGACTGTAAGCAGTCTTTCAACTGTAAACAGACTTTCTGAGTTATTTTTACAATTAAAGAGAATGCTAGAACCTAAGTCACTTCTATGGAGTCAGTTTATGAAGTGAAATTTCTGTAATTGTAAAATTACTGTCGAGTCCGGTGGTGTGGATCTATCTGTATCTTGTACATGCAGTAACCACTTGTTCCAAGCTTTTTAACATTTACAGCCTTGATGGATTTTGTGAAAGAGCTTTGTTTACCTGTGACTGGTGTTCATAGAGACTAATGCTTTCCTTTAATATTTGGCAGGCCAGAAGAATGTTTGAGGGAGAAATGGCAAGTTTGGAAGCCATCTTGAAAACGCAGACTATAAAAGTGCCTAAACCCATCAAAGTTATAGACCTGCCTGGGGGCAGTACTCTGTTTGTGATGGAACATTTGGAAATGAGAGGCTTAAACAGGTAAAACACAGTATGATCTTTGCATCCTTTAACCAGAAATTTTGACTATTATCACAATTAAGTCGCTTGTTTTCAGAGGGAAAACTTGTTTTAATTTTTTTTAAAGCAAGTCAAGATACATTTGGGAAGGTATACAGCAGAGAGCTGTATAAAATACTTCATAATGCTTCACCTAGCAAATGGGTCATACGTCAAGAAGTGAGTGTGGTTTTTGTTTAGTTTCGGGTTTGTTTGGTTGGGGTTTTTTTTAGGTAATTAGTGATTTTTAGAGTAAGGTTCCTTTTTACAGTAAGGAAAATGACCTACCTGATCACCTGTTTTGTGTACTTACCTTTGATATAAGAACCAGTGTTTAACGTTGCTTGTCATGAATATGCAGAGGCACTTCCTCAAATGAATGAATCCTGATTTCAATATTTTTATACCTCTCGCCTTGATTTTGACAGTTTCAAACTTTTGGCCCTTCTCTGTGGCAAACATTTGAGTAAATTAAAATATGATGAATACTTCTGTGTGATTCCATTAGGGAGGTGGGCATGACCAATTTCTCATCCCAATCTCAGAACTTCTGCAGCCAGCTTAAAGTCTTATCCCTCATCCTGCTCATCCACAGAGTTTCTAATTCATGAAGAGCCCTCAGTGAGCTCCAAGAGAAAGAGCAGAAATTGTGTTGTGTTTGGGCTGATTGAGATGAAAAGTGTGCAAGTGCAACCTTTGGTATACAAACTTCAGGGGATAGCTACAATCTGTGCTAACAGGAACAAAATGAAGAAATAACTTTGCCTTAAATGACAGTGCCTTGAGAATGGGAAAGATGTGACAGGTCAAAGACAGGGAAAGGAAAATACTTTTGTTAACATGGGAGGCAACTGGCTGTAAGAGTTGTTTGTAATTACTGCAAGACTTTTCTGAACTGTGTAGAGGATAAGCTTTTATTAAAAATAAATAAATAAATAAGGCCCACCTGACTCTTCCATCTTCTAGGCCTTTTAGAGAAGAGAAGCTGGAGACAGAGAGACAGAGATACAAAGAAGAGGATGAGTCTTGTTTGACTCTAGTTCCCAAAGACAGTTTGCAAAAAAAAAAAAAAAGGCATAACATGTTTGCATGCTTTTCTCACAGATATCTTACTGAAAGTTTGTATAGAAGTGATATCACACAGAAATTAGAATTGATAGTTTCTCATTGTTACTAAATTTATGATTGCTGCTCAATTTAACTTTTAATACTGTTGTCAGAAACAACCGTGTAAGTACATTTTATTCTATGTTAATACGTAATCTTTATAGGAAGAGGAGGTGTTTATACCTGGAATATTTTGAAAATGTACTTTGTTAGAGATGCAGAACTTCTTTTACTTGCTTGATAAATCTTTTCAAGTAAATCCTGGAATATCAAGAACTGGATTCATTCATGTGTCAGTGTTGATAAGAATACTTTTGTCTTTTAGACATTCAGCAAAGCTTGGAACACAACTGGCTGATCTCCACCTTCATAACCAGCAACTTGGAGAGAAGCTGAAGAAAGAAGAGAGCACAGTTGGTACAGTACATGGCTGTTTGTAAATGTAACCCAGTTAACAATAATCTACAAAATAGATAAAATAGCTTTTATTATTTCAGGATAAGTTTGTCTTCTCCCACTAAAGATATTATGAAAATAGATTTGGACAAAACACCCAGGCAGGGGGTTGTCTTTTTGCTTTTGTTTGCTCTGTTTGGATCTCTGTAAGCAAAACATTTATTCAATTTGGGACCCTTGGGATCACGAACCACAGTTTCTGCAAGCACGTGGTATCAGAGGAGATATGCTACCTCAAAATAGGATTATGAAGATTATAATATAGGTGCTTTACATCAAGCTTTAAACTTAAAAAACAACAGCAACAAGCATTGTAACAAAAAGAGTATTAAGGTGCAATTTTTTTTTATTCTCAGTAGAAGCAGCATTGTACCCTTGCGTAGTTTTTAAGGTCCATTGCATTGTAGATACTTAGAATCTTGTCATTAGTATTGGATTTTTGTCTTTGGTTTGAAAGGTAAAGGTCAAGGGCAAATGGAAGTCCAGTTTGTGGATCAATTTGGCTTTCATACAGTTACCTGCTGTGGCTATCTTCCACAGGTAGGTTGTACTTCATCAGACTGATAGAATTTTAAGTTTATCGTATTTTCCCTTCAGTGACACAAAGGGCCAAAATTATCATAATGGAAATTAATTTATTTCTGTGGAGTCATACAAAGAAAAAACATTTTTCAGCCTGCTAAGGAAAGTAATGCTTTGGACAGCACTTACAGCGGCATTGGACATTCAATTTCTTGGTTTTTATCACATAGAGAAAATTATTTATTCCCCTAATTTACTGTTTTAAGATAACATTCTATTAAATAGTAGCATTTACTGTCCTGGATGGTATCAGCACAAAGGCTGTATAATCCTCAAAAGCTTTATTTGAAAAAGAAGAAAATCTGTCTGTTGTGTGGTGTAGAACTAACATCTGCAATCCTGTTCCTTCAGGTGAATGACTGGCAGAACGACTGGGTGACTTTCTTTGCCAAGCAAAGAATCCAGCCCCAGATGGACATGATTGAAAAGAATTCAGGAGATAGGGAAGCAAGGGAACTTTGGGCACAGCTTCAGGTAGGAGAACTTCTCTCAGTTCTCATTATAGTGATAGCTAGGTATCAGTTGTTTAGATTTTCTTTTCATAAAACAAAGTTCTTGTTTGTTGGTATGCTCCAGGTTCTGTTGGTAAGAGAGTCCAGCTTTTAGGGATTAAAATGCCCTTTATTCTAAGGTATAATGGCTTTTGCCACATCACCCTATGCTAATATTCCAAAGTGAATGTGTGCCAAATAGCACTTTGCCTTACTGTTTGGGAAATACTAGATCAAGTTCACATTTCTCATTGCCTGTAACATGTTCGGGACGAGGAATGTATATAAGGAGTACTGTTCTGCACATCATCTATTCACTTAAGGTTTGCATCTGATCAAGTGACTGCAGTATTAGCTGCTTGGGTACTACTTTGTAGAAATCCCTTCAAGGTTGGTGAGAGATTCCTGAGCCTTCTAATGATGAAGTGGGTGGTTGTGGTTGTTGTTATTAAAGCTGGTCAATATTGCAGCACCAAATGCAGTATTAATTTTTTATTTTCGTAGTGCTAAAAAACATTTGGATGTCTATTCTTCAGCTGCTGGCTTTTATGAAAAATAGAAATACTCTTGATTTTCTCAGCATCTCTGTTGACTAGGTCCTATGCTGTTTCAAGTTACGGGTTTTTTTTAACGGACTTTTAAGAAGTTTCAATTCATGCTATGCATGTATGCAGATAAAGCTCTATAATAATTCACTTTAAAATGTAGTACTTACACGTCTTTCTTTTTTTCCCCTGCAGCTGAAGATACCCAGTTTGTTCTGTGACGTAGAAATCGTTCCTGCTCTCCTGCATGGAGATCTCTGGGGAGGAAATGTAGCTGAGGATGATTCTGGTCCAATAATCTTCGATCCAGCTTCTTTCTACGGCCATTCAGAGTATGAGCTTGCAATAGCTGGGATGTTTGGTGGCTTCAGCAGTTCTTTTTACTCTGCTTACCACAGTAAAATTCCCAAAGCTGCAGGGTTTGAGAAACGCCTAAAGCTTTATCAGCTTTTTCACTACATGAACCATTGGAACCATTTTGGTACAGGGTACAGAGGGTCTTCTCTAAATATTATGAGAAACCTTATAAAGTGACTTTCTGCTTAAGCAGAATACTTCCTATGTTGCTTGGAAAACCCCATACTTGGTGGTGCAACTACAGTAGTAATGTTAAAAAAAGCTACTAGACCCTTGACCTTGTTGCACAGCTAAAGACCTAGAATCAGTGAGTCCTGCTGAATACCAAGTGTAACAGTCATCCCTTTTTAGGATAGTTGGGAATAACTTTGGGGGAAATGCCTAAGGAAGGAGTTTATTCAGTTGCACAAAAGATCTGCCGGTGTCAAGAAAGCATTGTATGCTTGAGACTGGGCAAGTTAATACCAATCAAGCACTCAAGTGTAGATTATTTGGAAGAAGTTCTCTCTTAGGGACCAATTGTGCTTAGGAGTAGAGAAATATCAGGGTTTGCATTTGCACCCTAATGGAAAACAGAGAAGTGTTTGTAAAATGGAAAGTTGCTGTTCTCAGTTACTGAGGAGATGGCTAAAAAAGTTGCTCATTGCTTTTTGCTGTTCCCCCACCACCTTCATGATAGGTTGCTCAGAGTCTGTCAGCTCTTCATGTCTGGTTATGTGCATGAAAACAATGTTAACAAAATATTTTGAAAGTCAACAAGAAAATTATGTAATGGAACTGTGCAAAATTATTTGGACTTGCTATTCATAATGCTAATGTGATTCTATAGGATGGAGATTGCTTCCTGTTCTGTTACAAAGCTGTGTGAAAATGCTTATAATTTTTTCTGGCATGTGCATTTTGGTGCCTCATGGCGTTCTTGTAGGCTGTTCTGTGCTTGCCAGTCAGTGGGCTCTTATCTACAGCAATTTTGTTTTCATCAGAACTAGCTCTCTTTTCTTTTTTGGATTATACTTTTGTCCGATAGTATGCATTCTTAAAGATCTTTTCAGGTAAGACACTTTATGTGTACACATTCTTTGAAGATGTACTCTTTCACTAAGACAAACAGAAGATGTACTTTTTGACTGTTGTCATTGCCCACAGGATAATGCCATCTGGTCATGGTATAGGCTTCACATAAATTTTCTGTAGTTTCGATTACAGGTGCCATAAGCTAACATTTTTCTTCAGTCCCCACTAAGTGCACTTTGTAGCTCTTGGGGTAAGAGACATGAAACCAAAGGAAGTTAAAATGTAACTCCCAGTACAGCAGCTCTACGCCACTGTCAGAAATTCTCTAACGATAGCTTTGCAGACTAGCTGTTTCTTGTACCTACAGGATGGTAATACTAAAATTGTACTCTTTTTGATGTAGGCTGGTAATGATCTTTCAGTGCAAGCATACCAGGTAGGTGAGAGAGATGCATGATTCCTAACATGCATTTTGAGTGTTTGGGAATGACTTTAATTAAAAATGTTTTTCACTGGATTTTGGCAGATTACTGAGGGTTTTTTAGTTGCTGGTTTTGCAGTTATAAGAATTAGAAGTTCAGAGAAGACTATCACTTGATATAACTTTCTCTCCTTAATTCTACTGCTCTTCTCCCTGGCTGTTTAACTTTTGCTGCAAAAAATTTTAAAGCCTTGCTTGGTAGAATAACTTTTATTTTTACCTTATATAATAAGTTTAATAAATAAAAAGTTTCCCAGTTGATTATTGTTGTCTCTGTTTTTTGAATTAAAACCTTACAGCTGGCATCCATTCTTGGGGAAGCTACTTGCTCTAACCTGTTAAAGGTCCCTAGTTTGTCAGACAACTATGGTCAACAAACGTGTTGATGGGAATGTGGTCATGGATTTTAACCTAGAGCAGTGTGTCACTGAAGAAAATTTACGTGCTGTTTGGTTACAGTATCATTTGGGGTCCTACCTGTGCCTTCAAACTTTATGTATTGTACCAGCTGTTTGGATGTTGTTGATGAAATGTTATGTCTGTGCCCATATCCTTATACCGTTCACCCAAACTTAAGACTGCTTAGTGCAGCTGATAGAAGAAATGCTGTGGAATTTTAGCCAGCAGTCAATCTGGTTAGATCCTTTAACTGTTCATTTCCATATGCCTTCATAATAAAGTTAGAAGTTATTTAACAAGGTCATTCTGTTTACAAATCTTCAACAAATCAAAATGTTTATTTTGCTAAAATACCTAAATACTTTTTATCATTAGAAGGTGAAAAGTGATAATGAAGGTGGATTTTCTGTCAGTCATAGACCTGAGTGAATAAGAAGTAAGTCTTCAAAGATCACCTTTTCCCAATAAACTGAATCAAAATATTTTTATGATTGAAGGAAAATTGTGTTGTATGCAGGTTATGTAAATAGAAACAATTGTATTTAGAGTTTTAATTTAAGGGATATTATGCTCACTTTTTCAAAGCCGTTTTATGCTACAATTAATGGAAGGGGTGTAAAGAGGAATACAAATGGATTGTAATAGCAAGCTCTGCTGTACCATGGATCCCTTGGTTTTGAGTTCTTATAGACAGCAGTTGAATCAGAGGATGGAGAAGGGGATGAAATCTTCTCTTCTGAAGGCAGGCTGCTGGTGGACCCTTAAGAAGAAATTGTTGCTGTTCTGTAAGGTAATTTTAATTTTTTTCTTATGTATTGTATAGTTCTGCACTGCTCTTAGAATTCTCTTTGATCATTTTGTTGCATTCTGTCTTCCAGGTGTGCCTTTGTTATTCTTTATCTCTTTCTCTCATAGTTTAAAGCTAATGTGTTCTGCTTTTCCTTCTCATGTATTCTTTCCTCTTGGCTCCCTCCATGCGTTCTAAATCTGGCAAGCATGTTTCCTTGTACGCATGCTTTCATTCCATATTTCCTTGCTCAGTATCATAATTTTGCTGACTTTCCATTTCTATTTGTACAAGGAAAAAGCGTAAAAGAACCACTGAATTTTTCTTAAATATACAGTGTACGTATCTTTGTATATTGTAAAAAATTGTAATATACTTTCATGATGTTTCTGAGTCTTTTCTCAAGATGGATCACAATACATGTATGGCATATGTAGACTAAAGCATCTCAAGGCATTTATTTTTAATACTTTGAAAACCAGATCTCTTTATATCTTTTTTTTTTCTTAATTTAAACTAAATTTTGCAATTAATTCCTTAGGGCATTAATTACTAGGTTGGGATATGATTGTGCATAATTTTAATAACATCAGCTTCTGCCTAGGAGAGGAGTTAAGGGAAGGGAAACTTGGAAATCTGGACTCAAAACAGGAAAATGCAGGTTGGGAGAGACCTCAGGAGGTCACTTAGTTCAGTCTCCTGCTTAAAGCAGGAGGAGCTATGAGGACAGGCCAGGTTACTTAGGTCTTTATCTGTTCTGGTCTTGAAAACCTCTAAGGATGGAGGCTGCACAACCTCTCTGGGCTACCTGTTTCATGGCTTGACTGTCCTTATTGTGAAAATACATCCATTTTGAACCTCTCTGCAAGAACCTATATTTCTGCTGAATTGCTTGTAGTTCCTAAGTACCCTACATTTCAGTGTGATTTTTTTGTTTTCATTCTCATGAACTGCTGCCATCTGCAAAAACTGCCTGCAGATACAAATGTTGCACTCTTAGTACTGTTTTTCTTCTTGCTTTTTGTCCTCACTGTTGTTACAGATCTGGTGATTTTAACTGATGCTGGACTGTTCTAGCAGAAGTAAAAGCAGGTGGGAAGTGGTATACAATTAGCTTGTCTTGTAGGCACTGTTTGTGACAAAAGATTTAAGGGGAAAATATATTTCTGGTAACTAAGCTGCACCAGAATCACAATAGCTTTATTATTTTTCTTTGTAAAATAAAACTCAATTACTTTTCAACACATTTTTCAATGAAATCTCCAAGAATTCACTGAAATCTCCCAAGATATGGTTGATATTGTATACAGAGCTACAGCCTGTGCAATTAGACTGAGGATCAGGTCTATAGGATTGAAGCTCTGAATTGTTTGTCCTTGGATAGTTCTTTACTGAGAAACTATAACTTCTATCAAAGGAAGGGAGGTTTTTATGATGGAAAGTCTTTCCAGTGTAAGCTTTTGGCTTACCCTGTTCTATATAGCTTCTTTGTTTCCTATGATTCTTTAGCTACTGTTACTCCCAAAGGAGAAGTAAACAATCTTTTTCTCATTGGTGTGCATGGGGATATCTGTCTTCTGGACAGTCTTTGACAACAAAAGTATTAGAAGCAGTTGTGAGCAAAACAAGAAGAAAAGAGCTGGAGAACTAACCAGTTACAAACTCCACTACAAGCATAACCCTGAGGATAGGTCTTAAACCAGGAGCCCAACAACGCTCACGTAAATAGGCCTTCGTAATTCCTCACCGTGGTCTCGCTGCTCACGGGGCTGTTCGTGTGTTCCTTTGTGATCTGGCCATGGTGCTGAACTGTTGTGCCCGGAGGTTTCATTGACCTGCCACTGGGTATTTTCAAGCGCTGTGTTCCTTCGAGCCCATCTGGGACGCTTTTGAGTTGTTTTATTGCCAGTGTTTGAAATTATGCTGTTCGAAGCTGCTTGACTGGAAAGAACGTGCACAAAAATGTTAGGAAACCAGGCCTTTCACCTCTGCATTACTGGTTAAATATTGATCCGGCGTGGAAGCAAACAGAAGGCTTTCCTATCTCTTGGCTACTGTGTAAGTGATGCAATATATTTGGATTAACACAGTCCTGTTTCTGGTTTAACCAAAAATAAAATAAAGTGTCAGAATGCTGAAAGAAATGTTACAGTCAGTAGCTATTGGCATCTTCACTGGAAATTGTAGGAGAGAAGTCCATGGCATACTAGACTGCAAACATTTGGGGATCAGTAGTAATATTGTGCATGAAGATCCATTCTCCTTGTTTGTTTTGGTTTTTTGGGGTTTTTGTTTTTTGTTTTCCTTAAGAGGTAAATAGCAAAAGATATCCTGATTCATTTTTCTATGCAGAAATAAGGGTCCCTGCTCATTGTCATTTATTTTGTTGCCAAAAAACTTTATTCCTTTCCCCAGGTGCTCCACTGCAACCTAGGATATGATTCCCTCCTTTCAGCAGTTAGAGACCGTTGTTCTAATAGTAGGGTACTCTTTAGGGCTTCATATATCCTGAAATGCAAATTACTTGGCATTTTCACTATCTATAAATCAGTCATATGAGTCATATTAACTAACTGCCTCAAACTGTCCAAGATCTACAGCCATAATCAAGTTGCTTTGAGTGCATATGCACTGGTTTACTGTGATTTAATGTACATCCTGAGCCTTTACGCTTTAAAGTTTCTTTGGTCCGGGCATAGTTGTTTGCTTTGGCAGCTGTGGCTCACTTTCTAGGCACAAATGCTCCATGAGAGTGTATGGACGAACTACTTGAGACTCCTACAGGATACGCTGACTCTTCTCTACCTCTCCCCAATGGTACTTTCTGTAGCTCTATTTTGTGAATCATTTATTTTTCAGTTAGTACATCAGTGATGTGACGGTTATAAAATAGTACAGCTGGACTTTGTAGAAGGATTGCCAAAGCAGTCACTGGTTACTTTAGAAATATAATGCAAAGGTTCAACCAAGATATGTAGTCTTGAATGTGGCTTCTTGCTGTTCTTGCATACTCTTCTGTATTTGAATTGCTGTTTCTGAGTCCAGTTCATGAGCTGCACTTTTCCAGCTTGTGCTCCTCCTCTATAAGCAATGTCCCACTCAAATAAATCTGGATGTTAGAAAAGTTCCTCCTTAGCCAATTTGTCCCTTTGAGGTCTGCTATGTTCCAGCTGCTCCGTCTACAATAAGGAGCCACGTTCTGAGAAAGTACTTGTTTGAGAAATAACTTGTACTATACCAATATTTTTCACTCTGTGTAGGACTGGAACCTTTTGTGAGTGTAGTGAAAAGCCTACCTAAATGAAGCCAGTATTTGTCCAGTAATCGTTCCTTTCTCTGTCAAAACCGAATAGCTTTTATAAATCAATGCAAACAAATAGTAGTGAAAAGAGAGATAAATGCTTGAAAGCAAAGTGCAACAGTGGCAACAGAATCCAGAAATTCCCTGGGGAGATGGCAGGCATTGCTGCTCCAAGTGAGAACAAGAACTGCAGCCTTTTCCATGGATTGTACTGTGCTAGGAGTCAGTCATAAGCACCTAACCAAATATGTTATCTTTATACAGAGATTATTAAACCAAATATTGTAGGGTCTGGGTTATGATAACATGTTTTAAAGGTTTAACACTTCATACCTGAGGGTGTCAGTCCACTTTGCAAGTATGAAGCGATTAAATTCAGTAGTACCCAAGGGATCTTCTTTCTGTGTGTTGCAGATTGTGAAAGGAGATAAAAAGGTGAAATGATGTCCTAAAAATCATGTTAAATCTGGAGAAGCATATAGGAAGAGTATCCCAAATTTCTTTATTACCAGCCTGATGCTTTTACTATGAATTTTCACTTGATAATGTCCAGCCTTGTGCATCTTACTATCTCACTGACTTGAGGTCACTTTCAGGCAAAAAAATCTTTTGACCGTCTCTTATAAGAGATTGAATTATGTCCCAAGAAGGAAAAGCGTTCTAAAGATCGCAGTGACGACAACAGAACTCCAGTCCACACAAAGCAACTACAAGCAGAGAAAAAACCCACCGACCTTCCACATATTTCTGGTGGCTGACTTATGGTCCGCAGCACGATTTAATTGCATCCTTATGGACTGCAACTTTGTTTTTCATATCTCAAATAACCACAGTGCAACACGTGCGCAATTTGTGTTGTTGCATTTAAACTCCCTCTAGTGGATTGGTTTTAAAATGGCGTCTTCTACCGATGCGATCACAGAGCTTAAAAAAGAAAAACGGGTCCAAACTACAAATACCAGCAGCTCTCAGCACAGTTGAGAGAGGACCCGGGACACCTCTCAATTTTATTCTAGCAAATATTTCTAAAGATTTTTATTTTTCATCTGTAGCTATAAAAGCACGTGGGAAACAAAGCATTTTGAAACATTATCCCTGGATTGGCTTTTTTTTTTTTGGCTGCTTTTTTTTTTTTTTTAATTTGGTGGGTGGCCCTTTCTACCTCATAGCAGAGTGACAGTGAAAGAAGGACCCAAACCTTTAATCTTGTTTTGCTGTGGATTTAGCAGAAAGCAGCTGCAGCAGCCTGGAAATTACCATGGAAAAAATCCTGAAAACAGAATTGAAAACTTCCGTTCTGAAGGCGTTTGGAAGCTCGGGTGGAGGATACATTAGCCAAGGCCAAGGTTATGAAACAGACAGTGGACGAGTATTTGTTAAAATCAACCACAAACCTCAGGTTAATGCTAGCAGATATTTAACTACTAATTATTATTGCATGTAGAGAGCTTTTTCTTTTAAAAGCACCTGATTGTTAATAATTTAGAGTTCTGCATTTTCAGGCTGACTTCTAATTATTCCAGTTTTTCTTTCAGTTTTCTTTTAAAAGGCTGTAGTCTATTTTATAAGAAGTATTAATGCAGCAGTTTTGGTTAATGTAAAATGAGGTGTAATGCAATGCGATAACCCTCAACAACAGGAATTGGCATTGCAATATGTAAAAAGGAGGCTAAGTACAGAGCTGTTATTGTTACTTAGAGTTTGGAAAAGCCTAAAGCTGAATTTGCATTCACTGCATTTGTTTTCATGTTTCAGCTGGGAGGATAGTATAGTGGAAGGGAGGAAACAGGGTGCCAGTGCTAAAACTCATGTATTATTTTTAAAGCTACAGAGGTTTCAAACTTCCCCATTGCTTTTTGTATTTCTAGCAGTAAGATTCTTGCAATTTTTCAAGCCAAGCTCTTGACTTTTCTATTACTAAAAGAATACTCAATTGCTTTTTGTAACACCAGTGCATCAGAAATTTGCTTTATCAATATCAAAAACATCCTAAAACTGCTGGGAGGAGCGGCATCTTTACTTAAAAAATGCAGAGTACAGGCTTAATATTTGTGCTGTCGTCTCCATCTGGTGGCCATTGACCTGCATGGAAAGGCGAACCAGTTTAAGGATTCAATCTTTTACTTCATTTAGTAGTGGTCATCTGTGGTTTAGAGGGAGGAGTTCTTGGGTATTATCCTCAGAGATACTGTTATGTCTGAGTAGTTTAGTATCTCCATAAGTAGCTGGAAATCACGGTGAAATGTGATGTATCCTACTACCCTGGAATGCATTTGGGAAAAAAATAAGTTAGAATTAAGGTACTCGGGTCTCCCTGTGTGGGCTGAAACCTTGCTGCATCTACATTCTTTTATCAAGATGAATTAACTCCTTGTACCTTTGTAAACAAGGCTATTTTTTCCAAAGTACTTGTTGCAGACATCCATAGTTTAGCCCAAGGATATTCTTATTCCTTGACAGGCTAGAAAAATGTTTGAAGGGGAAATGGCAAGTTTGGAAGCTATCCAGAAAACCAACATTGTGAGAGTGCCTCAGCCTATTAAAGTAATTGACCTACCTGGAGGAGGAGCAATGTTTGTCATGGAGTACCTAAAGATGAAGCACCTCAACAAGTATGTCTGTACATCTTTTTTTCTTTTTACTATGTTTTGGGCTATATTTTCTTATATCTTACAGTCAGTCAGAAAACTTCATGAGAAGAACCCCTCTCTTCTCTCAGAGCTGGAGCTTCTGTTCCGTCAAGATCCATGTTTGTGTGTGTGTACATATTAGAAAAAAATATATACATATCTATATACGTGTGTGTGTATACACTCCTTCCCCATATTTTGCTCTTCCCTGACCCTCTACCTGTAATAGATATGGCATGCTATCGCTAGCCTAGAGCTTTGTATGCTGGTCCATATGTGCTGAGATGCTACTAAAGTGAATGTGATAATGGCTGAGTTTAGCCCATCTTTCCCTCATGAGATTTTTCATTTGAGTTTCTTTTCCCAGCCTATCAGTTTTCTTTAAACTTATAGGCTTCTTATGTCTTTGAAAGCTCTGCTTCTCTAAGTATAATCTTCAAGTATGATTGAAGCCAGTTAACAAGGTCAAAAACACTAGGGTGAGGAAGAACTAAATGGATAGATAACATGAAGTTCCATTTCGTCCATCAACCAACCTGGAGGTGGAATTCAGGAGTCACAGGCTCCTGAACATAGACTTTCAGGAGCTAACTGCTTTGTTCCAGGCCTCTGTGGGAACATAGTAATGCCCATGGCTCTTCTGGCAGTTGTTTGTCCAACCTATCTATTTTTATTGGGAGAATAATGGCAATTGCACAGCCTCCCCAAACAGTCCATTCCAATCCATCCCACTGTTCCTAGGAAAGATTTTTCTAATGTCTGACCTCAATCCTCCGGGTTGCAATTTTAAACTCAGTATTTTCTACCCATTCTGGGCATGGAGAAGAAATTAGTTTCCATCCTTGCAGCTCCTGTTCAGATATCTGTGCAATATTTTAACTGTTTCTTAGTTGTCTGTCTTCTGCATTTAGCAACCTCAACTCAATCCTTGTCTATGGCTTCTTTTCAGGCTTACCATTCTTATTGCTGTTCAGCTGATCTTGAAGTATGAGGTCCAAAAGTAGATACCATGTTCTATTCTCTGCTTATTAATGTGGAGCTGATAAGGAGGATTACTTTATCCTCCTGCACTCTATGCTCCTGTTTATACAACCTTGTGTTCTGTTTACCTTTCTTGCAAGAGCATTGACTTATGTTAATTTTATTATCTGTTACAACCTGTTTCTTCAGACTTGTTGTCTCATCATTTGCTCCCTGTTATGTACTTGTGAAGTTGATTAAGATTCTATATTTGCCAAAAATGTACTTGGTCGTATTTAATTGAGATTTTTTTTCCCCTGTAATATTTTGTTTGCTTGTCTTGTTTAAGTTTCGGTTTTTTTGATCCTACAGATACTCTTCAAAGCTTGGAGAGCAGATAGCAGATCTTCATCTTTACAACCAGAAACTTGGAGAGAAATTGAGAAAGGAGGGAAACACAATTGGTAGAGTATTGATATCATGTACCTAACCAAAAATGGAATAGTTCATGTGGCTGTGGTACAGTATTGCATTATAATTTTAATGATAATTAAAGTCAATACTGGGACACTGTTTCATGAGATATGTTCCTCCTGTCCCTATGCCACACTTCTCAAATGTATATATATATTATATATACAGGAGCTATAATTACTATTATAATTTTTAAACATATCATTTTAACCTTGCCAAAACTAAATTAATTTATTTTTAATTCTTCATTTTGTATATACTTTGTTGTATAAAATTATGTGGACACTGGAATTTAGTAAGAAATAGTGCTAATATTCGATAGTTAGAGCTTTCAACTAAGTCAAACTGAAAATTTGGACTAGTTGTCTTTTTCAGTGTCAGTTAAAACTTTCAGCCTCATCAATCTCTTAAAATGTTCTTGACCTTACTGATATCCTCTTTTTTTGTTTACTGTTAGTTCAGACAATTAACTTATTACAGAATATGGTCCCAGTTAGTAAACACATAATTAGGTTCGCCTTTAAAGATGTTGTGGATTACATTTTTGAACTCAAATACGTAGCAAAATGTACAACAATTGCTGCTTCTTGAACACAACTGTAATTCAGCAGTGTAAGGTCATGATCCAATTTCTATTGACTTCAATGAAAACACCTTCCATCATTCTTTGGAAAGTGGATTAAGGCATAAATGGAAAAAAAAAAAGGAAGGTATACAAAGAATTATTTTTTTAGAGTTCTTAGTATTAAAATCTGAACCACCAAAATCTGAACCACCAGTTTCTATCTGCGTCTTTCCTGTGACTTCAGGGATGGACCAGGTTCGACTCTTAGTGGTGGCCATATTATAATCCATTATTTTTGAGTGAAGGCCAAATTACTGGCAGGTCACAAATAATCTGCGAATCAAAAATAAGCTATGTTTAATGACATGTTCAAGTGTTGGAACAGTAGATTGCAAATCTGGTATCTGGACTCTGTTCCTAATGTCTAACTCATTTATCCAAAGGAAAGTCACTAACTGTGACTAATTGTGCCTCCATTTCCCTTCAGTATCTTCAAGTTTAAGAGAGTTTTTTCCATCTTTAGAGAGGGTTGTGACCATGAAATAAGTGTAACTTATTGCTTAAAATTATTTTGTATACTTATTTGCTGAAATTTAGTTCTGTGTTTGCAAACTCTACTATGTAAGGATCTCAAAACTTCCAATATTTATTTTGTTTCTTAGGTAAAGGAGCAGGTCACTCTGAGTCTCAGTACGTGGATAAGTTTGGATTCCATACAGCCACTTGCTGTGGTTATATACCACAGGTATGTTCCATGCCTGTGAAAGCTAACATGTCCTCATATAGTTCTATAAACTCCTTATACAAAGGCTTGTTTCATTGGTCTTTAGCTTTATGATCGCAGTTTTGCTTTCACTGTTTCATTCCGACCTGACAGTGAAGGGAATGTGATGCCTATTCAATGTGTGTGGCTTGCTACAATGCATGTAGCAAGCAGGCACAGTGGATCGAATAAGAATGTGAAATTATGTGCTGGTTCTTTAGCTTGGTGATACTTAATAAAATAAGTATCCCTTCACCTACCATGTCATGTTTTTGTTTTTTCTAAACCCCTACTATATGGATCTCACGTGGGAAAACCCACTGCTTTTAGAGAGCCTCATCATGGAACACATCACATAAGACATTGGAAGGGGCTCTCGGAGATAAATCTGCATTTGCTGGCTCTGCACATGGTAGAATTTCATTCTACTATTTAACTGAATGAACTTTCAATATCTCAAACTCTTTGCTAAGTACACCTTTCACCAAATTAGAAACGCATTACCTAATAAAAATGAATGAATACTTTTGCGTTCCCAGAAAGATTTTGGAGTATAATATGGAACTGAAATGATCACACCAGAAACTCTCCCTCTAAAATGTTAAGAAAATTTGAATGAATGAAAATAGCCAGAACCTCAACTTATATCTCATGTTAAAGACAGCCCCACCTAAGCATGGAAGAGAGGATCACTCCCAAAAGAACAATCCACGAAATGTCTAACAACATTATGCGTAGGTCATACTAACATTGTCTAGCCATTGTGTCAGCATTGAACATTTTAACTTGATATCTATGTATTATTAATACTGACTATGTATATGTTAAAATTGTTTGTTACAAACCTCTGTATCATATTTTCTAGGTGAATGAATGGCAGAGTGATTGGCCTTCCTTCTTTATTCGTCACCGACTCCAAGCTCAATTAGATTTGATTGAAAAAGATTATGGAGACAGAGAAGCCAGAGAACTTTGGTCACAGCTAAAAGTACGAACCATGTCTTAAATCTGTTTTTTAGAATGTTAGAAAATATGTATCAGTGGAATTTTAAAGGTGTTTTATAGGAGATTTACATAGCTTTTAATGAACAGCAGTAACTGGACTAGCTTCACAGCTGGTCCAACAACATTGTCAGCTGAAAAGACTATGTTGCTCTTTCAGTTTTTTAATAGATAGTGAAAATAAATGTCAGTGCTGAATTACAGGTTTATTTCTTAGAATACAGCTACTAATACTAAGATGGTAAATCCTATCTAAGAACTTGGTGTTACAAAGTAGCTAAGATTCTGCTGCCCAGGCAGATTTTTTGTTTTTTTAATTCGTCCAGGCTCACAGCTGAGACTGTGGTTCAGGTCACACTCCATGCAGCACTTAGGAAACAGCCAGGAATGTATTCCTCTGCAAGCTCTACATCACAAATCTGTTCCTTGGTTCTGATTAATTGGTACAGATGTTTACTGCTGCCCTTTTTGCCACTGAAACCTTTTAATTTAAATGAAATTTGTCTTATATTTTTTGTGACAGCCAATACTATCTATGTCTAGAAACAATACATTTATACTAGATGTTGATTCTAGACTGTGAATTAAATGATTTGCTAAGCTCTGTCAAGAACAATCAAGAACGTTAATTACTGGCTTACAGTTTAGGTTTATGCTTGTAGCCATCAACTTCAAAAGCACTCCATGAGGACTGAAAACAGGCAGTATTTGACCAGCTTAGTCTCTTATATACTACAATACTTTATTTAATATTTTCTTCAAAACTCTTTAACTGTTACATGTTTGTTCATGCTTTTTCAGCTAAAGATTCCTGAAATGTTCTGTGATGTAGAAATTGTTCCTGCTCTCCTGCATGGGGACCTGTGGGCAGGAAATGTGGCTGAGGACGACTCTGGGCCAATTATCTTTGACCCTGCTTCCTTCTATGGCCATTCAGAATTTGAACTGGCCATTGCTGGAATGTTTGGTGGGTTTAGCAGCTGTTTTTTCTCTGCATATCACAGTAAAATACCCAAAGCTCCAGGATTTGAGAAACGAAACAAGTTGTATCAGCTCTTTAATTACATAAACCACTGGAACCATTTTGGGACGGGGTACAGGGGATCTACCCTAAATGTAATGAGGAAACTTCTGAAGTAACCAAATAGGTTTGAGAAATTCTGACATAGTCCCTTAGTAATGAACAGCCCCTGCTTATCTGAAGTAACACAAACTAGGAATGAATGTTGATGATAAAACTACTGACATGTAAAAGGCTTAGTACACTTTTGAGCCTCACTAAATGTTAAGAATGATTGTGTAGTTTTGAACTTATACACTAGTTTACTAGCACAGATTCATACCCTGCTGAAGGAAAAGACTGCATTTTTTGTGAAGACTCCACTAGGTTGGAAAAGTAGCATGATGGTCAGCCCAAGCTTACTCTCCATAGAGAGTCTCACTTCATAGCTGCTGCGGTTCCACAGTTGTTTGCATCTTGCCGCTTCTGTTGCTGCTCTATCAGCAGTTCATTATTGAGAGCTACTGTTGTGGGATTGTGGTGCTGGAAGTAATAACTAGTTCCTTACCTGTCCCCTTTTTTGTTCTGTTTTAGTTTTCTCTCTCTGTTTCCATCCCTTTTCCCATTTATATTTCTGTTGTCTTTCCTTTCCTGTATTAAGTGTCCTGATCCAAAATTTAAATCAGATTCTATGAATCTGAAAATGAAAACATTCTCTTTTTAATTTAAAGAGTAGACAAGGCCCTTTGGACTGTACTTGGCAAGCACATATAATTAATAACATTTCTAATATTTATTTTAATTTAATGTAATTTAGTTACATGCTTTTGTTTTTCTCATAGCAAGAGAAATTAAATTACAGTGGTATTTCTTAACAGTGATGTCTCTGTAGTTCCTTGGTAATTAACCGTATGGTCAGAAAGTGGGTTGTTGCCACACAAGTTTGATAATAACATATCATAGTTTTAGTATGATATTTTAGTGTGTTATACTACAATAGTAACATATTTAAATAACTTTGTAAAAAGATAGCAAAAAGTGGGAGGGATGTCAAGAAAGCATCTCTTGCTGCTGTGTTGGTTGGTGCTTGATGTATTTGCTATTTTAGAAAATAATGTACAGTAGGCAAAGCTAGCCTGTTCTGCCACTGCTGGATTATTGAAGGAACAGTGTCAAAATAGATGGCTTTATAATGTTTTTTGATATTCCTAACTGCTTTATTTTTACAGAAAACATAGGCAATGAGAATTTGGGGAGAAAACTGTGCAACAAAGATATTGGCATACAATGTGAGTTAGAGTACATTAGCAAATCCATGTTTTTTTTAATGGAAGAAAGTGGTAAAGAAAGTAGATGTAAGTGCAGTTCGACAAATGCTTATGTGAATCAGAAGATTTGGATAAGAATGACTGAACTTATGTTTAGGCTTCAGACAGTTGTCATGACTAATACCTAAAATATTGTATTAAAAAATGCTCAAGTATGTTTAGACTTCTTTTCAGCTTTAAATGGCTGTGCTACAAAGATTTCATAAAGTTTAAAGTTAGATGTTGTAACTGATACGATTTAAAAAAACGTGTTTCATGCTCTGTAAATATAATACAAATAGTTACAATTTTTTACTTCCTTTGAATTTGGGCTACAATTAGGGGAAGTTGTCACGGTGTGGTTATAACACTTAATACGATTATAACAGTGGAAAAGTGGAGTAATAGAGTTAGAATACAGTTGAAATCATAGCTGATAGCTAGAAGATCCAGGTCTGAGAAAACAGCAAAGTGCATGCGTACTAGTATTTGTTAATGGTTAACAAAAATACATGTATTGCATTGGAAAGTACATGTGAACTTAAGCTCCTTCTCAAATAAAATACTTGCCTTGCAGAAACTAGGTGTTTGGTGTACCTGCATTTTGTGATTGTGGTTTGCTTCAACGAATTTGAGCCTGAAGATAAGATATTTGGGTATGGATGGAGTTGCTGGATACTGGGAAAGAGAAGTTACCTGCCCTAATGTCCTGACCAGACTTAAGTGTCTCCCTGAATTTCCTTTATAATCAATGGAGAGAAACGAGCACCTCTGCAGGTGACTCATCTCACCCTGAGCACCCATTTTAGTTTGTCAGCTGGTCTGATCCTTCAAGTTTATTTTCTATTAAGTAAGAAGATAACCTGAGGTGAATTAGTGAATGTCTACATTAGACTCCGACTTTAGTTTTCTAGCGTTGGCGATGTGTCAAGAGAGAAGTGGAGGAGAAGTGCTGTTATCTGGTAAAGTATTCAGTAGCTAGGGGGAAAGCGTGTGGGAAAAGAAGAGTGTATGGAGATGTGGTATGTCTTGGGCTGAAATATGACAAAATATCTTCCCGAGAAAGCTAACGGGAAAGAATCTGGCATGAGAGATAGTAAGTGCTATGAGGGGGCAGACATCTGTTCGAGTCTGCCCGCTTGCTTCCCTTCCCTTCCCTTCCCTTCCCTTTCCTTTTTTTCCTGTAGTTGTAGCTTTCAGCATTCAAACTTTGTTTCCAGAATTTTATGAGATTTAGATAATGAGTTACTGTATTAACCTTATAATTCAATGTTTTGGCATGGATAGGGTAAAAAATGGAGAAGGTCATGGATAACGGCGTAATCCAGTTGCCTTCCACAGGCGTTTTGCAACCTATGCAAAATGACTTGAGAGGCAAATTCGGGAGAGTTCTTCCTGGCGTGACAGACTTTCTGCGCTCGGCGGCCTAGCAGAAACGCGGGCAGAGCCTGCGCTAACCGCCCCAAGCGCCACGGCCGAGATGAAGAGGGGCGTTTCCCAGTCACTGAAGAAACGTAAGCGGCGGGCTCTCCGGTCGGGCTGATCGCAGGGCCCGCAATACGGGCCAGCTCAGCTCCTCGCCGCCGCCCCAGAGGGACCGGCCGCCTCCCCGGCCAGCCTTCCCCTCCGCCGCCCGCCCTGCCGCAGGGGGGCGGGGCCGCGCGCGGGAGCGCAGCCGTCTCTGCATCCTTTCGTCCCGCGCGGCGCCCCGTAGGAGGGAGGTTGCGGCCGGCAGCGCGCGCGGGGCCGACTCTGGGGAGCGCAGCGGCGGTTGCCAGGGTAATGCGCGCGGGAGCTCCCGGCTCGCGTCGGGGTGGGGGGCGAGGGCGTCGCTCCCCGTCGCCGGCGTCTTCGCCACCTCCGAGAGCCGCCCGCTGTGTGGGACGGCTGGGGAGGCAGGGTAGGGCTGGGCCGGGCCTCCGCTCCGCGGCGCCGGCCGGGGAGGGGCGCGGTGGGCCGCATGGCGGCGGGCGGGGCCGGGCCGGGGCTCGGCGCGAGGCGTGTGTGAGGAGCGGCTGCGGGGAGGGGTCGCCTCTGCTTCGCGTACCCTGCTCTGCGCCCAGCGGGAGGGACGGCGTGACTGACCGGCTGTTACTCTGCCCAGCTGTCACAGGAAGCGCTGACGGCCGGCCTCGGGCATGGCTTTGGGCGAGATGGATGGAGCGGGGTCGGAGCCAGAGGAAGGCAGGAATCAGGAGCCGGGTGTCATCACCACGAGAAATATCCTGGAGAGTTTCACAGAGAGTCAGGAAGTCCGGGGGCTCATCGATAACTTGAAGGGAGTCTTTGGGGATCTGGTGACTCGAGAAATGACCGTGGAAAAATTCATAGGTAAGCGCATAATCCAAAGGTAGCATGTTCTGATATTGCTTAAAGGAATTTATTATCAAAAAAGGACTAAAATGCTAATTTTGGATTAGTGATAATGCTGGAACTTTATCAACAGGTAGTTGCAATTTATTTTTTTATTCATTTTGTTCTCCAGATATATGTTCCATTACTACGCGGTATTTAACTACTGTAAATAAAACCCCAGGTCTTGGATTTAGGAAATCTGAATTCTGACCCATGTTTAGCCTCCAGTTTCCTATTCAAATGCAGGCAATAATTTAGTTAAAGTTTGTGTGTCTGTCAAAGCCATTTTTGTACCTAATTACTTGTTAAAAATCTATACGTTTTGAGCTTTAAAGTGGTAATTTCATATTTTTACTTTTATATTTCATAGGAGATATAAAGGGCAGCTGGCTCCATGCAGATCATGTAGTTGTTTCTGAGTGGAGGCAACTTGGATCTGACTTAGTAGCTGAGCTTTTGTGCCATATAATGAAAGCTGTTCTGCTTCTAGACCTCAGCTGAATATAGAAGTGGTATAATTACATGTGTGTAGCAGTGTCCTAGGTAATTAGCCCGTTATAATACACATCTGTGTATTGGATCCAATATTCTGACCAGATGATTTGCAAAAGTTAATTCAAAGTTTCATGTATTTACGAATCAAGTGGACTAGTATTTTGCAAGTATTTTTGCAAAATGCAAGAAATTGCAAAAACTAACAGTAAAAATATTGATCCAGTGTCTTTGTTTTTGACAAAAAGAAACGAGATAGGCAACCAATAAACCAGAAAACCCAAAATTTGGAAATCTGACTCTGCAGAAGTTACTCAGTAGAATTGTACTCGACTGACTTAACTGACTGTTCCATCTGAGGAGGTTAACGATGAACATGTTCAGAAAGAAGTTGCAAGAGCACTCATAGTTTTGTTGATTGTTTGGTATCACAGGTGAAATGACAGAATTTGATGGGATAGAAAAACAGTTACTGAAAAAATCTTGGTGTCTGAAAGGCCATCATCTCCTCCAACCAATCATCTTGCTGTGCCTCTCTGTCTTCCACATCATATATACTGTCTCTGTGTATTTAAATTGTATTTATGAACTTTCTGCATACATCTCCACTCTGTCACATAAGTTCTTATGAGGAAAAATTGCTTTGCTACCCATTGAAACCTGTGGCTTTTGCAGTTCTTTGAGAGCAAGTCCTTTGAAGGTAGGGGGATATTGCTATATGATAAGTATCAGAAGAGCATATAATTGCCCAGTAAATACAGTGTTAATATACTTAAAACTTATTGGCGCTGTATATCTTGTTCAATATTTGGTTATAATATTTCATGTCATAAGGTATCATTTGGTCCTTCTTGGGCAATGGGATATAACGTTAAAAACACACACACACACACACACACACACGCGATATAATGTTGAAGCTTAGGGAGTACCTTTAATCTGTATGCGGATAACGCAGTAAGGATCAGTTACAGAGGATTTTAACACAGATCTCCAAAGCATTCACAAAAACAAGTGATGCTCATTTTTTTGTGAACTGTTAGAAACAGAAGTTTGGAAGATAGTTTAATCTGCAACTACAATTTTTTGTAGGAATATTTAGGAAGCTCTTTTTTTGAAGTAATAGCATTAGAAGAACTTTTTTTTCAGTTCATTCTCTTCAGCATTTAGATTTGGGGTTTTACTTTCATTGCCAGACCATGGTCTGGGAAAAAAATTTGGCAAGATAAGGAATTTGCTGTTAAATTCCACTTCTGCTTGAGAGCTATTGGTTTGAGTGTGGATGGAATTTCTTGTATTCACTAGTTCTGTTATTTGTATGCAGTTTAAGGTATCAATAATTACAATGGGAAGTTAGTGATGATTAGGAGCTCAGGCTTCCCTCTTGATAGTAGACAGCACTATGGTATCCCAATGGAATTGTATAAGTTACTGCAAGGATACTGTTGGACTGGCTGGTGTCTTGAAAGTGGTTGTGCAGTGTCATCCTCTGGCCAACTACAGCACTGTTGAAGTTATGTCTTAAATCTAAGTGTTGATGTGACAAGTGGAGAAAGAGGATAGAGAGAAACAAATGCAGGAAAAGGAGTGGTTAAGAAGATATTTTAGTTTTCTAATTAAAAAGCTATTTTCTGACCATATATCTAAAATGACCCAGGCAATCTCCAACGCAATACTGGATCACCTGATGATCTCTTCTGAAATCCAACTTTCATTTCTGTAGCTGATTTTCATTCATTCTAGGTTTAAATTGAAACACTTTTCTTTCTAAAAACTGTGGCAAGTTGTTCTTAGTTTTTTTCAATACTCAATTTCAATTTGTATTTCCTCAAGTCAGTTCCCCAAAGGAAGATAACATATTACTGGCAGCAAGATAAAGTAAGTAATGTGAAAAGTTTAGAGGAGCACAGATAGTAATAGCAACAGTTTGTATTTGTCCAGGTTAAAATGTGTCAAGGATTCTTTGTTCTTTGGTGAATAATTTCCTGTGTTCTATTTAAAAATAAAAACCTAGCTCTGAGAATCGTGAAGAGCACCTTCACTTGCAAAGTAGTACTATGTTGGTTTTTCTTCTGCTATAGTAAGGTAGCTCAAAACAAAGAGAATAATTTTGCAATGACTGTACCCTGTTTCAGTACAGATCCTCAGTGATGGAACTACATTTTCTTGTGGTGGAAGGGAACCCATCTTTATAGATTACACCTTATAGTGGTGAAACCCAGTGTGTCCAGGGAGAATTTTCCCATGGCTGTATTAGCCTCAGGGTTGGAAAAATGTCATGCTACTAGACTCGGTGTTGAGGCATCTGTGTGTGTGTGTTTTTAAAGACAATTAGTAGTTTGACATGCTAACAAATAGAACAGTGTGTAAAAGTAAGTGGGATTCTGTACATTAATGAAGAAGATGTGAACAGCAAGGCAGAAAGGTGTAAAGCAGCATTCTGGTTGCTTTGTGCAGTGTAAGAGTGCAGTGTAAAGCTGATACACCTGGAGCAGCTACAGTCTATAGTGGTTTAACGTTCTCTGTTTGCAGAGTTCCATCAGAAATGGTGTGCTGGTAAGTTGCACTTAGGAAAGGAGAGCCACAAAGAGCTCTGCAGTGAAGGGCAGCAACAAACTGAGTGATTGCTTGTTTCATCTAGCTTGGGATTTGTCCACAGTAATTTGAGAGACTCCTGGAAGGGAGTTTATGATTTGTTATAGGTAAATGATTGCACTACAGAAGTGGACAGACTGTATTTTTACAGTTACTTCTCTGTAGGTTTCTTACTTTTTGACCTCTTTTACAGGTGGTGGCAGTACTTAGCTCAAGGATACTGAAATCTTAAGCTAAAGCTGCCTAGAATCAGGGATGTATCTCACGATTAATGCCTGTAAGAGCCTTTAATTTGAATAGCTTATTACAGATATCTTTTCCTTTTCAGGTATAATGGACAAGTACCAGGAGCAACCTCACTTGTTGGATCGCCACTTAGGTAGGAATGTCATCTTTAAAAATACTTTTTTGTGTATGTACTTGAAAATCTGTTAAACTAGAAAGTCCGTATTTACATTACAAGATTGCTGTGTTTGATATTACTTATATAATATGACTACTATCTCCCTCTTTATTATTACAAGTATGAGAAACTGTAAGCTAACTGCACGTAGTCTCAATTTTTTCTCTCATTTCATTAGAGTGGATGATGAATTCATTGTTGGATATAGTACGGGACAATGGATCTCCTCCCCCGCTAGTTCACCTGGCTTTTAAATTTCTTTACATCATTACAAAGGTAAAAACCCCCAAATTTAACATTCTGCAAGTGAAATGTGTAAATGTCAAGTATTTTCTTTGTTGTTTAAATAACTTCAAAAAAATTTCACATTTTAAAAAATAGTAAAATAAATAAATAAATGTCTAAGTAATGCAATTAAATGTTTTAAACTGTACTGTGAAAGATTAGTTCTCTTTTTTATTATTTTCATGATAGCTTATGTTACTTAATGATCCAGAACAGTAAAAATCAAGGTCTGAATGCAAAAAAGTTTGCAGGCGTTAAGATACTGAGTAACAAAACAAGAATCGTAATGTTAAAAAGAAGAGTAAAGTATGATGAAGAGTGAGATGGATTGTGGAATTTCCATCTGAGCATAAGAAAACATTTTTTGACTGTGAGGGTTGAACACTGGAATAGATTGCTCAGAGAGGTTGTGGAGTCTCCATCCCTGGAGATCCTGAATACCCTACTGGACATGGTCCTGGGCAGCCTGCTTTGGGTGACGGTGCTGTAGGAGAGTTGGACTAGGCAATATCCAGAGGTCCCTTGTTTTAAAGTTAAAGAATTATCATTCCATTAATTCTTAATGGGCTTGTAAAAATGCAAAAATTTCAAGGTATTTAAGACCTTAATTAATCTCCTTACTGTTCTTACTACATGAGGATCATATACAAGAAGCTCCTCAAAGGGTCTTTTCTTTTTCCTCAGTACTTGACGATGCCAGATGGCTTACTTAATTTTGAAACTTTCTGTTGCAGGTGAGAGGGTACAAACGTTTCCTCCCACTGTTTCCTCATGAAGTAGGTGATCTACAGCCTGTTTTGGATATGCTTGTAGACCAGAATCCAAAAGACTCTGAGGTGAGAACTTGCTGTACTTTTTGTTTAACTTTTATGTCTCATACAGAAAAAGCTGGTGAACAGTGTAAGAAAAAAAATCTAGAAAAAAGTGTATAAAGCAGCGGTACACCCTGTCAGGTGTTAACCGGACATCTCGATTTAGTATGAAAGTCATCTTGTCAGAAGAGGAATGTCTTATTGAAGGAGAGGTCTTGTGGTTTTCTTTCATGGGATAGTTCTAAGGATTTAGAAGCGATGGCAATTGAAGTGCAAGTAAAATCTTTAACCACTCTTATAAGGGAACAAATTAATTGAAACAACAGTAATAAGAAAGGCAGGAAAAGATACTGAACTTCTAAAAGGAGTAACTGGAAAATCCTTTTCCTGCTATGCATATCATTAACAGTCATGTTAATTTAGCTTGAATCATAAAAGTAAAATCACAGGAAACTGAGTATTTTAGGTTTTGTGTATTTATTCCTATTTCTTAATATAAGCAGGCTGTTTTTTAAACCTTTGGGTTTTGTCAAAGTTGTCAAAGAACTTCTGTTTTGATGAGGAAATGAAGAAGATTAGTTAATTTTCCTTGTTTAATTTCATAAAATGTTTTATTCTTCCACAACCTCCCAATATCTATCTACAGATCTGTGAGGGGGTGGTTTGTTTTTTTTTTTTTCCTTTTCTTTTGAAAGGAGGGAGGTGAAGATTGGAGAAAATTCCACAACTATAGCATGAGGCATGAATTGCTTGGATTCTTGCCTTTTGATAATATATTCCTGGGTGTGGAAAAATAACACAGGATTTCAGATTTTTTTTCTACCTGTTTGCAGTTTGAAAAACAGTGTGACACCACTTCATTATGTGTCCTGATTTAAAGTTTTATTTGTCTGGGAACGTTCTGGGCAAGAATTCTGATTCAAAAAAATATTTATTATGTTTCCTGATTTAAAGTTTTATTTGTCTGGGAACGTTCTGGGCAAGAATTCTGATTCGAAAAAATATTTAAGCAAAGAATTTTTAAGCATGGATTGAGATCATAGAATTATAGAATGTCTCGAGTTGGAAGGGACCCATAAGGATCATTGAGTCCAGCTCCAAGATACCGTAGTTCATATTCTTATATTTTTGAATAAGTAAAAATAAGAATTCCAGAAGGCTTATTAAGATAGATGAATTTTAAGAGAGATCATCATCTATTATAAGTAACAAAAATCATGGATATGAAGACAATAATTGTATTGCTGCTCTAAATTAAAATAATTTTTAAATAAACATTGTCACTTCTGACCCCTTTGCTGTTGTTGATGTAGTTATACAGCATTAAAGCTTGTAAAAGTTCCTTCTTGTCTGTCTGTTTCTCAAAACGCATCTAAGGTTGTTTCAGTAAACCCATGAAAGCAATACATAAGAAATTAGGAAGAACAGCATATTTCTGTCATATTTGTGACTGGAGGCACAAATGGGCTGAGGGAAGGAGAAAACAGGAAAATGGCAACATGCAGTTTTCCTTTGGGAAGGAAATAAACTTGTCTAGATTTCAGATTCAGAGGGGAGGGTCCATTAATTCTGTTACAGTTTTCCTGTTTGGAATCTCTTGTAGTTCTGTCTCCTTTGGTGTTTCAGAGCATTCAGGTTCGGAGTTTTTTCTTCATCATCTTACTTTGAAAGTTCCTTGGAGCTAGTGGATAGTTTGTGCTCCAGGCACTTTGTTGGAATATGTTCCAGAAAATGGAGTGCATATTTTGTTTTACCATTCTTTTCCAGACTTGGGAAACTCGTTATATGCTTTTATTATGGCTCTCCATGATATGTTTGATTCCTTTTGATCTGGCCCGTTTTGATGGAAATATTCTTTCTGAGGAAGGGCATGCTCGTATGCCAACAATGGATCGCATACTTAAAATAGCAAAAGTAAGTATAATACATCTTGTGATTCTTTCAAAACTGTGATACCTTTCTTAGGCTTAATCTTTCAATATGTAATAAATTATTGTCTTTTCAGAATATTATTTAAACCCGTATTTTCTGTATCTAATCTGTAAAGAATTTCTCCATGGTTTTGGAATCTTCAGTTATGTTCTTTGCTGCTTTAGTGTCAGATGAGACTGGTACTTGTTTTCCCTGAAGTAATAAACTACCTTATTTTATGACTATCTGGTATGAATGCATGCCTTTGAATGTTAACAGCTTTTAGTGTTTGAAAATACTAGTTAGCTTTTTCTGAAAGCCAAGTTTGATGATTTATATAGGAAATTTAGTGTTCGATGAGTAACGTTGATTCAGTAACTACGCATGTAGTTACCAGTAACTACGCATGCAGAATTTTCAACAAAGGTAATAAAGCTTTGCTAGTCGTAAACCAAAGTGGCTAACTTGTTGTTGCTTTAAGATAAAAGTAAACAAGAACCCCCTCCCCACAAATACCTGAACAGCTTATGCTTTTGACACTTGCAGCACTTAAGTGTCTTATCACTTGTAGGCATGTAGTAGCACAAATATGACTGTAAGTTAAGGTTTCAGTAAAGGTAAACTTGCTTTAGAAGATGCTAGGAGGGAGACTTTGTTGTCTGATATGATTTGTTAAATGGGAAATTTAATTTTTTACGATCTTAAGCTCAGTTTGTAATCATAATAATTACATAATAAATGTAATCATAATAATGTTTGTAATCATAGGTATTAAGTAGTATGTTCATGTACAAAGTTGTTATGTAGTTGTTATTAAATATACATGTATGAATTCTTTTACAGTTAGTTTTCTTTTACCTTTAGTGTTACTTGGTTGTCAGTGATAAGGCTCGAGATGCAGCTGCTGTACTCGTTTCAAAGTAAGTCTCTTTTGTGCTTCTTGGCAGAAGGGAAAAAAGCTAGCTCCCGTTTCTTCTGCCATTTTTTAGTCTGACATGCTACTAATGACAGCGTTGGGAGGACTGAAAGTTGCCAGCTGTATGTGGGATGTTAAACTTGCTCGAATCGATCCAATAGTGTGTTTATTATTGGAACTGCTGTGTTTTCTTCTGCTTACTAGAGGAGCAGGTGTGTATCACAAGTGATACCGCTAACAGGATACTGTTCAAATTGCCTTCTAGGGCCTGTGCTACAGCGTTTCAGAAAGATACAGTTACTCTGTGTTGCTGCTGATTTTTGCAGTGTGTTGCATGGTAAATAGAGTATTGGTATCTGATATTACTGGCTTGATGTTTCCTAGAAGTACTTACGTTACGTAAAAGGACATAGCAATGTCAGAATTTTTTTTCTTAATATCCCTCTTGTCACTTTTTTCATTCTCTTATCTAGAAAAGAATGCTTCTGTTTTCTTAGTTTTATTGTTGTCAAATAATTCATCAAATGGAACAGGTGTAGGATAATGGAACTTTCTAAATCCCATTGTTTTCCACAGTTGGTGTTCAGACACGGAACAGTTCATGACAGAGGTGCAGTTGTTCTGACATTTTTTTGCATCGCTTCAGTAATACTGATGCTAGGGTTGTTTATAAATTTGAAATAATGAACTTCGGTATCTCTTCTTTCCTCTCCTAGTGCATTAGTGGAGCTTGGTTTCATCTGTGCATATGAAAATAAATTACAAAGACCATAAACTGTGATAGTACACACGTATCTCTATTGCAGTATATATCGCAGTACATTCCCAATATATTCTAGTGGAAGAGGGCTTTAGTCAGCCCAGTTTGTCGTTTGGTGGTTCTTGTCTTTTTCCTCTCTCTAAAGTAAGCAGACCCTCAGAACCTTCGGGCTGGGGCCCACGCTCTCCACGCTGCCCACGCTAGGGGGCTCTGCCGGCAAGGTTTTGCCAGCAGCTGCAGGAGCCGAGGCGCTGTAGGGTGAGCGAGGTGCAGTGGTGACAGTGGATGTGGGTAGCTAGTCTGAACAATAAAATCTGTGTTAACGTTTTTCTCTGGACTGAGAGACACAAAACTTGTGGGATTAATTGTATCAAAATAGTTGTTAAATGTAACATTTAGTAGAGCAGATGCTAACTGTCTTTTTGGGAAATAACTGTACATATACTTATTTTAAATTTATTCTGAACTTCAGTCACAGGACTCAATGCTTTAGAACTTTGTATTTAGTGAATATAATGCTACAGTTCTGAATCTGATGACAAAACCAACATTTTTTTGTTTTAGAACTGACAGTGTCATGCAGAAAATTCATGAAGGAGTTGAGACTAGAATCATAGTTCTCTGCTGATTAGTCCTATGCTTTTCTGATTTACTGTGAAATATTTCAGAGCAAAACTTAAGTGAATGCATGAATCATTTGAATAGTCTTTAATAAATAATCTTGTCTGTTACATACTTTTTTCCATGTGACAGAACGTAGGTTTGTCTCCTTATCCTAATTAGTTTTTGCAGTCATTTTGGAAGTGATAATTGGAAGTTGCTTTTCTAGGATTTTTATCTATCTGCGTTGGTAATCTGTCTTGTCACGAGACAGATTCTGTCTGACAGAAGCAGAGGATTTGAGGTGAAAGTGTGGTGTAGAGTGAATTATTCTTGAGCATTCATATGTGCCTGGATGTGCCCTTTGTCTTCTTCACTTCCTAAAAACCCAGAAAATAACCCGAGTCAACCAACTGTGACAGACTCTTGAAGGTACATCCAGTATTTGGAATCCTTCTCAAGTAAGGATGACAGTAATTTAAAAAGATTCTTTCATCACATTATACAAATTGAATTTGCACTTCATTAGCACTCCAGGGTATCTGTATAAATAAATTACTAGTGGAAGCATATATATAGTCATGTGATTGATTACAGCATTACATTCAGCAAAACTTTGTGTTCATGCAGTGCTCATCCCCAGATTTCAGAGGGATTTCATAAGTGCCTTGCATCCTAATGCAGGGTACTATGCAGGCATGTTATTAGTAGTTGTCTTATGTTCTCTTCACCTCCATTTTATTGGCTGAATTAATTTTTATTAAAAGTATATATTCATAACAAATAAGATGATAGAATACATTAAGCAGGTTCTAGTACCAGCTGCATCAAGGTGTGTAAGACTGTAATGGGAGCAAAATACTATTTAGTGTACTTACAATCATTTAGTTTACTATGAAAACACCATTTTCAAGATAGCCTAATGATTAAAACACTTCACTGGAATTAGAAGATCTGGGTCCAAGGCCTTTTGGCCTTGGTGCACTTTAATTCACTGCGTTCACATCCCAAAACAGTTCTTTAATGAGCGGGCATAGTTATTCTGAGATGAGATCACTGTTTCATCTTACTGAAGTTAGACTGTTAGGTAGGCAGGAATACAAAAGTCCTAGGATGGACACAGAGATAAGATACAGGAGTCTTAACTCTGCAACATGCTGAGTAGGAAACTCCTTGGGGAGGAAGCAGAAGTCTGGGTTCTGGTTCCTGCTCTAACGAGTCTATGAGTTTCAAGTGACGTTTAGAAACATCAGGATCCAAGACTTCCTGTTTTCCAAAGTAATTTGCTTTTCATAGGGCAAAGGAGCTGGAATTTGTTTCATTAATTCTCTTTTCTGTCCGCTCAGTGACCTGGTTGCAGTAGGAGGAGATGAGGCTTATCCCTGCCTTGCTTCTAGTCTGGAGGTTAGGGCACTCCTTTGAGAAATGAAGATTTAAACTCCTTTGGGCTGAGAGAGGGTCTAGGAACCAGTTCATCGACTTTACAGGTTACTTCTGTTACTTGCGCTATTGTGCAAAAGAAGGCTTTGTCCTTGCTGCTCTGTTATAAAACAAACTACCCCCCCCTCAACTAACCCTTCCCCCAAATCCTCACTGTTCTATTGCTGAACACAGTAGATACTGACTTTGAAGACAATTCAAGTGATCACGTGTCTGCTCACTGTGTTCTTGTGTTCTCTGTATTTAATATTCCCTGTTAGTTAGCTCTTGGTGCAGTTCCCCATTTAATTTGTAGGTGTATAAAGTAAGCAGATCCAGGCTCTGCATACATCCTTCTTTAAGCGCTATGAATTGTACTTCATGGGCTTTCCCATGTACCTTGTTTCCTTTGACTGCATTGAGAACAAAGTTTCTTAATTTAGTCTGAATCACTGCTGGAACAGGACCCTAATTTTTAGGTGCTAAGAATACTAAATTAACTAACTGAAGCAGATGCCCTAACTGTAGCTTGGCTGGCACTGCTGGCACAGTAGTTTAACCATGATGAACCTCTTTCACCCTCTGAAAGATAGGTGCAAATGCATTTCTTGACCCAGCCAGTGTGTTAAATAACAGGTGTTTGACCTTTTCAAATATCTGAAACAACAAATATAGTACTGATGATTACCCTTTATGGGCCTGGATGATAACAGTGCAGTATGGACCAACTGTTGATTTACACCAGTTTTCAGATTTGCAGAATAGCTGTTCTTGGTGAGAATGGTGGAGAATCCTCATATTTGTTTCAGCTTTTTGCTGATTCTCATGTAAATAATTTTTATGTGGGACCTTTGGAAGGTTTGTTGCTTTACAATTAAGATCCGAAATCTCTAGAATCCAAGTTTATATGTTGGTTTGAAGTGAAAGTGAAATGCTGGGTCAGAGACTTTCTCAGAAACAGAGGGGCTAACCATGCGATGGTTTGGAGTGTTCCCACCCTCAGCGATTTAGGAAAATATCCATTGGAGAATTGCTCTTAGGAACTGCAACTAGTTTGGATAGCAGGAAAAATTATTTTTCACTGAGAGTCATAAAGTTAGTAACTGCAGCGTTTTGTTTTTTTTTTTCTCTGACAGGTTTATTGTCCGCCCTGATGTCAGGCAAAAAAGGATGGCAGACTTCTTGGACTGGACACTTTCAATGTTATCTAAATCCTCCTTCCAGACCATGGAGGGGACTGTTGTTGTGAATGGCATGCTCCAGGCCCTGGTAAATACTTTTTTTCCTTTAAAAGAGAGATGATTGTATTTATGATTATATGGTACTGCTATGGTAGACATTTAATAGCAAATGCACAGAGAGGTTCCTGTTTATTAAAAAAGGGTAAGATAATATACAGCTAGAATTTCCTCCACAAGAGTTTTGAAGATGTAACTTCCCGTGTATGTGTATTTTCTTTAAGTATTCTTGTTGTCACCAAATGAAAGTGAAGTTACCAGTGTAGGTACTGATAAATAACTCTCAAAAATGCTTTTAAATATCTGATTGTTTATTAATAGTCATTTCATAATTCATTTTGGGTTGCTTGTTTTTGGTTTGTTGTTGGGTGGGGTTTTTTTTTTGCTTTGAACAAAACCTTTGAAATAAATTAAATAATTGGAACTGTACAAAATGAAGAGGTTGGGCTTCTGATATAGTAGTGGTCCCTCCTAGACTTTTCAGAACTGGTAACCAAAATACAAGTGATTCTTGAAAGTTGTATCCATTCTTCTTCAACTAAAATATTGTTCTCAATAGTTCTAATAAGACATACTAAACTTGTTAGACAGTGTCCTTGAGTAGTCTGAAAAAGTGCACTATTTCCTGTGGCTTTGCTTGGTAATCTGAACAAGTTTTTCGTTTAATGCTCCTTACCTTATGAAGCAACAATATTTTATGACTCAAAGACCTGAATTCTTAGTTTGGGTTTTAAAATTTATATACTATGCATGGGAAAAAATCTGTAATAACTGAACCACTACTATATGATAGCACTCCTCTTGTATGTTCTAAGAATATCTTTTTATAAAAACTCTCTTGTAGTTTTACACCCTTAAAAGTGTTAGGGTGCATTTTGAAATACTTGAATAACAGTTCTGGTATCTCTTCCAGTTTTGATGTCCGAATATATTTGGGTAGAATGGAGGAGTTTGTGTGGGTGGAGTTGTTCCTTCGTGTTTATGTTGTTGACCAAAGTCGAGGTAGCACAAGCAAAGTCAGATGACATGCTCTTGTACAGTCTTTGTACAGGTTTAAGGATTTGCTGGTGTTTGTACGAGTTTCTATAATTTGCATAATTTTGCAGCTCTTTTTAAATAATTGCTATGAGGACTTGTATGCAGTATGTTACTGAACATCAAAGCAAAGTTCTGGAACAAGTGTGTGGTGTGTATTTTTTTTTTTTTTTTCTCTAGCAGCTTTTCCAAATCAGAAGATACAAGAAACAATCTATATTTAGAATAACTTAGGACTTGCTGCTTAAGCAGGAGGAAGCATTATTTGTATGCATTGCAGTATATTTCAAAAGACAGAATGATGTTTCATCATTTTATTGTCAGATCTGGAAAGGGAGACTGACTGTTTGCCATTCTAGGTGCATGATGAGACCTGTAGGATGTATAATACATTAGTGTTTTGTCATAATTCCTTTGAGTTTGGCTTTGGCTCTATCCACCTGTTCATTAGTGCATACTAAGCGAAACAGGTGAATACTTAACAAGTAGAATCGAAACTAGAATGTGATACAATATACCTGGAAGCAGAAGCCTGCCTTCTTGCATTTATATGATTTTTTTCTTCCTCTCTGGGATAGGAGAAAGTATTTATCAGGCCAGTTTTATTTGTGTCCTACAGCTCATAATTCCTGTCCAGTTGGTAGGTATGATCAGACTGACTTTTTAAAGCCTTTTCTTGCATTTAGTCTTCAATTTTTAATTTCAGTTACTACAATGTAAGCATGAATTATCTCATTAGTGAATAAAGGTTTTCAGAATGATACATATGCAGGTATGTGTGTACGCAGACATGCTTAAGTGGAGTAGGAAATATTTACTTCGAGAGTTGAATATTAAGAATTTTGTAACACACTTGTAACAATAGCATGTTGTTAATCTGAAAATATCAGCTGAAAGTAAAAGCAGTGTAAATAAGTAAACCTTTTCTCTTAAACATACAAGATTCTAACAGTCTGTACAGAATCATAATAAGTAATTGCTAAGTGTGTAAAGCAGAACACATCCTCATGAGGGACAACTAAAACTGGTGTCAACAAGCTTCAGAATTCTTTGCCCTTGGATTCCTCCAGCAATTTGTTACTCTAAGGGTCAAACTGTAGTTGCCTGGGCATTTCTCTCTGAACAAGCAAGAGAAAAAAGACCATTTTTCAGTTTCCGGTCAGTACAGCAAGGCAGGTTTCGGGAATGTAACCCACCAGGGTGGGGATAAAAAGTCTTTCTCTCTCTTCATCAGATCAATTTAGGGTAGCCCCTAACAGGGAGGACTTCAGTTGGATTATGATATTATGCTGCTTATGGTCTGCATTTAGGAAATAGATTGTAGTGAGACTGGCATGGCAAAACTGTTTTAAAAAGATGTGAAACTCTTGCATTTCAATGAACTGAAACTGCAAGTTAGGTATGCAATGAGTAGTTCAACGTTGCTGCACTTTGATCTGCCTCTTCGTGGCCTTAAGTCTTGGTGATTAGGTATGCTACTGTTTAATCTAACTCAGCATTATGTGTGGAACAAGTACTACTGTTTCATGATTCTTGTTGAAACACGCAGCCTGCATTACACATTTTAATTCCACTGATGCTTTTTTCTTTTTTTTTTTTACACCTGTCGTCAGTAATATATCATTTCACAACAGGTGTGCACTAGCAGGAATGGTTGCTTGCAGTACTTCAGATTCAGTTTTTAAAACTGCCCTCTTGTTGAAACTAACATTGCAGTATTGAATTAAATTCACTTTTGTGCTTGGATACTTTGTATATTTGAAGGATTATAAATCCTTCAAATGTGGATTAATAAGAAATTGCTACATTTTTATAACATTTGTTTACTTGAAGGAAACTTCTAACCTGTTTCAAGGATCTGCATTTTAAATTCTCTTGGTCTGGAGGTTTGCTTTTAAGCCTGCCATTATATCAAACAGCTTTTTAGTTATTGCTGCAGGGTGTAGCACTCCCAGTTCTTGCGTGACAGAGATGTCATCATGTTGAGGTAGCCTTGGGCATTGAAACTTATTAAACCTTATTTGTTTTATAAGTGATTCAGTATACAAGTGTGAGTAATAATTAAAAAAAATAAAACGCCCTACACAGTGATCTGATGAAACTCGAGAGTCTTAAGAACAGGGCATTTCCCTGAGCTGTCTCTAATGCAAAAGTTATTTAGCAATAGCTACATGCTTATGTAAATTTTGCTCCAGGGAAGAAAGAACTCTCTAACTCTATTCTTTCAGACCCAGAGGCACAAAAATAGAATATTTCCAAATAGAATGTTTCCCAAGTCTCTATATTTTTGGCATTCTCAAAGAATTAGCCATGCTAGGATTGTCTATTGGCGTTATTTTTTTAAAAAGGTGTTGTTGCTTAGTGGTTTGGTGATAAAGGTGTACAAAAAGCAGTGTTAATATAAGGAGAAGAAAAAAATTCTTATGTCTGCAGATATCAAGGGCACTGGCCTCTTTCTGGTAATACTGTATCTCCTCTCTTTTTCAGTGGCACAGAGTATTCTAATGTGGCCTTATCTGATACTTCTGAGTTTTTTCCTTCTCACAAGAAGTATTGTTGGTTTGTTCAAGGTTCAGAAGTTCTGTTATCATAAGATTGTTTCTTTTTCCTATTAGAATATAGTGCTGTCTCAAGCTGCTAATTTTTTTTTTTCTTCCAAGTATTTCAAATCTGTGATTTTGGGTAGTCTTGTTAAGATGCAACGGAACTATTCTGTTAGCTCTCCATGTGTTAGTCTAAACTTTTCAGGCTTTCAACTGATAAATAACTAAGATCTTATGAAAACTGAACTCCTTTTGCCACCCATTTAACTGGGCTCTGTATTGATGTTTGTCAGCCTAATTACCATGTTGATATGAAGACATTATCAATACCCTGACAAATACGTGGCCTACAGAAGGAGTACTACATGTGTTGAAGAGATAGTAAGAACAAGGGCTTTAACTAATCTTTTCTGCCATTAGCTGCACATATAATTTATTACATATTCTCTACTTTCAAGCAAACTTACTATTCTGACAGCATGTCCTCCCTCACCTTGTTTACCTCCCTGCATCTGGCCTGGGGGCAGGGATGGCTGATAGCTTTCCCTGGACCTGGGTGTTGTGTGACTACTAGGGGGTGCTCCAGAGTAATGAAAGATATCATTTTCTTCTCTTCCCACAGAGGCTGAAATTATCCTCCCAATCCTTGACTTGGCTGGTTACAACCAGAGGGTACATTCAGACTTGTGTCTCCTGCTCGGCAGGAAGATATACTTGCTACCAAACACTCAGGCCACCCTTAATGGTGATTTGTATAGCTTGGGGAACATGTCCTGGAGATGATCCTGAGTGATATATCTCATGAAGGTCGGGCCTAAAGTGGGTTATGCAGACAATTGGAAGGTGTGGTGTGTTTCTTCTGTGATTACTAAGAAACTAGGTTTTGTTTGCCTTGCACCATGCTATTTCTAAAGCAAAACCAGACTTGACAGTCGTCATTGCTTGCACACCACTGATTTTCTCTAATTTGTAGGTGGCTTAATTATTTATAAGAGAGGGAGTCACATACTTTTCAACAGTTCAACAGGTTGGGTAAGTTGGTGTATGCTGTATGTCCTCATTAAAGTGAAGAGACCATGGCGTAACTTTGATTGCCTGGATACTCCAATAGACAGGCTCCTTACTTTCAGTATTGTTAGTTGCTGGCACTAAAATGTCTATGCAGGTGGCAAACCAAGCTTATTAATTATTTTGTTTGTATCAGATTTTTTTAAATGGTGTGCCTTGGATGTTTTTCTTCCTTCAAGGCAGGAAGTTTAAGCTGAGTATTGTAATGCTGATTCATCCTTTTTTCTATATGTTTTTTTTTTTCTGTTCATGCATCATGTATTTTTCTTTTTAGTATAACCCCTGTAAGCTCTAGGTTTGCCAGATTTTTCTGAGACAGTAACTTTGCCTTACATGCATGACTGTAGCACATGCCAGAAGACCAGAAGAAAATACATACCCTTCCCTCCCACCCCCTAAACGCCAACATCGGTTAAAGTGCTCTTTTATTTTCCCTGGAAAATATATCTAGTAAGCTCAAAAGTTTGGGAGATTTGGGCTTGTGAATGCTTCTGCATGCTTTGACTCATAAAGAAGTAATGAAAACTTCTTTTCTTGACATTTCTACAATGAGAAAAAAACCCTATACACTGGATTTCCTTCTGTGTTGAATATCTGAAGAGTAGTTCTCAACAGTTTGGTTATTACCTATTTACTTCTATAAAAATTGGGGTTTTTTTGTAAAAATGGCTGTTAAACTTTTCTCTGATACAGAGAAATACCTGATGTATCAATTAGTGAAAGACCAATAATCTGATAGAGTGTTATATCTGACCTGCAATGTACATTAGAGGGTGCAAACAGAACTCTTTTTCCTTTCAGACATTTGGCATTTTCAGCTGTGTTTATTCCAAAGTCAGTAGGTAACATATTCTATTGAACAAAAAACATGTGAATAAGTAGTCCCTTTTTTTTTTAAGTTTAGTTATTAATTTAAACACAGTAGCTGTGGTGTTCTTTGGTTAATTTTTATTTCCCCTAAAAACTTGCATTGATAAAATAAAATCCCTTAATCCATATCTCGATTTACAGCAGTTGCTATGATGATTTTAACATCTGGAAGTATATTGTAAGTTCTTGCAGTATTTTGTTTGAGAATAGATGTTCTGTCTTGAAAGCGAGATATGAAAAGAGTTTGTTGTTTAAGTGTGTAGCGAAACTGTGGTAGAGAAACAATGTATGTTTCACTTTTTTGTTCAGAAAATAATAGCAATGGTTGTGAAATGCAATCTATCAAGTTCACTATTCTAAATTGACTCATAGGTCTGTGAGGCTGTTTTCTTACTTTTTTTTAGAAAAGCATTAAGAAAATTCTTGTACAGTATTTGAAGAGTTTTCTCATTTCCTGCTTGTGTGTTTGTTAATTTCTTCCCTCATCTTGCTTAGAGGTGATACCTTCTAGTTATGTTTTTCCTGAGGAGTCAGAACTGAATTCAGAGTTGGCCTTGAGGATGTGAAAACTCAGGGAGAAACTTGTAGAAGGGTGCCAGAATTTAGGAACTATGTAAGACTGAAAATGTGTAGATGTTCTAAGGATTCTGTTTCAGCTTCACAGGAGCTCCCAGACAGTATGCTGAGAAGTGCGAGGGTAGACATCCAAATGCATTTGTCCAGGCGCATTCCCAAGGCTACATTAGAAAGCTTTTTCTTTACATTATCACTACTTCAGGAATTATACTGTGTTTTGTTTGAGTATGCTTGACTATAATCCTAACAATTTGATGCAGCCCATGTGTGCCTTAAAAACAGTATCTGCTCTTAATTGGGCTTTTATACAGAAAGGAGAAGTAATTGTGAAGATAAGGTGCTGCAGAAATGCTGAGGTATCTCCTAGCATCCGCTACAAACTTGCTAACCATGCGAAGAAACCATCTGATAGGTTTTTAAAGCAGAACACAGGCACAAAGTAATGAAGAAATGAGGTTTTGCGTGTTTCAGCAAAGAGGTAGAAAAATTTTAGAGGCGCTCTAGATTTGTTAATTATACCAAAGATTTGCAGATTTTCTGTCAACTTTTATTTTCTGTAGGCTTTTTAATACAAGCAGAGTATTGTTGTATGTTAGTGGGCAAAATATTTTTTTTTTTTTTTGACTGTTATGGTATATTGATAAAAGCTATGCTCTATTTATGCCATTTGTGTTGGTAGTTATATCTGTTAGCAGTTCTTCTGGGCCTGAAGTAGTTCTGTAGCATTTCTGCTTCGTAAATGTAGGTTTTAAAGGATGCCTTACAATTGCCTAGTTACTCGTGAAAACATTAAAAGTCTTAAATCATTCAATATATATTATCAAATTCCCCTATATAGCTTGTAGTAGAGCTGATCAGAAGTGCTAATTTAGGTTCCTAAAATGCAATTTAGTAGCAAAACAAATAGAATGGGTACATAGCCTAAAGGTGTTTTTATTGCCTTTGTTGCTCTTAACCACACCTGCAGTACGGGAGGCATGTGTGTATTTGCTATGTGTGAGAAAGTACATATTTTTAAGGTCAGTCTGTTCTTGTTTAACTCCTAGGCATATTTATTGAGGAAGATTTTTCTTCTGGAGAACAACAAAGCAAGGAAAAATAAGTGACTGAACTCAGTAGTTTTGGTGCATACTAAGTGAACTTTACACGTGTAACATGTTTTTGTCAGGTGTTAATAGTCCATTTGTCTCACTGGAGTGCTGGGGCTTAATCTTACTGGGATATGTAATTGTATATAAAATTATTTCAGAAGCTCTTTGCTTCTTTAAATCCCTCGGCACAGGAATTAAAGTTTGCCTGTTACAGGTGTATTTGTATAGCAGGCTTGCAGTCAGAGATTTCTGAAGCTGGTTTTGTTTAGTTTAATATGGAGTTCTCAAAAGCTGTTGGAGAAATAGGGTAAAGTACTCAGCAGTTTAGCCTGTACTGCGTCCTGTCTGTCAGTGTGTGGTTGCTACTAATAACTAAGCTTGCTCACATGTGTCCACCTGTCCTACTTCTTAGCAGTGACCGAAGTGTTGGTGTGTACTGTGTGCTGTGTCGTCTAAATCATAAGCAAGGCTTGTTCAGTTTGGAGACATTCATCGTCAGGCAGTCCCAAACAGGATATAGAGTTCCCCTAGTTCTTCTGGCTTTATTCATGTTCTACATATTCTGCTTCACTTTTTAGAGGTTCAAAGCAACATGAGCTCTGTGAGATAATAGGTGCCGTGGTTGCACCTGCACTGAGCTCGTGTGACCAAGCACTGAGCTGGATGGTTCAGAGAGCTGAGCTGGCTAAAAACTAGTGGCTTTTTTTTTTCTTTCTTTCTTTTTTTTTTTTTCATTCTCTCAAGTGTTTTTTGGCCAACTCAGCTCTCTGGGTTGGCTGCCTGTGTGATTGTATGGATGGCGGGGAGGACTGGGCTACAGTATCCTTGACTTGCATTGACTTACAAAGAAGTAAAACTGCACCCTGAGACTCTTTTTCTTTTACGCTATTTAAATTAGTAAACACTACAGATTATTGCAAGAACATTAAAAAGACTTTTAGAACTACATTCTTGATATATTGTGCTTTAGAATCTCTATATTCTCATGTCTATTTTCCCTGTTTTAATTGTAGGCACAGTTATTTAAACATGGCAAAAGAGAAGATTGTTTACCATATGGTAAGTTTGTAATATCCTGATTTTTGTTTTTAAAACCATTCCAATAAAAAAAGGAAAGAGAGATTAAACTGATAACAAGTAGTGCTGTAAAGAGTGAAATCAACAGGGAAGTTATAAAGCATGCAAAACGAGCGGGGGAAAAAAGAAGAGATGACAAAGTGAGGGAGGAGCAGATGCAGCTGGGGAATGTTATGTTGGAACAGCTCATCAAAGAATTTGGCAGGTGATCACCTTGGCCATTGCTATAATACAGGAGCTGAACACAACATATAAACCATGAGATGTGGAAAATATTTTTAAAAATTTGTTAGAACATAAACTGGTTTTATACATATTACTGCTGAAAATTTTGTAGAAAATCTTAAAGTTTTAACATAAGCACGGGATTTCGGAAAAAAACAAGTTTAAAGAACCTGCTGTGTACAGGACCCAGCTGGAATCATGTCGTGATACTGTTGAAATGAAAGTTTTTAGTGAAAAGTGATTATAGTGGATGCAATTAGGGATAGGCACATACCTGAAAGGACAGCACAGAAGTTTCTGAACAGTGTAGCTGCATGTTGGAATTATATTAATCTCATGGTGAATCCTGGAATATGGTCAGAACTGACTGCAAAATACTAGCTTGTTTTTTATTGAGAGCAGTAAAGAGAGGTAGGGAAAGGTGACGGCTAATTACAGAACACTACAAAAGACCTTGCCAGTTTTGTGAAGCTTATCAAAGCACCACAAATGTGGTTTGTGCTATTCACGGGAACCAAGCAATGATGTAAACACACTTTAGAATGCTTATAATTTCACTTAATGGAATTATTTTGACTTCCAAGAAGAAACTTTGTAGATCTAGTGCTGGAAACAGTTTCGTTCTCCCAGTTAATAATTCTGAGATGCAGACACTTCCTTACAAACTGCCTGAGATATGGGTAAAGATAGAGATAAGATAGTGAAGACAAGCAGAATGGAATGACGGATATACTGTACAGCTGGTCAGGAACAAACAGAAAATATTGAGGTACATCATTGCATAGAAATAGCAGACAGCACTGCAGAAGCTTAAAGAGTAATAAGACTGCCAGATAAGCAGAATAGTACACAGGATAGATAAAATACGGTATAACACAAAATTACGTGATTTAAAAGATGTAACTGTACAATACAATAGTCATAATCGATATGAAAAGAAGATATTTGGCTCACAACATTAACCCAGCTGGTAAAATTAGATGTTTTGGCCTATGGCATATAGAAAGAATATTAACTAGCTATGAGTCTGGTAATAAGAGAAAAATCAGAGGCATACCAATGTATAAATTTACCATAGAAAAGAGAGAATGTTCACAACTAAGAAGTAAATATTGAAGCAGCAGGAACTGTTGGGGATAAGAAAATGTGAGAGAAAAAAATATCAAAAATTTCTAATTATTACAGGTTATAACAGATCTGAGGATCAAATAGGAAAAAAATAGACAAATGTCAAAGGAAGATACTGTTTGAAATCTTTTGCAACATAGAACTTGATTTAAAAATAAGCACTAGTCCTGAAGCCATTTGCATGGGTCTATAGATGTTTTAGTGATTCAAGAGTTGGGAAGACTTGGAAGAGGCTTATATTTATATATATTCTTAATTTTTTCCTTATCTGTGAATATTGATGTTTCTGCAGTCTCTTCCTCCTAAACCATTAGTCTCTCTAGCTTTTACAACTGCAAAAAAATCCAGGTTGCTGGAAGGTATTGAAGTAATAGTCATTCCTGGCTTTACCATTTTGTCTGATGTATTATTTTATTAGTATTTTAGTATGTCAGGATAAATCATAAGACTTTTTTAAAAACTGAGAAGATTTTTAAGTCACGTCCTACGATTTCTCAGACTTTGAAACAATAGTTATATCTTTGATCTCTTAGTATTTGGAAAACCTTGATATAAGACTGGAGTAAGAGGTTGCAGAGTATTTTGCCAGTATGATTCCATATTTGCAGTGCTTATAGCAGGAATGATAGGTCCTTCAGAGCCCAAGTTGTTAGTCTCTATTAACAAATGATCAGCCTTGAAAACAGTCATTAATTGTTTCAGGCTGAAAATGCAAAAAGACTATTTTATTTGTAACAGGAATGTTTTCATTGTGAAAATTTTGGATCCTAGAACCTCATACTCATTAATCCAAGATCCTCCTTTTGTCTATGTTTTTTTTACTTTGCTGGACAAATAACTTTATTACCTTTGTGCCCAAATGAAAGGTTTTGTTGCTGATTCTTTACACATACACAATATTTCTCATGTCTAAACGTTTATGGACATTCATTGTCATGAAAATTCCTGTGCCAGAGGAGTTAAGTTGGTGCTGCCTGAAAATAGTAAATGAAGAAAGGGAACTGTTTCTTAGTATGCAGAATCTGGCTGCAGAGTAAATGAATTAGGTTTTTCTGACTCCTGGTTCTGTTAGACTACTGAAAATTTTTAGACCCTGAAAGATACTTGAATGTGTTACTTCCAGTGAGAATTAGAGGCATAAATACTCTCAGAATCTAGATTCATTATAATTTTCATAGTCAAAAGTAATCCTTAAAGCAATCCTTCCTGTTTGGTAGGTGAAGGATATTACCACTATTTGATCAGCGTCAAAGCTACTACAAAGTAGGTAATAAGGCATTTGCATTTCAGTAATACCTTTAAAAATCTAAATCTTCTAAAGAACTTTCAAAACTTTACAAAATTTTCTTACTGAGATTTTTTTTTTTTAAAAATCAGTTTTTCTAGCATGTTTATTTTCTTTTACAGCTGCTACTGTACTTGAGTGTCTTGATAACTGCAAGCTGTCAGAAAGTAATCAGATGGTTCTTCGCAAGCTAGGGATGAAACTTGTTCAACGACTTGGGCTGACATTTGTGAAACCGAAGGTAGCAAAATGGAGGTTAGTTTAAAGCTGAAACAGTTTAAAAAAATAAATCCAAAAGCACTCAAAAAACTTAAAAATACATAAATCCATACATTTGACTACTGGCCTTCTGCCCTCCTGACCTCTCCCAAAAGAGAAAGAAAGAAATCCCTGTTTTATTTGGGAATGAACACATTCTTCATTTGCACTATTTGGAAAAAGTAGATTTCTTCCACTGTATTTAGTTTCCTGTAATTTTTTTCAGTTTTGGTATAGTAAACTAGTGCTGTGACAAGCCAAATCTTTTGACTTTTTATATTGCATGTTACACAAGCAGAAGCCTGTTCCTATATAATGCATAACTTGGTAAAGATGGGAAGACAGTGACCTTTGTTACTGAAGTTGATTTAGTACAATTTTGTAAGAGTGAACATAACTTTTTCCATTACATAGTTCTACCCTGATTCGATAGAAAGTTCACAGGGGAAAAGTGGTTTGCAATCCCACTTTCGTTTTGCATATTAGTCAGGTTTTGGTGTCTGGTTTTACTTATTGCCAGAGGGCAAACTCTTTTTTAGATTTCTCGCACTGATATTTTAAAATTGCAGGCTCCCTTGGTGACTATTTTTATTGTATTTCTTTTACCAACTTTTGAGAACATCCTTAGGCATAGAAAATTCTTTTTAGGTGGGGAGTGTACCTTGCCCAATGGCAAAACTCAGTTTAGCATGTAAAGTATATCTTTTGTAAGAATGTATCTACACCACAGGCTAAGTATCTGAGCACAGCTTGGTCAGAAAGTACTAAGCTAGCTTTAACATTTAAAAAACAATTTTTAATAAGTTGATTTTATTTATTTATTTATTTAGGTTTTGGAGAGGTTTTTAGGGCATGGGAATTTTGCCTCTTTATTGTCAGCAGTGGAAAGTAGGTTATTCTGAAACAGGAAAGGGAGAGATAATGAAAAAGAACCATTTAAATAGTCTAGCTCTTCTCACCTTGGAAAAGAGACAACTGGGTCAGGAGGAAGGAAAATGGGATACTTTTCCCTTTCCTTTAAAGCAACCACTAAATAACTGGAGAGCTGTTCACTGAGAGGTGTAGTAACTTGACAAGCAGGCTTTATGACAGTATGTACCTATTTCAGTTGGAACTTAAATCAGAAAAATAAATTAACTGTGTCTGTTTCTTGTGCAGATACCAGCGTGGCTGTCGATCTCTGGCTGCCAATCTGCAAGCTCAGGGTTCAGTTGTGCAGAAACAAATGATAACAGTTGCTGCTAACAAAGCTGACGATGAAGAGGAATATGACATTCCAGGAGAGATTGAAAATGTTGTAGGTGTGTTAAAACTGGACAGAAATTATTGTAATGCCTGCAAATTAAATGTATATTGGAAAACAACCTGCTTAGGGCTAAGAAACTCATGTGGGTATCTGTGCTAATGTGAACAATTGGAAAGACTATAAAATTTCAGTCTATGCAACTGATTAAAATATACTATATTTTTGTCAAATTATTTGGATTTCAGCATCTCAAGCAGAAACTCAATACTGTAGCATTTGTTGTGGGGTTGGGGGATGAATTACTGAAATACATTTTACCAATTTTATCCAGTAGTATGCAAGAGATGTCTTGAACCTTTCACAGATGGAAGGATGAATTAAAATTCATAATGAAAAACAATACAAAAAATTGTGTTACATGAAAGCTAAAGAATTATAGTTGAAATTTTTAAGCTGTGGTAGTATCAAAGGAACAGCATTTTTTATTAGTATGCAGTCATACAGCAGGTCCTCTGCTAGCTTGCTGGTGGATATGCTGTAAATAAATAGGCAAAAATTGCATCAGAAGTTGTCTATAACTGAATAATCTAATGAACCATGAAAAAGCACCATGACCTCCATTTTGAATCTTCCACAGTACTTAAAATTTCAAACCAAATTTTCTCTTTTAGAAAACGATTTTGACATCTTTCTTGTTTCTTTGATTTCAAGTCGTACTTGTGTGACAAATAGAAGAAATCTAGATTCAAATATTTTTATTTAAACTAAGAGGTAGTTATGTTAAGAGGAAAATGAATTTTGAACATTTTAAGAAATCTTTCTGTTGTTAAATGAGAATAATCTGTTTTGTTTAAATAAAATTATCTGCAGAGCAATTGTTGGTTGGACTGAAAGACAAAGACACTATTGTCAGGTGGTCTGCAGCAAAAGGGTAGGTTTCTTATGGTTACTCTAAACTAATAAACTAAAGTAAACAACATAGAAATACAGTGATGTAATCCATGATTGATAATTTGTTGTGTTGTCAGTATTCACAGTTACTTCAAATGGCTTTAGCATGGCTTATAGTATAAAGCCATGTTTGTATCTTTTTCTGATATGAAACTGGGCTAGTCTTCAGGAAAATTTCAGATAGATTTGGAAATAAACATTCTGGATAAGACTTTATTTGAAGGGCGTAAAGTAGCATTTCTTCAAAATGTTTTTTTTCTCTTCCACTTTAAAAAATGTATTTCTGTGTTAAGTTTGCTACTGTGTAGTTTTTGCTTCAAGTTTGAGATTGTTGTTTTACGGTAATGGTGTTAGGGTAGTGCATTGTCATCTTGAAGTCAGTCATCTTATTGTAGGTTTCCAGTAACTAAATTTTTTATAGGACTTATTCATCAAATGCAGTACTAATGAATCACTGTCTGCTTTTGTTTTTTCTTTTAACTTCTGTAGAATTGGTAGAATAACTGGAAGACTTCCAAAAGAATTAGCAGATGACGTGATTGGGTCTCTGTTGGACTGTTTTAGGTAAAAATCTTATTTCACGCTTTACATGCATCTGAAACATGTCTGCTTATGAAACAGGAGGAAAATAGTTAGGAAGACAGGTCTAAAAATCTCTAAATTTTGTTGCCCTTCTTCTCCCAGATTTCAAAATCTTCTAAGACACGGATGTGCTAAGGGTGTTCCATAAAGAAATTTTTCCTAGTCCTTCATCTTGATCCCATTCTAAAGTAATGTGGAAGGACTGAAGTTGAACTTTGGAAAAATAAAAACAAAAAATGCTTATTAACTTGCTGCTTTAAGAATTCCTGGTGCGCTCATGTCTTGAGTGTTGTGTGCATCTTCAGAAACATAGTAGAACTGGAAATGATATTCAAAAGGGTTCTGAGGGTCACCAGAGATAAGAAGCTATCTCTATGTGAGGGGAGGCTAAAACATCTAGGAAGAGTGAGGAATAAATGGAGTATAATAGAGGTTTATGAAATCATGAATGGCATGGAAATGATTGCCCTCTAGATTTTATATTATTAGAAGCAAACTAAAGTATCAGGTGGCAGGCTTGGAATAAAGAAAAGGTGGCGGTTATTCAAGCAGCACATAGTTAAACTGTAAAAACTTCTTGCCGCGGGATGTTGTGGATGCTAAGAGTTATATGCCTGAACAAAAAACGTTTTTTCTTTTCTGCAAACTTGTCCATGATCTGCCAGAGTTTGGAAGTGTTTTGGAGAGTGTTGCAATATGTTCTTATGCTATACCTAAGGCATGTACTGTTGGCTATGTCAGAGAGAGGCTTTTGGGCTAGCTGAAACTTCGGTTTGATCACAAATAGCTGCTAGGATGTTCTTTTGATGCACTTTATTGTTGGATGTCTTGTTTCTGCATCCATGTAGAGCATGTAAAGGACTAAATTATTAAACAAGTATAATATGCTTTTTTAATATCAAATTGCTCATCAGGTCTACATTGAGTACTTGAACTTTAAGATCTAAACTAGTGTTTTAGACTAAGTTAGTAACAGAAAGAATTTCTTTATTTGCAAAAAATACTGATAACGTTCAGTGGGTCACTCAGATGTACTCAGTTTTAAAAGATCTTCTCATATTGGTTGTGAGTACAAATTAAAAATACCAGCTCAAAGGATAACACGTTAAAAAAAGAAGGTATAAATTCTTAAAAACGAGCAAGGAAAGTATCTACTTAGCTGATACTTCCACTGTGTTACTGTGATTAATTTAAGAGGTGCTGCTGATCTCAATTATCCCTGGAGCTTCAAAGACCTGTAGTCACTGTGTTTTCTTTCCTTGTTTTTCAAGTCATAGGGATGAGTCATCCAACTAGTAATTGAGTGACCTGCTTTCTTCAGAAACACCTGGGAACAAATGTAGACAAGGACAAAGGGAATTTCTTCTGTATTCTTTGCACTAAATATCTAGTGACCAAAATAAAAATAAGTTAGTTGCTCATCAGAGGCACTTTAAGTTATATCTCTTGGGATAAGAAGAAAGGATTTCTTATATGTAGATAGATTAAAAGACAAGAGACAGGGAAGAAATAACTGAACATTTTTCACAATGTAGTGAGATTATCAGCACAGTCTCACAGAGGTCTGTATAAGCCCTGTGCTGTTCAACATACTTGTAAAGGATCCTGGAAAAAAGGTGAACAATGGGGTGAGGAAACCAAATGATGATTTAAAGTTAGCTAATGTAGTGAAAATTAAAGGTAACAGAAAAGAAAATGTTATATAAGCCTAAGTTAAGTAACTGACAGTAAATGATGTATGAAATATAATGTCTAATGAATGCAAAGTAATGCACTGAGGGAAAAATGCAGCTAGCTATAAAACAGTTATTACTACTCAGGAAAGAGATCTTGAAGTCACTGGTAGTTCTGTTAAAATGTCAGTGGAGTGTTCAGCAGCTGTCAGAAAAAAGAAGGCAAATGGAACGTTAGATATTATTAGGAAAGGAAGGGATAACAAAACTGAATCACTGAAAAGTGATTTAACTGATGGGGATTCTTCCAAGCAGAAAGAAGAAGTAGAGGGATATAACAAAGATAAATAAAATCATAAATATGAAAGAAAGAGGGAAAGCGAGTTATTGTTTACTATTCACTCTTTCTCATAATGCGAGAACTGGGAAGCATCAGGAAGTACATTTTCAGGCAATTATAATTAAACTGTGGAAGTCATTGCCACAGGATGTTATGGAAGCCAAAAGTGTAAAGGGAGTTCAAAAAGGGATTATACAAATTAATGGAAGAGAGTCCCATCAGAGGTTATTAAAAATGACATTCTGGCTGCAACCTCTGGCTTTGGAAGTCTCCGGACTGCTGATTGCCAAAGCCAGGAGGAGGCTAATAAGGGAATGATCCTTTGTGCTTCATCTTTGGCTAAGCATCTGTTACTGGTCCGTGTCAGAGACAGGATACTGGGAGAGATGCAGCTTTGATATAACCTAGTCTGTCTGTTCAACGTTTTCTTCTTAGATTCCTATTCCTAGTTTAATACAAAATGAGCTTTTTGCATGTTTAGTCATGCAGCATGCAACCTTTCCCCTTTTCACTCCTTTATCTGCCAGTCCACCAAAAATTGTGTACCATTTTTGATATTTTTTGCTGCGTTCACTACAAGTTGCTCTGTTTTGTTTTATGTTGTTTAAAGGTGGATAAACACCAATGTTTGCTCACTGCATAAGCTTGTATAATGTGTTTATTGGAAACTATCACTTGAACCTGTTTTGCTAGTTAAGGACTATGTTTGGCACTAAATTAATTAGTTATTTTGGGTATGTTCTGTAAATCTGCATCTCTTGCCAGTGTACTGGAAAGTTGTTTTCCTTTTCTGGATGAGTTTCAGGTATTGTACTCTTCTGTATTGAGGTTACATTTATATTGATCAATGGGTTTTTTGATTATTTGATCATGTTTATAGCAGTATTTATGTTGCACAAAATGGGAAAGAAAACACGTTCAACTTGTCATTCTTATATTTTAGAAGTCTAACAGAATTAGTAACAGAATAAACACATGCTGGTTTAGATTATGTGTCTTTTAAAATGTCAAGAATTCACCATGAAAAATGAAATCCAAAAAGGGAAGGCTAGTCTTAATAAAACTTGTCTTTATTCTAAAATTAGTTTCCAGGAAACAGACAATGCATGGCATGGTGGATGCCTGGCTCTGGCTGAATTAGGCAGAAGAGGATTGTTACTCCCTTCCCGAATTTCAGATGGTGAGTTGTAGTTGCTGAATGTTAGTAAGTTCATGAATTAACAATTTATAGTATTAGAGATTGAATGTATGGCAATAGACTGGAATTTTCTGATGTGAGTGTGCTGAATAATGACTAGTATTGAATTCTAGAGTGAAAAATATGCCTATGGGGATATTTAAGGTACTTCTGTCAAAAGCATTGTCTTGGGTGTGCCTTTTATATACTTAATAAATTTTTCTTTCCAAAATGAAATTAGTTTCTTGGGGTTTTCTTCTTTCTTCCTCCCTCCCATGTTTCTTTGTACACTTGTATAAAAATAATTCTGTATGCCTCTATATTGTGTCAGTGTCATTATTTAAATAGAGTATATTAAATAATTGATGACTAACTTGCACTTTAAAGCTAGTAGCTTATGTTTTGGATTAAATTTCAGAGGCCAATTTAATGTAATTTATGCAATGAACTGTTTAAGTTTTTAATGGGTTTTTCAAATATCAGGATGGAAAGAAAAATAACAGGGCAGAGGAATTGTTTCTTTGTGTGTCCTGTATGTATCAACATGCGTTGAAGTACAGAGATATTAATGTGGAAGTAGTAATACTCTTTTGTGATTTTGGTCAATTTTTTATAGAGTTGAAATGACAAAAGCATAATGTAGTAGTACACGTCCACTATTGGGCACTTTTACAGCAATATCTTGGGCTAGATGGTTCTTTTGATCTCATCTGGTATTCCTGTGTTGAACAGAAAAGCTGAACACTAAGTTTCAAAAATATTTCAAAACTGGTGTTTCATACTAGTAAATTAGGTTGCTAGATCTTTTCTATTCTGAAGATCTGTTGACTTGTTCTAGAAGAAACTGTAAAATATGGTATTTAATACAGTTTCTTATTCTGTCTCCATGAAAAGAGTTCATGTCCAATATAGTGTCTGTTTTGCATGTGCGAATTTTTGTGCAGCTAGCCTTCGGTTGGTTTCCCTTTCCTAATTATTTTTGCCCTTGTGTGATAACGATGAAACAGTTAAAAAAACCCCCGACTTTAAGAATGGGAAGTCATCCAAAGGTAAGCCTCTATTTTAGTTCTAACAAAACCAAAACTATACACTTCTATCAAGGAATCAGCATAGCCTCATGTAATAGAGTTTTTTTTAATCTAAACTGGACGTTTCATGCAAGTTTGATATTGTATAGGACTGCAAAAGACATGAGTGAATCCTAGCTCTGCCAGTGATTTGACCTGTGCTGTGAAACCATCTCTCTTCACTTTTTAGGCTGAGTTTTTGTGTATGTAGAATGAGGGTGATAGTTGTATCCTTCACACCCTTCTTTTTCTGCAGAGATGCAGTGAAAATATATTGCTGCCTGTGAAGGTGATTTTAATATACATAGGCTTATACACAAATTTTTAATTTGTCAGAGTGCATAAGATGTAGCCTTCTATTACTGGGGTGGAAGAAGATAGGGGAGGAAGGGAAGGAGGGAACACAATCATGGCAGCAAGGTCTTTCTGGGAAAGAGATAGGCATAAAGACCTAAGGAAAAATGATTTTATAGGAATCAGAAGTTCTTAATAAAACAGTGCTAAGAATTCCAACAGTCGTTATATAAGAAGATGGGTAAGACACCTAATCAGAGACTATCTTAACTAAACTTCAACTCCTTTGGTTATCTGATACTCAAGAATGAGTTATAAAGAAGGCAGAAGTGTATGATATTGTGAAGGATGAGTAAAAGGATAAATTTGCAGGGATAGAATTTGGAAAGACTTGGACATAAAAGGGGAAGCAGCTAGTGAAGAACATAACTGGTAATAACAAATCATGTTATATCGTAATCAGAGTCAAACCTTTATTATCGCTGAGCAGATCTAGGCTCCAGACTAGCCGTGGCACACTTGGCATGGTCCCTTCTCTGTTTTTTTTTCCTTTTGCTTTAATGGACCTTGTTGTCCATTTAAATTAATTTGAAAAAATAATTATACTAAATACAGTACATTCTAGTTTAATTTGCAAGCCTGCCTTATTCAGTTTTGCTTTATGTAAGTTATCCAATCCACTATTAATGTAGAAATTCAAAGTCGATTATAATAATTTGGAGAAAGAAAAAGGAATGAGTTCTGGAAGTTGGGAAAAAAGCTAACACAGTGATGTTAAGAGGAACTGTGTTGTACTTTGAAAGACAGACTTATGTTCAAATTGTCCTTAACAAAATTACTTAAGAAATTAGGGCAAGTGCAAAGTAGTATTCCTAGTTAGGAATAAGTAACTACACAATTCAAGATATATGGAGTCACTTCTAGGCAGCAGTTATACAGGAAAAGACTTAAGAGTTCATGTGGGTCACCCACATCAATCAACAATTTTATTTATCTGAGTAGAACAAGATGGGGAAAAAGAAGTTCTAAACAGACTATGGTAATCCTTCCATCTCGCTTGATATTAAATTATGACACATAGGGTACTCATCTTAGGACATCACACTTAAAAGATTATTTAAAGAAAGCTAGCCTAAAGCAGCATGTATCATGAGAAGAACAGAAAATAAGACTGATAGGGAAAGACTGAAAGAACTAAGTTTATTTGGTTGAGAGAAGACAAAGCTGAAAGCTTATTCTTGTTGTCTTAAAAGAAAACCTTTACTTTTGACAACTGTTTTCAGTGACCAGAACAAGACTACTTACTAAGGTAATGGCTATAACTTGCAACAAGAAAATAGTTAGATAAGCATTAGGACTGATTTTCTTACTCTAAAGGAACTGGTGCCCTAGAATAATTTGTTGATGGACATTGAGTTAGAAAGATTTCTGTTAGGAAGGACAGAAATCAAGTTAATCAAGGCATGGAGAGCTGTTTGAGTAGTTAACCTTCATTGTTCCCTTCAGCACAGTTTTTATTTAATTCGAGGAATGGAGATGAGGTAGACTTCACCACTGGAGCTTGTTTTTTATGAACAATATTCGTATAGAGATGGTGAAGAATAAATCCTTGATTTGTATGGAAAACCACCAAAAAGTTTTTCCTTGTTGACTTCAAGAAATTCAAATTAACAACAAAATAGATACATGAGGTTTTTTAAAATTAAGGGTAAGGGGAACTAGGAAACTTTCTGCTTCCAGAGATTAGTGAGGCAAATAGCTTAACATAGTTTAAAAAACACTAGCGGCGATACTAGACTCCATAATTTCATGTTTGGAAATTATGGATTTGGTAGCATATATCCCTAAGCTTGAAGCTTTAAACTTGGCCTAGAAAGAAGCTCTTTCTCATTGTTTCATCACGTACTGATGTACAACTTGATACATCATACTTTCTTACTGCCGTGCTGTTGTAATTTGAGTTAATTAGGCTTTTTCTGTTACCATATTCCCTTTGTTCAAACTCAGATTCTTGAGTAATTCTCAGATTTTGGTAATACAGGAAAATCTTTTCTCTATGAAAGCTTAAATTAAAGATCAGTGTTGTTCTTTTTTTGTTTCTTACCTCAGAAACTTAATGCCTGTAACTTACAGTTTAATGGTAAACTTTTTGGAATGCTCTGGCTAAGCTGTAGCTCAAAACACCATAGCACAAAAAATTAGAAAATAAATTCTGGGAGCTCTACATTGCATTGAATGCAGCTCTGCTTCCTTTCATAGGATTATACCTACTAGTAATGTTTAGGCAGGTGAGGATGTCTCTTATCTGAATAATGAAACAATAAGAAATGTATACCCATAGTTTTAAGTGAATAATACTTAGTCTGGGATAGTGCATACTGTGCAACTTTATGTGAAGTGTTTACACAGTGGAGCAGCCTTATTTTAGTTAAACCTTTTGTAATAGTTTGGATAAGCTCGACAGAAGCTTTAAGGCAGAGGGAATTTTGAGGTTTGTCATATGGAGCTAAAGTACGGATGAATTAATCTGCCTAATGAACTTCCTTCACTGAAGGAAGCTCCTTTTTTGAAAAGAGGTCATTGGTACTCCATGCCAAATTCTACTTGTAAATTGAAAATTTAGCTAGCAATTTCTTTGTGGATTTTTCTTCAAAGTATGTGTTACAGATAGTGTAGTGAATGTATTTGTGTCCATTAATGACTTTCCATATATTTTAAGTACAGGTCACAGATTTATTTGAAAAATTGCGAGTTTATATACACAGTTATTAGAAGCAGAAAATAGCTTTAGGATGTATGTAGAAGCCCACTGAAACAGATAATTAGTGATACATGTATACTGAAATAAGACCTTCCCCAGGAGAGTTTGCCTGAGGTGAAATAAATTATATAAATAACCTTTTAGGCTTGGAGTTTGAAGGTTGCCTAGTGTCTGTCTGACCTCAGAGGATTAGGCACCTAAATTGTTTAGATCTTCAAATTTTCAGTATTGTTTTCATAGTAGTTCAGTTAAAGGTGAACATAAACTGCATTTGTTAAATTGGTGCAGGCTTTCATTGGTTTAACTTGAATCTTGTTCTCAGTCGACATAAGAAAAGCTTGCTTATACAAGGTTTGGATCAGTTTGTTTAAACTGGTGTCTGCCTCTGAGTAACAAAATTTGGTCTGTTGTTTTGTATTATGGCATAATGGCAAAGTGCATTCATACACAAAACAGTTTTTACAGTAAATTCTAAATAGCCAGGTTTAATCTTAAGCTTATTTAAACTACTGCACAGTGAAATAAAAAGTTTTTCAAAGAAAAAAAGACAGAAAAAACCTATTAAATGAAATTAAGCCTGAAAAAGACTATGACAGTATGTTATTGAACAATATTGTTTCTAGAGCTTAAACATCTTTTAAGAAAAGAAGTTGTAAAAGTTATTTTACATTAACACAATTGCAAAAACCCTTAAAGATTCATCTAATGTACTTTGGCTTTAGTAATGAATGCAAAAATTCACTCATCAAAATCTGAGCTTATACAAGGGAAAGTTCAGTTACTTAAAAATATTAATATATAAAATTATGAACATTATTTACATGGGAGAGATTGCATGTATCTTGTCATGGACCAAACCCAGTAAGAGATGGTTTGTAGAAATTTTATGATGTTGCTGGTAACTAGGTTCTATGACCAGAAACTCATTGGAAAGTGAAGTATTAAGATACTCTTGTTCTCTTCCTTAGAGTGAAGACTCTGCTACAGTCATTAGGCCTTACTCGTTTAGTGCCTTGCTGTGATTTTGCTGATTCTTTTTGATTTGTCCTTTTTTGTCCTTTTACTTTTTGATTGCACTGAGTATCCTGAGTATCAGAAGAATTAAGAGTAGCTTCTGTACACGAAGCATTAGTGTCCTGAGGACTCTGCCCTTCGTTGTCCATTCTAACTTTGCTCGGGCTGTATGCAGCTAGCTGACAGAGAGCTACAGCTGCTGTTTGTTTCTGTTCATCACAGCTGTCAATTATTCTTAAGTCTTGAGCTTCATTTCGGTGAGCTGTGAAAGAAGATTTGTCGCAGGCACTGTTAGTAGGGTTCTTGGGGTTACATGCATCTGCTCTGGAGGTTTCGTTTTCGGTGTTTGGAGAAGTAGCAGCACCGTTATCGTGGGATGGACTGTGGAATGACGTTTTCAGGCTTACTGTGTTACAGGAATCTTTTACCGAGAGGTTCAGAGGCATGTCTTGCAATTCTAGAAAGTTCTGACTTTCTGTTTTGGATGTGGTTTTGTATGCATGCTCATGAATAGGTCCTGTGTTTGTGTCAGCCTTTTTTGAAAGATTAAGAGGAACTATCCCTGTGTCTTCTTCCGTGTTGGACAGTGAGCCTTCATTATTATGGCATTCGTTCTGTGTATGTGAATCTTCATCAGTGACATTAATGCTGAAAGAAATGAGGAGAAAAGAGGATTTACTATAAGTTGCTCTTTTAAATTGGGGCTGAGGAAGTGGGCAGGAAGAAGAGAAAAAAATCTGGCTAGAAGTCTGACAATTTTGTTGTTTCTCCTTTAACTCCCCCAAATCCCTTTCACCATACACGTCACTGTGTTACAGGTAATTTCCTGAAATATACAGACACATGCATAGTAATGGCATTGGAAAAAACTGATACACTTTAAGGAGCATGAGTGGTCTACTCACTATAGCAACTATGAGTTGTACTCTGTTTTGCACAGTTAATATAGAACAAATTATCTCAATGCTGTAAATTTAAATATATTTTAAGGGCATTGCATGAAATGTATCCATCTATCTTTGTGTGTCCCTAGGAAATCTGATAAGAATTTACAAAATGATTTTATTATTTTACCTGGTGGGTGAATCTCCTCTATCTTGCTGTGTCTGCACACTTTGAAGTAGAGTTGGTTGGTCAGTGCTTTTTCTCACAGGTCTGAAAGCTGTGAAGTTTTCTTCTGGTTGATCATACTTGCCAAGCGATGTGGAAGATGACTTGTTAGAGAGGTCAAATAAGCCTTCGCATGCATGGCTTGTCTGAGTGAAGTTGGTTGGGCTAGGTCTGCCAGGGGAGCCTGTTGCTGCACTTCCTGCGAGAGGGCTCATTTTAGCATTCTCTCTTTCATTTTGGTCATCTTTGGAATGACTTTTGGCATGCAGTAATGTCATTTCCTTTTCATAATCTGCTTGTTTTTTATGTGAACTTAGAGGGTATTGTTGGGACGGACTTAAAGAAGCTGGATACAGCAAGGTAGTTTCTTCCATTAGGTGAGAATTTTGATCTCTGTTAATACCAGCTACATGTGAAAATCTGTAAAATGGAGGATCTGTTGGCCTACAAAATCCATATGGTATCGGAGGAGTGGAATGATATTGTTGGAACAATCGATAGTGTTCATACGCTGACGGATTTATGGGTTTTGGAAGTGGCCCAGGGTGGGGAAGAAAGTGTCTTTGATCTTGTGCGCCATAGACAGACAGAGCAGAGCTTTCACACTCTGAATTACCTGGAAGCAAGTAAGGTGTGTAGATAGCCAGCCTGTGCTCATAAAAATGGGGTGAGTACTCGGGAATCATTGGTTGCATGTAAGGTGAAATGGAACCAAAGCCTTTTGTAGGAGCAACTTTATGTGGAAACTCCGGGAGGAAAGGAGAACCTGCTTTCCATGGGTGACTTGGTGCATGAAATGCAGACTTAGTGTGGAAAGGTGAACTTTTGTTAGAGAGCGATATAATTTCAGATACTTCGCTAGTTTCTGGGCCTTTACTATCTCTGTGTTCTCCTACAGGAACAAAAGCCGAGGGCCTTACAATGCTGTCCAAAAGGGGCTGCATGCTGATAGCGCCTTCTGTTGTAGTACTGGCAGGGGTTAATTCCTTCTGAATCGCAGGTTTTTGTCCTTGAATTGCTGGGCTTGTTGCCTGGTTTTGTAATTCAACGTTTTCCTTGGCATCTTCTTTCGCAAAAGGATATTGAGGCTTTGAATCGAGATTTGACAGTCCATTTGTGACAGATTTAGAAGAAGTTGGTTTGACTGTAGATTCAAGCTGATTGATCTGTTTGGGCTCCAAGGAACTGGTCTTTGGACATTTGATAACGCGATCCTGCTCTGATACTAAAGTAATTGAGTTTTTGCAGAGGCCATACTTCATATGGTTAAAAAGATGGGATTTCTCATTGCAAGTAAAGGGACACTGAAAGCACTTGTACTTAAATGGCTTTCCTGGTGGTCTTGGGATGTAATGAGGCTTCTTTGGTTTACGTTCTTTGAGGAGACTCATTTTTTTTCTGCTTTAAACAATTAAATGTAATGATTCTTTATAAAAACTTTCTTGTGGTTAGCTTTCCTCAGTTTTAGCCTCTTGATGTTTCCAGTTTTTCAAGTTTCTAGAATCCTTCTTCCCAGGTGAAGAGAGGAAGCCAACTCCCGTGGTGTCTCAGCGAAGAGGGGGTGCCGGAAAACAACACTTTTGCAACTGGTAGTGCAGGAACTGTAACACAAAGTTTAGAATTAGCTGTAGTGGAACAATGAAACTAAATACAATGTAATACATTCTTTTAACTGTATTCCCCCTCATACTACATACAGTGTGTTGTGGGTTTTTTTTAAACAAAACAAAAATGCTAGGTGCTAGAGTTAAGATAGACATGCATTAAACTTTGACATCCTTCTGCATCTAAACATAGTCACAGAAGTGGCCTAATTTTCAGCAGTGCTAGTCACCGGCCACTGCTACTGGATTGAAGGAGTTTTCTTTGAAAACTGAAGGAACATTCATTCAGAAGATGAAAGTAGAAATCTAGGTGGAGCTGTTGAGAGAGAAGTGGAGGTGGGTAGGATGAGAAGAGGCAGGTCCTGGCAGCAGCTGGATATGGGGCAAGCCTGTCGGGCCGGTTGGGGAGAGAGAGGAGGGAATTTCCTGCTTTGGTGAAATGAGGGTGGAGTGGATTGGTTGCACTTGGGTAGCTGACTTGGCTCTTTCAGAGACTGACCAACCCCCTCTTTTAACTGGCATAGCATTTCTTAACAGCCTGATCTCAATGGATACCTCAAAAGTGGCTAATCTCTCGAAGGATAAAACCACACCAATTTTCTTCCTCTTCCTAATTCAATTAAGAGAAATGAGCACTGCAATATCTGACTAATAGAATCTTCTGCTTGATAAACACATTTCACATTCTTCTGCTGTGTAGCACCTTACATATTGCATATAGTTAACACAGACACACAAGTGTATTAATTCAGGTAAAAAAGTGTCTGACAGTAATTGATTTATAGGGGAACGATCTTTCTGCCTTTCTTCAGAAAAACTAAGGTTGTGGATACTTTATACAGCCTAATGATTTGCTCAGTAGATAAGTCAGGAGGGCTTGTATCAGCTTGTTCCATTATGTTCACTGATTCTGAAGGCGTGAGAAACTCTCAGAGTCAAGTTCTCATGATTTTATAGGATGTGTTATGGCAGAGATCTAAAAACTGATGATTTCATCATGAACTATAAGCATCATTATCAAAATGATGACTGTTGCAAAACCACGTACTGTATCTATTGTGTTACCCGAAACTACAGGAATACTAATTGTAAGAGTGACTAGATAGCTCAAATTTTTTTTTTTAAAAAGCTTTTTACATAGAAGTTTGAATTAGTAGTATTAAAATACTAAGTTTATGAAAAGAATTGCTGGTAATTACATGCTGTGAGATTTTAGTTAGAGATGTTTTGCATTTCTTAAATCGGAGATTATTTAATAGAAAATGACATGCAACACATTATGAAAACTGAAGGCAAAGCTACAGAATTGCTGCTTGTTTCATCAGGTATAGTAATTCTAGCAAACTGTATTAAATGTTGTTTCTGATGTCATAGAAATATTAATTTTGTTAAAATAGTAATTGTGAAGGCACCCTGAAAAATGCAAAGCTGCTCTATAAGTAGAAAAAAGCAATCAAGCTTTTTCTTAAAATTAACAGATGATTAAATGTGTGATAGCCTAAAGAAAAAGGAATGTGTGGAGAAGTAGCTTTTTATTTTTCAGGTTTTAGCAAAGATTTTTCGGTTGTTTGAGTTGGATACTGATACTGTAACAATGAAAAAAAAAATTAATTATAAAGCAGCATGTTAAAGTCTCGTCATTGGAGTCTGGTTAAAATGGTAGTTCAATAAATTTAAAAAAAAAATCATATAGTATTTTAAAAATATTTTGAATAATGATAGCCAGAATTCCTTTGAAAGATTAAGAGTAATGCTTTTACATTAAAAAAAAAAAAAATTGAGGCGTAGGAGGGGAGGTCCAGATAGAGAACTGGTCGATTTTTTTTCTGCCTTAAGTGAGCTTGTTGCATTTATTTTTGACTAATGATGTATAACTAACGTGGACAGTTTGTAATGGACTCGGTCAAGTCAGTTTGTACCTGTTGTTTTTTATATCTTCTTGGAAGTACTGGTACTAATTATTCTTGAAAAAAAGATATTGTTGTCAAAACTCCATTGCATTCTTAGCTGAACCATTTATGATAACTGTCTGAATTTGCATTCAGGTGCAGCACTTATAATAAAGAGATGTTAATTAGATTTTCTTGTTCTGCTGGCTTTCCTTTGCTTAATAATGAAAATTCCTGTGTGTCCTGTTCCCCCCCGCCCCGACTTTGTACTTGTTATTTAACTTTGATTCAAGTTATTCCTGTTCAACAGAGTATTAACTATCGTTTCTTAATAGGATAAAATGCACTGTTGCAGTTTTAATGTTAGAGATTTAGAGCATTGGAGCTTCTTTGCTATGTGTACAGCAGGAGAGAATTACAACAGCTTTTTTTTTTATAATTTGTTTTGATGGCATGCTCAGCCTGCAGACAGTAGTGCTCCCAGAACCTGCTGCTCTGCCTTGAGAGATGTAGAACGAGTAGCTTATTTTAAAGGGTGTTTACCCTTTCGTAAACTTCGGTTAGTTTCAGCCAGATGAATGTTCTGTTTCTCTCTTTTACTATTTAATCCCTTTTTTTCTCATGGTTTAAAAATGCCAGTAATAAAATATTTCTAAACCCAGACAAGAAGGGTAATTTCTCCTCCAATCTCCAAGTAAAACACAGGAGTATCTGGCAGATGTACGTATTTCATAATTAAAAAAAATTAAAACTATTTGATCCCACGCATACAGCTGGAAAAGACATTAATGGTTTACAATAGGTGCAACCAATTAAAACTGTCTCTATATAAATAATGGTAGTTACTTACAATTGTACAGTGTATGTTTTATGCTACCAAAGATAAAATTTAGTATTAGAAAGAAAAATCAAAATAAATAGTTGCTTTTTCCTTAAACTTGAATGCCATAAACTTGTGATATCCTTTAAAAATGGGAAAAAATTCTTCAGTAGCAGAATGATAATTTTCATGTAACTTTTTTTTTTAGATTGATAATTTATTTCCTGTATACCTGATTTTAGAAATGCAAGTAGTTACATATTATTATAATTTTCTCTTTCTAGTTTTGAAATGTAGTAGTATTCTTTATTTATATTTTTATTGAAAACAGGGCATTCAGATAATATTGGTTAAACTTGACGTTGTCTTAGTTGTTTGTTTCTTGTCAATAATATACGTCCTCACGGCTTTCTAATCTGTAGCCCTTTCCAACCTGAGACTGATAGCTGCAAGTTTTCTTCCTTCTATTTTTAAACGTATGTTGTTGCTACCTCCTTGCCTTTAACATATTTGCAAGTTCAGAAAACAAGAATATCATTTAACATTGTGTGCATGTGTGTGTGTATAAATATATAAACAAAAATGTATGTGGGTATAAGTATACACACACATATATGTACATATGTATTCATACACATGCATACACACTCATATATATATGTACATATATGTATGTGCATGTTGTTTTTTAGGTTTTTAAGTAGTCTAAATTGTTTAAGATGCCCAGTTGATCAAAGAGGAAATTTCAAAATGTCTTTTATTACAAGCAAGGATGGTAATTATATTTCTTTTTAGGACACTGCTTTAGCAAACTACGTAACAGTTTGTCATGCAGACTCCATTATTATTGCAGTATCCTTTTGGTGATGTTGATCTCTCTGACCAGGAGTACTCACTGGGGTGGAACATTTTGAAGGACATGCTATAATTAAAATATTGTGATGTGGCATTATTGCATAACTCAAGGACATGCCATTGTCACCTACCTAGACTGTTGCAAGAACAAGATTTGTGAGTTTTATTCTAGCTGAGATTTTCCAGTGATTAACTACCACTCCCTTCTAAACTTCCAGTTCCTTTAAACTGAAAGATAAATTTTAACGCAACTGTTTGTTAATTAGGAGGAAACATGGGTGAGAGGAATGGGTTGGCAAGGACTGGAAAGGAAGCGTGTGTTGAAGGTACGGACCGAAGAGGACTGCGTGCTTGTGTGTGAGTGCGCGCGTGTGTCTGTGTGTGCGCGTACGTGTGAGAGGAAGTACAGAAACAGAGATTAGATAAGTTGGTTAGGCAGCATGGATAAGAAATAAAAATCTTTGTGAAATTAAGTTAATAATTCAATGTCTTAATACACTTTAATTGACTAGAGAGAGGATAACTAAAACCAATCCAATTTTCTGTGCTAAATTCCCAGAAGCTGGAAAAAATAATAAATCAAAACTGAAGTGAAGTACCTTATTTTCATCCAAGCTTTTCAGATTAACCTGACACTACTGCATGAAGAATAGTTGGCAGAGTGAACATAGCAATTTTAAGCAATACAGCTTTTTGTCATACTTCAATATAATACACTAACTTCCTGTATGAAAAAAAGGTGCTTAAAACACTTTTCACCAACAAGACTTAATTACTGTAAAAACTTGCAAGAGTTAGTTTTTCTCTCAAACTAAAATACGTCCCTCTTCTGTTGAAACTTTCTGCTGAAAGCTTAAACTGGTGCAGTAAATGCACCTGCTAGGAGTAACCTAGGCTTTTGAGACAGCTGAAAAATGAACACCTCTGATTTACCTTTTAGATGTTAATATGAACACACTTTATTTGAAAAAAAAAGCTCTAAAGAAATGTACTTACCAGATACATAGATGTCTGAAACCTTCAAGGTGATCGCTGTTGGTAAGCTGTAGCTGTCACTGCTGAGAGAGAAGTACCTGTTCTCTGCTTGATCTCTAAGTGAAACTGCAGGAGGTTGTTTCAGGGGGAGGGACTTAAGAAGTGTAGGAGTTGAGCCCTCCGGGTGTAGAGATGCACCTGATATTACTCCAGCCTGAAGCTACGATTCATTTGTTTGCGTCCACTGCTTTCATTCAGCATTACCTCAGCATCTAAGCTATCGAAGAGAGCTCTTGTCACTTTTGTGCCCTCCAACAACCAAGTTTTACTCTAAACTGTAGTGTCTGTTTCTCTGAGTAGCAGTCTGTAATGCGGGGTCAAAAATGGCTTAGGTAATATACTGAGCTTTTGATTTATTTAACTTCTGTAGAAGTGACTTGTGAGCAACAGAATTGACGGCACACAGGGGGTAGCAAAGCTTAAAAATAATAATTTTACTCTTTTCTTAGAGATTGACATTTTTTATTGAATACCTTTGTAGCTTTAATATTCTTGCTCTCCCCCCCTCCTCCCCCCTTCCATTTTTATTTAAATCTTTTTGTCCTTCATGAGTCTCCTTTCTGAAGGCGGGACTGAACTAACTCCAAGCTTGCTTGCCACAGGAACCTGCCAAAGCTTGCCTATAATCAACAGTCAAATGTACAGATCCTGTAAATGGAAAGGAGTCACCTCAGTAAGAAATTGATTATCATGTCTATACGTTTGCTTAGGAGCTGTGAAACTGAAGGGTGAAAGGAGAAAGTCAACTGATCATCCACTGATTAGTACTAGTACTTGCTTTTAGTTGCATTTTAGTTAGAGTTTATAAATGACAAATTTATTAGTGTATTTGTCAGTCATCTAGTGACGTTGCTGATTGCGTCTAGTGATTGTTGCCAGTCATCTAGTGACATTTCACTAAACATTTCATTGTTTAGTGAAATAATAAACTCTTGCATACTGGTTGTTAAAAGGAAAATATTTTGGTAGTTCTAGGTCTCTCTCAAAAACATTCCTGTTACTGAATGTTAAAACAAAGGCATTTTTGGCTACTAATTCTAATGTTATTGAGATGTTAAAATTTCTGTTCATAACTGTTACATTCAGCTGGATGAACATGATGACCCTCTTGTTTCACCCACTGCTCTGTAGATAAAACAGTTGCAGATTACTGAAACTTTAAAATATAGAAGTATGATAAATTTTATACTTGGCAAAAGTTATTGTCTTTTCAATCAAAATTATTAAGGAAACTGTCACTACAAAACCTGTTTAGTTAGTGGGTAAAAGTTGTTTCAAAATCGGTCTCTAAAGCAGTGTCTTAAAAATAATTTTAAAGGTGTGGCCTTCATATTGATGGAATGACTTATGGACATCTACTTTCCTATCTAGGTATGCAGATCACCATCCTTCCCCTTGATATGCCAATGCAGTTTTCTGGAAATTTTTTCTGAATATAAGCAATCACTAATTTTAAGGTAGAAAGATGGCTCTTGGTTTTTATTTATTTATTTATTATTATTATGTTCCTATAATGCAGCTTAGCAGTGTAAAAAGTTGTCTTATTACTGTCTAGTTGTTTGAAAATCCTTTGGCTTTAGATGGAATAACAAGAGTGTTTGTAGTCCGTCATTCTTCTATTTAGTTGTAAAATGTTTTGAAGAAAAGTAGTATATTAGAAAATTCTACCTGCAGAGGAAGGTAGATGTATTGCATTCCTCCTGCAGAGGAATGTAATGTCTGCATTCGGAAACATCTCTGAAAAGACCTAAGGAAAAAAGCCCTTTGCTTTCTCAGCAGGAGATGTTATTCGGTAGTCCTCACTGGGTAGTGAATAGCCTTTCTTTCATGTCAATAAGTTTGTGTGCTGTATCAATCCACATAACAGTCCTCGTTTTTCTTTGTGAATGTGGATCATTTTATGTTGTCTGTAGCTGAAGCAAGGTACTATCAGGTTTCTTTTTTTGCATGTGATGGGGTGGAGGTAGGTTTCCTTGAATAGAATCAGATCAGATATTTTGTTTTGAAAGAAAATTGCAATTTCTGGCATCTAGAGGAAGCTATTGAAGGATTCCTTTAGTATAGGTGACTGAACTGGGATAAGAGGCAGTCAGTATTTGAACTTTGATTTTTATTCCCCCCCCCCCCCCCCTTCTCCCTATCCCCCTTCCCTGATCTGGTATGTGGAGGGGAGACATGTTGCTGCCTTGACCCAAGGAAAATAATGTTTTAAATGTAGCTACTTCCTGGAAGTTGCTGCTATTAGTCAGGTCAGCAGAAATCAGCCATGAACAAAGTAGAACTGGAAAAAAAAAAGAACAGCTAATGTTAATGCTCCTTTTCTTGGTGCTTGGATGGTATTAAAAATCCAAATCTGGGAGAGAAGATTCATTGGTGGACCCCAGAAAAGGAATGTGAGAGCTCTTGTTTGTGTATACCTCTAGAAGTAATAAATCTTGATTGCAGTGATGTTGTTTCATCACTTATTTTTGTTAACTCATTATACTTGCATCCTGAGTATTAGATAAACTGAACCCAGTCACCTGTTGGTAGCACCCTTTTAGTTTACCTGGGCACAAGTCAGATTAATTAAGAGCACCAGGACTGACATAGTAAAATTTGGATTTATTGATATTTTTCTCCCAAGTTGCTTTTTTAAAAATGTGATTTTTTTTTTTTTTGTGTCTCTGGAGGGCCGAAGCTTTCGTTTTATGTCTTCTTTGGTGCAGAATATACTTTTTTGTTCTAAGTTCTATTTAAAATTCAGTATCAAAGAAGTGTTGTTTAGCTGTAGTTGAATTTCATAGGTTTAATTACTATAGCATAGAACTGCCATTCTCTAAATGTTACAGACTTCCTTCTTTGTGTTTTTATATGAATTTTTTGGCTCAGCTTTAGCACTAAACAGAAAACAAAATGTTACCAGCAGAAACCATATATACAAATGGGATAAACTTAACCTATTCTTGATACCCTGCTTACCTAATTTTTATTTTCCTCTTGCACTTCAAAATTCTATTCCCTCGCTGCATGAAAGAGTGCCAAGTGTTGCTCTGGTCAGTTATCAACCCCTCCGCTGATCAGGTAATTCTTAACTTTCTGCTCTAATGCAAAGAATGGCCCCGGTGACTGAGTTGTTCTGCTGTTTTGACTTTACCTCAGTCAGAACTCTGATACTGGCTTTCAGAGGTTGTCAGTCATCAACAATGTTTCCATGTCTTTCTAGAGATGACTTACAAATTCATGAACTAGTTAGTTATTCTAAGAAAGAGGAACGTTCGTAGGTAAATGTGAATAAACTCATGTAGTTGAACACTCATAGACATGGAGCTAGTGAAGCTTAGCTTGCCATACCAAGGAAATGTCTTACAATTGTGTGACTGGCAATATTCACTTCTATTTTTGTCATCTTGGTTATGTATCTAGATGTGTGGCTTTGAGCTAAAGGTTCAAGAAAGTCCTTTTTTCTTTCTTTGATCACTTGAACTGAAGTTATCGACAGATTTTGCTATCTGTATTAGCATGTTTGGACTAGGTTATTCCATACCATTCCCAGAAGGGGGCAAATGTATTTGAATATAATTACTGTAACTCATGCTGTGCCCCAAAACTTTACATGGTTCTTGTACAATATTCTCATAATTATTTTCTTCTATCCCATATGAATAGTTATTAGTCTTAACGCTTTTCGAATAACACCTTTGAAATGTGCCTTTGTTTTTCATAATAATTCCAGTCCCTGACTTTGGAGATATGTCTGGGCAGATTACCTTGCTGATGTTTGTGAGCCACTTGTTCAAGATTACTAGAGCAAATTATTTGTATGGGAAAAGAATAAAAGCTCAGCAGTTAATAGCAACTTCAGATCATATTTTTAGATATCTATTGTGGTCTGTACTGTTAGTGTTTGGCCTGGAACTAGGATGATCTTCCTTCTGGTTCCCATCCTCACCCTTGGGCAGTGAAACATCTTGGGGGAAGTAGGCAACACCAGAAATTGAGACTGTAGGCAAAACTATGAACTGTTTATAAGAAGGGGTTTTTAATAATAATTCTTTTCATTGCCAGTCATTCTAACAGAGGTGTAAAATGTACCTTTCTTCATTTTCTACTTGATGCTCTGGTTATAATTCCCTTTTAAAATTTATTATTTTCAAAGTGTTTTTCATGCAGAATGTTTTTTCATTTTCTGCTTTGATTTCAAGACTTATGCCAGAGATTCTGAGACAGTTCTCTCACCTAGATGAAGTTTTTCTCGTAGAATCCAGTAGTAGGACATGAGTTGTGCCATGTGCAGTTCTAGTGTATATGAAGTCAGTCTCGCACATTTTTCTTTGAGGCATAATTGGCGTTGTCCTGCTGTGATGCCACTCTCACAAAGAGAGCAGTGAGGCATATAATGAATACTCCTAGACTCAAAATATTTTTAGCTTTCAGTTATTCTTTGAAACGTCAAATTTTGTAAAGATTTATATGATTACTATATGTTGTCTACTATTTAAATAATTTTAAAAGTGGGGAATATAAACCAGCAGGTGAAATCTGATGCTTGATTTTATTCCATTAAAAAAATACTAATGCTGCAGTTCTTGAACTGCAGTTTGTCTGTTATGTTTTTGAATTTGAAGGTACATGTAGCTAAATTTTACATGTAGCTGTAAAATTTCAGTTGTTTTTAGAACGGATCATGCAGCTAAATTGGCATATAGGGAAAAGTTTGGGTTGGTTTGTTTTGTTTTGTTTTGTTTTTAGCAAAATGCCCAGAAGTCATTTAAAATCTTATGATCTGATGATGCATTTGTGTGAATTTCTACATTTGGAATTGCAGCACTCCTAAATGAAACATTTCTTTCTGTAGAGCATATGTTAGGGCCAAAAACTTATGTTTCAGTGTGGTTTCAGTATGATTTCACATCTTTTGTTTTGTGCTGTATTTGTGGTTTTGTAGGCTTCAGACTATTATTTATAGGGTTTTTTATTTAATTGGGTGGGGATAAATACTAAACAAACACGAGAATCCTAGTTTACTTGAATTTCTGGTTTGCTTGTGAAAGGACGTTATTAAAATTTCTCTTGATGACAACATAGTATAAACTTTCTAGCTAATAAGGTGTGTCATATATAGGAACATGAAACTTCCTAGGTGTTCTTAATATGTCAGTGGTGAGACTAAAAGTGTTCTGGTGTTAAACTCCCTCAAGGGCTTGCGGACCGCTGAATAGTCGCAGCTGTATCTGCTAAATGGCTAGGGGCCTAAACTTTGTCTACTTAAAGCCAGAGAAAGTCTCTTAAATGAAATCAGTGGTAGAACTATTAGTGTTTCACAGTCAAAGATAACTTGCTCTTTGTTTGTTGTGCATTATATGATCCTATTTTTGCTATAAACCCAGATATATTTAAAGTAAGGTTGGAAACATTTGCATCTCTAAAAGTAAGAAAAGGAAGCCAGGGAAAGAAGATTGGAAGAACTGCGTGGTTACACTTGCAATGAATTGGTCCTATTTTGGGAGGATCCCAGCCAGAAGGACGTTATTTCTGATCTGCCTGCCTTCTTATATACCCTTACCCATTCACAGTGAATAGACTGGAACAATCCAGCAATCCCTCTCTCCTTTTTTAACTGTGGCAACAATGAAAGCAACATTTAAACAGAAGGCAATAATGCTGATGAGATACACAGATAATGGCTAATTCAGAAGTCTGATACTGGTGGGTCAATGCAAGTGATCCAAATCTTGAATTTGGTTTTTTTAATCTCAGAATAAATGGAAAGGGTAGAAATAGAGAGAGTGGGAAAAAACAACTCGTGAAGAACGGAGCTTTATTTCTTCTGCTTATAAATTACCTTCAGAATAAAAGGAGAAACAAAAAAGTAAGAAGAAAGTAGGGAGGATTGAATTCTGCAGTTAAGTGCTTTTAGTGAGGGGGCTGAGATAAATTTGAGAGGGGACTTGGCAGGTTATGATGTCTTGGGATTCAATGACAAAATCGGTATGCTTTTTACCTTTTCGAAGAGGTCAAACACAATGCTACCGGTATCCGAAAAGACCCTGGTTTAGGGAAATATTTTGCATATTATTTCTGCTGAATAGTAAGCAGACTGCTTAAATAGGAAACACTGGTTATTTCAGTTGACATTTTTTCTCAGTTTTAAAGATGTCTCATTGTCAAGTATATTTTCGGTGAAAAGTTTGTATGAAATGAAGTCTCTCGTGCTGTCAGAAGGTTTCAAATAGATGCAGCTAATCTCAGTAGCAGATGCTATGGCTTTGAAGGAATATCTGTGTATGCATGACTTCTGTGTCTGCAATTTTAAAACTCCCTCAGCTTCTGTTGCAAATATCTTATTAATTTGGTTAGAGTGGATATGTGCTCTGTGGTAGTACAGGATTATCTGTGTTCCTGTACGGATGGCGCTTGCGTATTTGCTAGTATTGATAAGAGATTGGATTCCTATGTATTTTATCTGAGAGTACAGAGTATGGTGCTTCGTGATATTTATATACAGCTTGATATACTTAAAAAAAGTCTGAAAAACTCTACACCCAATGAAAAAAAGAGCATTTTTGCTTGTCCAATTTCACTGGGCCATTTATTAAAAGAAAAAAAAAACACTAGCAAAAAGGAACAATAATACTGCTTTCAAGTGTGTTCTAGAAGGAGGTTTAACTTGGACTAGGATTTCAATAGTCTTCTAGAAATCTATTATGTAACTTCTTAAACTTGTTTATATACTCTGTTTTTAAGGATTACCTTCTGTGTTTTCATGTTCCAGAATAAGTTGTTTGATATTGATTTGCAGCTGCCAGGGTTTTTTGAGAAGGATGCATCAGGAAGACAGGCTTCTGAAATGTGTTAGTCTATTCTGTAGTGGTAGTTAATTGTGAGGTTTTTGGCAAGATTCCAGGTACTTTTCATCATAGATACAGGAAGAAATAAAAAAAAGATCTACCTGTCTTAGGTGGACTCTTAGAAAACAGAGAACACCCAAACCTGAAAGGCTGGTTACAGAATTCCTTTTCTCTAACACCCAGGTGAAATTTAAAAATTATGCGTGGTCTTGAAAATAGTGTTTTAAAAAGTTATAATGCATATGTCATCATAATAGTTTTCAAATTAGCAAGGAAGCATTATAAATAGTGCAGATTTTTTTTTTTTTTCACTAGCCAGCAGGTATGAGCAAGAATAAATGCCATTGCTGAAGCCGTAGCAGGAAAAGTCCCTCCCCCAGCACAACTAGGAAATGGTATAAATACTAAGCAGGGAATAAATGACAATGAATTGCTTCTAGCTTTTTCACTGTAGGGTTTATCTCAGTATTGCACAACCTTAGCCTAAAGGTTGGGGTTTCTTTGGTGATTTTTCTTTTCTGACATGTGGTGTTATAAGTTTACAAAATTTTACTCCTTCAGAGTAGTTCGTTTGCTTTGTAGGATTCATTCATAAGCCTGTTTCTTCATGTCCTTAAACTTCAGTTTGCTACTGGTTAAATTAAAGGAAGAGCTCTGGTAGCTGTAGACCTGTATGAAGGTCTCTAGTATGGCCTTGGGCATGAGTGGGTAGATGAATCCCCAAAATATTCGGCGCTCTGTGTTTCAGAGAAGGTAGATCAATGCTGTCTTAGGTCAGCTGCAGGCCTTTCAATGTAGCCAGGTAGGGGTGCTTAAAGATTTTGACTTTTTATGGCTGCATAACATAATAATGTTGAGATAGACTGGCCAAAATCCAGATCTGTCTGCTTCCTTATTGGCCCCTTGCCATACTCAAAAGCTTACACTAATTTCAGTGTTGTAGAACTTCTGCAAACCTGCCATTAGTTTATTGAAGCAGATACCTGGGAAATGAGAGCCAGCGTCCATTTCTTTTAAATACTGTATTTACGTAATATGAGTGGTATCAAACAGTAAGTCTTTGGCAGAGTTGTAGTTAGAATGTAGTTCTTTAGGGCAACATCCAACTTAACCAACAATCCCTTCTCTCTGCCTGAAAGCCAGTCTTTGCATTACATATTTTCCTCCCTCAGCAGCGAGGCTGACAACAATCTCCTTTGCTGCCCAGCTGTGATTCATCGCTAGAGCAGGTCTTTCCTGTGTGCTGACTGAGATAGGCCCATGGAAAAAAATATCACGTGATCATATAATTAAAGACTCTCTTAATTCATTACATAGTGAGAGACTGAACTGAGATTGCAACCAGACAGACACAGCCCTTCATAGTCATGGACTAGAAAATGCTTATTTGGTTTGTGGATATGCATATATAGAGCCTTATATACGTGGGTCAGTGTTAAGAATTGTGAGAAAGTTATGGCAGCTTAAGAGACTTCAGCTGTTAAATTCTCACATATCTTCTGAGCATGCATGGATTGTGATACTCTTCCCTTCTTCCCTGGCAAACTAGGTCAAACTTGAGTGCAGGAATGGGAGAAGAGAGGCCACCTGTTGACAGTTCTTAGGCACTTGCCCTACAGGATGCAATGGTAGGGCATTTCACAGAAGCACTTGAGAATTTTCTGACATGGAAAGCAGCACGTGCATTTTCTGACCCTCATTGGAGAATTTATCCTCTGGGTGAAATAGTCCTTTAAGAGTAAATTCTGAAGTAGACAGTTTGTCTAGAAAAATGAGAACAAATCATAAAAGTTTGGGAGAACTTTAAACAAATATTTATTTCTGATAATGGGCCTAACCTGAAATTATCTTTGTTTGCATCTGTGTTGATACATTAAATATTAGTAGAACAGCCCTAATGAAGTTACGATTAGGACCTGCCTCTTGTTGTAGAAGAGGTTAGAGTGCCACGTAAGAGCATGTGGTCTCAAATCTGAAATTCTTTACATTGAAAAGCCAGAGTTCTTTTTTTAGGATATGAATGATAGCAATAGATATGCTATTTAAAACATGCGGAGCTGACGAACTGTAGATATGGCTGTTTACACTTTTTTTTTATGCCTGAGGCTCACAAAGAGGATGAACCTACCAAAGGACACTTCTGCAATGAGTTATTTTGTTGAAGAAAAATTTGAATAAGATTATTATTCTTTGTATTGATACTTATAACTGTGTTTAAGCCTCACAATTCATTAATTGTAACATTCTTAGCTGCTCCTACAGGGACATTCTGTACAGTACTTCCTTCAGGAATATCAGACATCCATTTTTTGTAGTGTTTTTTTCTTATATTTTATAATGCTGAAATAGAAGGTTTTGCAATATATTACTTACAAATTGAGAAGGCTTCTCTGCATAAATGGTCCATATCAAAATGTAAGACTTATCTAAGAGGTAACATTAGCTTAATCTGTTTTAAGAGTGGCGTATTTTAGTTTTAAAGTAAATATAGACAATTCTTAATTAACTTGAGATCCCGTGAACAAATCTGTTTTAAGTGAAATAACGTTGACATGAAATTTTGCAATTTTCTTGTGGAGACAAGACCTAAGGCTAAGGAACAGGTTTTTGTTGTTGTTTGTTTGTTTGTTTAATTGCTGTATTTGTATGTTTTATATGATAAACATTGCAATAAATAAAAAAACCCCTTACAATCTGAAGTTAAAGTAACATAGGGCTCCTGATGGCATGTGTTATAGTCTAGGTTTGTGTAAAGTGTATTTTTAAAGGCACTTTTTTAAAGGAATAGTATGAGGCATTTTTTATGTACGTACATGTGACCTTTTCATTATACAATGTCTTCCATAAGTTTTCTTAACTAGGTGTTTAGTGTTTAGCACCTGCACCTGAAAGGTGCTAAGCATCTGATTGTTTAAAATCTGTGTTTAAAAAGCAAAATATCTGTGCAACCTGTCTCCAGTATGAGAGAGGAAAAAAAAAAAAAGAAAAATCTGTTGTTTGTAGTGCTTTGAAGCCAGAAGTTGTTTCTTTATTTTCACAAGGCTTGAGCAAAGAGCTGTGTTGCAACCTGCAGTTATGTTGTTAGGTAAGGCAGGGTGGAGCGTAGCAGGTGCTTATTAATACCTCTAGGCTACAGGTAAAGGTGACTGTATTTTCTTGAGCGTTCACAGACCTAAACAGGTGGATATTGTTTTAATAATTAGGTTGAGAGTGGACACTATTTATCCTCTGTTGTTAATGGCAAACTTTTAATGTAGATTTGTGGAAGAAATGGTAATGTTTAAAGCTAAGCAACAATTCAGGTCTTCTTGTTGTATCTCCCTGCCCCCTACTTTTAAATAAAAAAGGCATGTTCATAATTTCAAAAGTAAAAATTTGTCTCCCTTCTTCCAAACTAAAATAAGTTTCTTCTGGAAGTTTTTTTTCTAAAGCTTTTTTATCTGTGTTTTTATGAGAAATGGATGTTAGGTATGAATTCGACATGATCTTAAATCTGAAAAATGGAAGCAATGTAGAGCAGAACAGTACAACACTGTGACCACACTGAATATTTGAGCGGTGGTTAGAATGGTGAATTGAAATTGAATAACAGATACGAAATCAGAAGCTGACTACAAAGCTTTGAACTTCATTGCTGCTTTGTGTATTGAACAAAGCTCTGGAAGAGTATGAGTGTGAACAGTTTAAATCAGATAAAAAAGTTAATTAAAATTAAACTTAGTATTTTGTGTTTAGACTGAAGACGAAGAGTTGCGTACATGAGATAACACAAACACGGAGTCTGCCAAACTATGGATTAGGAAGGTCTTTTATAAGATGTTTTAGTTACAGCGGACTAAACACTACAGATGGTTTTGCCTGGACTGCTCCTTCATGACTTCCTTCAGCCAGGCTCTTAAGACACTGCAGGAAGCCATAGCAGACAAAAACCTGCATTGTGTTTGAAGAACTCTAGGGTAAAGAATGAAGTGAAACCTGGAATTTTTGGTAGTGTTTCTTTTGACTTTTAAAGACCAACAGGAAATCTAATGCTGGACTCCCTTTTTCAAATGCACAAACATTTGTCAGGAGCAATTTTTATGTCGTCTTTCCCATAGTCCACAGTTCACCAGTAAATATTCTTCCAGTGATAGCATGAAAACTTTAACAGATGATCCCTAGATCAGTATTTCTCTTGTTGTTGTTGCACTATTTGTATTTATTTAGCCCTTACTGCTGCATACTTCACTTTGCTTTCCCTGCCTTTCCCACCTTCTAAATGTCTACTTTTGTATCCTTCCTTTGCATCACCCCCCTTTGCTCTCCAGACTTGCAGTCGTGTTGTTTCTCTTGCAGCAGCAATGCTTTGAGTCCCAGACACAGGACATCAAAGAGGTGTGAGTCCAAAGGCCTGCTGTGAGATAATGGGGAAAGCTTGATTGAGCTGCTCAGAGTAATAGTGCTGCTGTTCCTGGCATTTCCTCAGTTTCTGCTCTTACAGACCCCTGGCAGCATCACCTCTGTCTTTGACCCTAATAAGCCAGGTGCCATTTGGTATTGACCCTACTATTTGGGAAATTAATGCCCTGAATTGAAAAAACTTGTGTTTTTTCTTTCATACAGATTATACAAATGTGAGGAGCTGCTTGTGGGTCCTTCTTCCACGTTTCCTTCAGTGCACAGGGAGATGAGAGAGTGCACTCACAGCTGTCTAAAGTAGCTGGAGCAATCACCCTGTGCTGAGGGAAATTTGCAGCAGCTTTGCAAAATTGCCTTTGGCGTCTGTTTTAGTGTTCCTGTAGAACCAGCTAATTCCATTTTTTTCATCAGTTGATGCAGCATTTTTCAAAACAAGCTAGTCAACATTTTTAAAGATTTTTTTAATTGCAGTTTCTTTCGGAACTGGGAAGTGGCCAAATATCCATCCATCTTTGTTGTATCATAGTTCCTGAATGGAAATCGCTTTTCTTCCCGTGTAGTATTTGTGATCCTAATACTCATATCTTGTCCATCCCTCTGATTACTGCTTTGTTTTCTTTAGGAGGTTAAAATGAATTTAAATGGCATTTTAACACTTCCCTTCTCCAGTTGTGGTGCATATTTTTTTGTTTAAAGTAGCAGGCATACAGTGATGAACTGTACATTGAAGTTTAATTATTTTGTGATTATAGCCACTCAAGTATATCCAGGCACAGTTTGTTAATGAAATGCAGTTCAGTGATCCCATTTCTTGTTCAATGGGATCACCTTTTGACAAGTATTTTCTAAGGAAAAAAAGATACATTTGATAAATTTGACACAAGAAAGAAAATGGAGAGAGAAATTGTTTCTTTTTTTTTCTAGAGGCTGTTGTTTCTACAGACGTTATTCATTTATTAAAGACATGCCACCTAGAGAAAGATGTATTCAGATTATATATCTGGATTTGCAGATACCAAAAGAAAGCCCTCTGGGGACCCTTGCATACATATAGTATTTCTTAAACTGTGGCAGTATATTACTAGAACTGTGTAAGAGAATTCTTCTTTAAGTTTTTGGAAGCTCTTTTATCTGTAGAAAAATGTTATTGACTTCTCAGTTTTGATGGGGTTATAAGCATGAAAGTGAGATTCCCAAGTTTATTTTTGTCACTTCCTTATAACAGTACCTGTGTTGTAAGGCCTTTCTGATAAGGCAAATGAAGGTCCCAGAATCTTTACTTCTGTTCCACTACTCTGCTTTCTCTGTTTTCCCCAATATGATTAAAACAACAAAAAAGAAGAGCTGTATTCTACTGCTGTCCCACTGCCACAGTATCATGTGGTTCCAGTGCTCAGCCTGGCCTTGCGCTCTGTGCAACAACGTTTCCTCTGGAGCTCCCTCAACAAAATGTGGCACAGAGACATACGTTATATTGAGGTCTGTGGCTTTTAGGCCTTTATTGGCCAAAACATACTCAGTCCGAAGTTTCTCAGGTTGTCCATTAAATCAGGAAACAATGCTTGATACATGCATTTCTAAGAGCTGCCTTGGGTAAGATAGCTATCGTATCAGTTGATTTTTGGATCATGATTTGTTTCATGAACACAGGTAATGCCACTCTTCTCCCAGAACGAAGCTCTGTGTTCTGGGGTATGTATGTCGTTAAAGAGCTCCCGACACTGTCAGTCTAAGATGATTTTCTAGGTCAGTAAGGAGAAACAGAATATTCTCAAGAATACACAGTATATTATTTCCATTCAGAAGGAGCTTATTCCTGCTGCTGATTTTTTCCAATTCCTGTAACTGGTTGGATTCATCAAGTGTAACATTAATAGTCTGGGGTATAGTTTAGTTTCTGTTAAATGTTGTCCTGTGTTTTAGTGTCCCTCCCTGTCCTTACCATCCGAAATAAGCATGATTGAGAAATAAAAGGCACCTTCCCAGGATGGCTGTAAGGTGCTTTTGTCTTGAATATCTCTACTGGGCATCATGAGAGAGCATTTGCAAATTTGGGCATTCGAATCAATTTAAGTGCATTTTGAGTACATTCTGAAGTGCAGTGCATGATTCCATATTGCTCTTTAGGATGCAAATATCTCCATGTTATTTTCTCACTGTCTAACAAAAGCTGGTATGTAGGTGAAATCGATATAATTAACATGACTGATAGGAGAAAAAAAAAGACATTGACTTTTTTTTTTTTTTTTTGAATACTGTTTTCCTTCATCAAAGGCTTCTGGTCTTGCATTAAATCACTCTGTGCTGGTGAAGAGGCACATAGTCATCACTGTTGTTTAGATGTCTAAGCAGAAATAAGAGTAAAGCCCACCTGTTTGCATTTCTAAGTTATGTTGCAGTTTTATACATATTCTGTCTTCATGATCTGTGCAGTTTGGCAGTGCTGATAGGTTCAAGCTTAAAACTGCATTGAAGTTGCTCAAAAAAACAGCTCTACAGGGCCTAAAACATCACAGTTTACTTGCGTAATGGAAGAAGGATGTTGAACATGTCACTTCGCTTTAAGATTATGCATAAACTGTACTTAAGTCCCTTTCAAGATTGGTATATTGATGATTCAGAAGCATTGTTAGTTAAGAAGAATTTGTCATATTAGGACTCTTACCGTGATAAATGTTGCCTGCTAATAGATGGATACTGGTTCTTTTATTTTATGGTAGTTACAATACTGTATTTCTTAAGAAAAATTTTTCTTCTAGTGATAGATGCTGCTGTAATATTTAAAGTCCAGTACTTTAAAAAGTGGACACTTGAAAATTTTGCATTTTAAAATTACTTTGACTTCTGAACATGTTATCACTCAGTAATAAATGATATCAGTGTTACTTCCTATGTAACCCACTTACTTTAATCCTTATTGAATTATATGTGAAGGAAATAAAAAAATAAACTGCTACTGACAAAGAAACAAAATAATGTATTAAAAACCCCCCTCTTCTTTCTAATCAACTTCAAAATTAGCACGTATTAAGAGCCATGCTTTCTTTTCTTTCAGAACACACAACTTCACCCTGTGTCTTTTCTCTAATGATCACTGGATGCTCTTATACCTTTTTTTTTTTTTTGGTTCACTGTATGGTCCTAATTGTTGCTTTTGTACAATTTTTTAATTTAACAGTTGTTCCTGTCATTTTGAAAGCTCTGACATATGATGAGAAGAGGGGGGCGTGCAGCGTGGGCTCCAATGTGAGAGATGCAGCGTGCTATGTGTGCTGGGCCTTTGCTCGTGCTTATGATCCTGCAGAACTGATACCATTTATTAATCAGATTTCAAGGTAAGTTGTGGCAATAAGAAACTGAGCTATTTACTGTTAATTTTTAAAATCTATTCAAAATTAGGAAGGCGCTAGAAGTTAATCTAATAGTCTAATTCTGTATCTTTTAGAAGTTAATAATCTAGGAGTCTAATGCTCTGTCTTTAGGACATTTAAAATTAGATATTGACCAAAAGTGATACATCCATTTAGGGGAAATACCTTCATGCTTAAAAAGTAGCTGGTGTGTCCCATATAATATGAATGAAATTCATTGATCTCTGGATATTGTTCACCAAGGAACGGATATTTTTGTTTCTTTATGATAATTTTTAACAAAGTTCATTGATTCATGCTAACAGATATGCTGAATATCTTAAAGAACTGAATATGGGTGGGATGACGGTGACATAAACAGTACCGCTGCCTTTCCATGTAATTGTCGAAGTCTAAAACTTCTTCCTGTTGCGGTATGATGCAACTTAACTTTTTGGATTGAGATGTATCTAAATATTCCTTTATCAAGTGTGATGACTTCATTTCCTTCTATTTATGTCATAAGAAAACCAAAGAAAAATCCAAAGCAATTCACTGTAAGAAGATTCAGAGAAATTAGTGGAGGCTTTGGGTGTGTGGGACTGTCATCTATTGTCTGCTTGATTGCCTGCTTTATGGCTAGCTCAGTGAAACAGATTCAGGAAGTTTAAGAAGATTTGGAACCTTAGTGCAGTGGAGGTAGAAATAACAAACCACTCAAATTGGGGAATTGCTTTATGGAGTCATAAAGAGTTGGAAATACTAGAAGAAGAGAAAACTTATGAAGGAAGTTACTTCTTACCTTTTCAGGTGAACACTTGTTTCTCATGATCCAGGAGTTTTGGTACTTTGTCAGATGGGTATTGTGCAAAGAATGTAGCGTGTCTTTACTGACCAGCTTACAACTTGCAAGTTGAGCAGGTTAGGCCTAAAAGAATAAACTACACTTCAGCTCTTCTCTAAATAGCCATTTTGGAGCCTCCTGGTTCTTCTGTACAATTTACAATTTTTGTTTTGAAGTGTTCCAATTCAAAGATTATTTTGAGTAATAAAATAACTTCCAGTTTCTGAAAGTGGTAAGAACTTGAGCTCTACACAGTGATTCTGAATTCTTAGTAACATACCACTTTTGAATAATGGAGTTTTTATTATAAGTAATAAGATGTTTTAGTTAACAAATACATGAGAGGATTTTTTTCCTTTTGATACCTTCCGTTTTTATATATAGAGTACCCCAGTCCAGTATGACCACGGTACTAAACTCTACTTACAGTTGAATGGAAACACATGCATGTACTTCTTTTTCGATCTGTGGTTTCTGTTTCAAAAGGCTTTCAAAAGTAAAGTTTTCAAAAGGTTTCCAAATCAAAATCTGTGATACTGCAATGGTGGACTAGAACTTGGTGCAGCTTTTCACTAAATACTGATGATATTTTTGCAGATAGAAATTGGTTTTACCTTTTTCTTTTTTCTTTCGTCTCATGCTTTTCCTCCCATTTGCTTGTGGGATTCTTTCTTTAGCATTTAGTCTTTTTGTTGGCAGTACACTGGCTGACATTTCAAGGTGTCTTTAATGGATGATTTGCACTGCAAACACAAAGAGGTAGCTTCTAACAGTTTCTTGGCAGACTTTTAGTACAACCATTGATAGCAGCAACCCAGGCATCTTTGATTCCATCGGATGGGTTTTGATCAGTAGTCATTTAGTATTATCTTTCTAAAAAGAAAAAAAAAGTTTGGACTACACAGTGATTTGTGGGCCTCAATATCTGGTTCAATTTCTGGGGACTGCCTTGCTTCCAGATTGCTGACAGAACTATTTCAATCTCATCCAAAAAGCCTTGTTTGGAAACACAGGATTACTTACTTAGCTCAGCAGGTTCCCAAAGAATATGTGACTTTTTCTTTCTTCTTTAAAACCTGTTTTTAAAGTTCTTTGGGGCAGTCTGTAAGCCCTACATATCTATTTTTATTTGTTGATTTTGGTGCGCTGTGCCCTTGCTGGTCTTTGCTGTTCTTCATCCTTGTATCCTCACTTTCCAGTGCTGGTCCTTCAATGCAGGGTCACACAACAGTGTCTCTTATCTGCGTGGTACTTGCTCCTGGGGTTTTTTGAGACCTTGATAAAATCTTTCTAAGAACCTGCTGTCAAATTTCTTAAGGCCAAACGCTGTTTTTCTTCTTTTTTTTTAAGCTGTCATGTCTTTTCTCTGAAGTGAACAGACAAAAAATTCTAAGACATCTTAGCCTTGTGTCTCTGATAAGGCAGTTTCATGTTGTTTTGATGATGTTTCATCTACAATAGCGTAAAGGAGAGGAGTCTTGTGACACCAAGCTGTGCTAGAACATGATGCCATCCACTGTTTCTGGATGACTTTCAGAAAGAGAATGCGGTGCTCCAGAACAGACCTGCTTCAGTTAAGCATGCTAGAAATAGTGATATTTGCCATAGTAAGTTATTAAAGAAATATTGTATTTTGAAGGGTCATATTTAATTCCCTTCTAGCTGAGTTCATGGTAGAGGATATATAGTATGAAATTCTTAACATAAAAGTACCTAAAGATGTGTTTGCACAGTGAAATAATCATGTGATTAATAATCTTGGGTTGTATTTCTATTTTTAATCTAACCACCACAGGTAATGGTAGCAATGAAGACACAGTGACATCCATGACCAGAATGTTAACAAATGTTTCTAGCAGGCTGTTATCAGCTGTGCAGAGTTATTTACTGCTATCTTTAAACTTGCAGGAATACATTTATATTCTTGCTGCGAGCAAATCTTCAGAATGAGTATAGCCATACCAATACTAAAATCGGGATCAAAACAGGTGCTTTTTGTAGATTTGGTCAGCAGCCTTATGAAAATAAATCCTCTGCTTCCATCCTCTGACTTAGTTGAACAACTTTAAGGTTTCTTTTAAGGTCTGGCAATTTTGTTCCTTGTGAAACTTAAAAAAGCCTAAGTGTGAGTGTGTAAGCCTTCTATTTTATCAGAATTCTGATATGTTCTGTTTATCAGAATTTTTCTTCTGCTTATGATGCTTTGAGAAGTATATTTCTTTTACTCCTTTCACCCTACCATGGTGCAAAACAATGTTGTTCTCCATAAGTTAGATGCAAGCTCACCATTTTGATTTTTCATGGTTTGTGATATTTTGTTTTACTGTCACAAAGCTGTTAGTGGGAACTTGTGGACAGGTACGAAGGAGGTTATGTTTCTGAAGAAGCTCCTGTCTTTTAGCTTCCAGACTGTTCTGGAAACAAATTCTTCTTTTCTTTTTAGAAAAATGTCAAGTACTACCCCTGGTAGTAATACCAGTTAACACTGTGGCTATGCCAGCTATGACAATTTCAATTGTTTGGAATAAGTTGGTGGAGTGGAGAGAAACACAGGGTGGACAGCAAGGGGGAAGCTGAAAATTGCCTATGATCAGTTGTGAGGTGGTGTGGTTTGTATATGCTTAGTTTTCTAACAAAGCTGCACAGTATTTTAGCAAATATTAATGCTATATTAAGGCTTTACTTGAAAATCTTTGTAGTTATGTTGGCCAGACCTTTTCTAAATATAATCAGCTCTTGAAGGTAGAATTGCCACTCCAAAGAGAAATGGTGAAAAAAAATATTCAAATAAAGTATGACACACAGTTTCACCTATTGTGTCAGCAAGCCGATAATTACATACAGCTTTTTTTTTAAATCTAGCCTTAGGTGTGTCACTGTTTTACTTAAAGAAGAGTCATACTTCTAGCCACAAGCAAATTGTTGCTACCCTTAAAAAATGCAGAACTCAGCATCTTGAAACAAAGTACATAATATCCATTGTGAGCCGAATTACACAGCAAAATCATCTGCCTATAAAAGAATACAAACTATTAGATTCTTATAGAAAAATAATAAATCATTTACCTGAAAGGAAAATACTACCTCCTTAAAAAAAATGCAATGAGTGATTGCGATCCTGAACTGTTTGCTTTGTCTTGGTGCTAGAAATTGTGAATGGTTTATCCTTCATTCACAGTCTTTGACACTGCTGTTTAACTGGCTGAAGGAACACAGATAATGCTGAACTTGGAGCCTAAGTAGCTGGTTCCTACACTCAGACTCGAAAGGCAAGGTGGTCATCATGGTAGAGTAAGTGCACTGGTGGTAACTAGAACTAGTTGAGTTAAACAGTGAGCTGCTTCATGTCTTCCTACTTCGTGTCATGGCCTTTGACACATGTTAGTGTATCTTGCCAGGAAACTCACTTGGGTACCAAAATACGGAAGAAGTATGCTACTTAAACCTCGTCCTGCCCCACAACCCATTTGGGCTGTGGTACAGTAGTTGCAAATTGAAGCAGAGGGGTAATTTTGTGGTGGGTTTTTTTTTCTCCTTTTCTTGCCTGCAAAGTTGTATCATCATGTAATGGAAAGATTGTTTTCTGTGTTTTCAATAGTCAAGGGACATAAATATTTCACTTCGGACTAGTGAAGAATCACCTTAAACTGCATAAAATCATGTTTTTTTACTAAAATTTATGACAGTGTTTTATAATAAGTATCTGTCTCCATATTCAGTGATAGCTGTTTCTTCTCTGCTTTCTGTTATTTAGTGATGAAATTGTCAGAATATTGAAGTTACAAACTTAGATTGCTGTAGACCATAGATCAGCCCTTTTCCTTCCTGACCTTACCATTCTTCTTGGTGGGAGGGTGGGGGGGTGGAGAAAAAAGATAGAGAACACTTATTAGACATACTCCCCTGAGAGTATTTCTAATAGTTATTTGCTCGTATTTTTACATGTCAGTACTTTTTCCCCATCCATATTTCAGCAAGATACACTTACTCACATTCGCTTATTTATTTTTTAAAGTCTAGTTAAACTGGTTTCTAAAACTTTGCCTGATCTATTCAAACTACAGGACCACAAAAAGAAAATTCTTGGCAAAGTAGATGTAACTTCACTTTTATTGCAGGACAACCTTACTATGTTTTGAAATGCATGTACTGAAGTTGCTATTCAAGCATATTTTTATAAAAGCACTACTTGACTGAGATTTTTTCTCTCCCAGTCTCTACATGCATGCTCTCTTTTTAAGCTTACCTACGAGGAAAGTTAAACATAATTTAATAACTTGGAAATACAGGTAATTTGATTCCTGCCCCCTTGGGTGTGGAAGTTACTGTCTGTAAAGTGGCAGGTGCACACTAAGAAGCTGAGCTGTTTTGTTTGAAACCTAAACAAAAAATAAAAAGGAAAACATACTTCTACTCTATTATACAATTATAGTGAGTAAATTGTTGCTGGCTATCTTAATGATTTGGAACTGTTGCATAGTCAGAATGTAGTTTCATTTATCTGTCATTCAATGGTGTAGGTAATCAATAAAGGAATCGTTATTTAGAAAGATCTAATTGCTATCTCCCGTTCAGCAGAATACTAATACAAATAGTGTGTACAGTGTAGGAGTGCAGGCGGCTTTCTCTTCCCCGCGGTAGTGCGTTGTTTTTGAAGACGGGGGAAAAAAAAAAGAAGGTGTGGCTATGGATGAATGATGTTGCTTGCTCTAGGGCAAGATTGTCCTGCAGAATTGGGGAAATCTGAAGCGTTGCTTTGAGCTACATCTTGTAGCATGATGAAATATTGAGAATAGCTTTCTTCTGTTATGTATTTGAACGTTGCCTTCAGAAGAGAGTTGTGTGCCTACTGCGTCTTGCACTTGTGTAAAGTTATTTCCTGCAGGGGCATCATATGCCTTTTTTTTCTTTTTTTCTGTTTTTTTTTTTTTTTTTTTTTTTTTAACTAGCAGCATTTCTAACTCCTGTTCTAAGCATTTTTCTTCTTGCTCTTCTCTATATGTGTATTTATTATACTGTCATCATTTTACCCCAAAACTTTGGGATTGGATTAACACACTGAACAGTGTAGGACATTGGGTGGCTAGCAGAAAGTATAAGAGCTTGGTGTGAGCTGGGTTAGAGGGACTGTGAAAGTATGTAGTGTAGAAGTGGGAATGGTCACTGCATTTCTCCTTTTCTTCAGACCTTTTCCTTGCCTAGATAAATGGGAGGAAATAAATCTGAGACTGTAGTCTTGAAGGGCTTTTTCCCCTAGCAGTGCTGGCTGAAGCAGACTCTTTTGCTTTCTCCTTCACCTGCGTTGCTCCTGCAGTTGAGCGTAGCACAGCTGCATCTGGTAAAGTGAATGGGGGAGCTTCTCTGTTCTTAAAAAAAAAAGCTAGCAAAAGAAAAATTAATTGAGCCTAGATCTGTTTTCATCATCCAGCTCACTGCGCAGCCATTCCAGTTGGGGTACTGGCATGACTGAAGGCGAAAAGGGCTGTTTGCAGCAGCAGCTCTCAACAGACTCGGGTCTGACTCTGGTCTCGCCTCCTTTTTTTAACTTGCTTGGATTGTTCAAAACCATTTTGCTTGTGATGATTATTATTCCTTCCCTTCCCTAATGTATAGTAGGGAGGAGAGTTTTCTGTCCTGTTACAAGTTAGACTTTTCCCTTTTTTGGGCCCAGGAAGGAAATTTTGGTTTTGTGCCAAATTGGCAAGATGTTTGAGAGTTGGTTTTTTTTTTTTTTCTTCCTGCAGCTTCAGGGTGGTATGCTTGAATTAATAGTAGGAAATTCTCAGAGGTTAGCAATAGGATAAGTTTCTTGCTGCTTGTGACTAGTATGGACTAGAAGTGCCTGCTACAGATAAAGGAAATTCAGGTTTATTGTCTGGTACATCTGGTGCTTATTAGGAGAGGGTAACCTGATATTTCTGTGTTCTGATGTCTATCACCTGGCTGGCCTCTACTCTCTGATTCTTTCTGCCTTCTTGAGGGCAGGTAATGAGATCGGTGTTGGGCTGAGGAAGTGAGCCGCTAACTTACTTTGAGTCCTTTTAACTTTCCCTGAAGCCAGTTAAGTGAGTACTTGGGGGAGAGGGGAAGGGATAGGGAAGAAAGGGAGGACTATTAGTTGAGTGATAGAATTGCAACTTGCTTTTTAAAGTCCATTTGTGTTTATTGTACGCTTAACTGCTTGTCGTGCATACAGGCTAAATATACCTGAAGGAACTACAAAAGGTGTTTCATAGAGATGCAAGATGCAAGCCATTCTTTGCTCTACCTGTTGGTAGTCAGGTGTGGTACATTTCAGGCAAGTCAAGACATGACTCTTTAACTAGCTTAAAAAAATATCCCACTTTGTTTGACATGAACAGTTTCTTTATGTTAGGAAATCCTGGTGGAGTATCACACAAACTCCCACGACAAAGTAGACAGGTGAAGACACCTTAGACATGTTTCATCTTAGGCATGTTGCTTTCCTTGCTAATCCCTGTGTTACAGCAGATTGTGCCTGCATTTTCAAATAGGTATTAACTTGAAAAACTTATTCATGTAGTTTGATAAGTTTAAAATACTTCTGTTAAAAGGATTAAGATAAAACAGTGACTACAGTATGATTTATGAATATAATGGGGCTATGAGGGCAATGACAAAATTCCTGGGGTTTTTTTGTTTTGTTTTTCTTAAACATAGTATTCAGTTGCAGCACTGAGTAACTCGGGTGGCATCACATAGACAGTATGTTGTTTTGCTGGTTTTACTTATACAGGTTTGTCGTAAGGTAACAGAAGAACAAGAAAAAAATGGAAACGTACAAGCTTTACGATTATAAGCTGAACTGTTGTTATATATAATAACCTGAAACTGTTTTCCATTATATTTAATAAACCACATTTAAAATCTAAATATGAAATTCAAAGAGCAGTATTTATTCTCCAGTGATGGTCTTTTAACATTTCCAGTTTGAAAAGACTGCATAATCTTTCAAATCAGTACGTTAATATTTAATATGTATGTCCTTACACTCATCCCTAAGTGTCCCTTTTGGGCCACTGTTGGAGACCAGACAGTGACTTGGAAGGATTTTGGTCTGACCCAGCACAGCTCTTCTGAAATACTCTGTAATACTTAACTTCAGGGTACCTTTGACACATAAGGTCAACGCTCTGGATTCTGAGCTTCCTGGCTTGATGAGGGTTTTTTTGGTGGTGGGTTTTTTTTTTTGTTGTTTTCTCAGAAGAGAGTAATATTGAAATATTTCATAACTGACAAAATAATGTTTTATCTTATAGTCCATATAATTGGAAATGTCAGGCAGAAATTTGCTTCTTTTTGCTTTCCAGGATGATTTTCATCCAATTCCTTAGGTTTGAATGTTCTCTTCTATAATTAAAAGATTTATGGGACTTACTCATATCATTAAAACTATATACTTCTTAAACGTCCTTTTAAAATGATTTTTAAGTTTCTCTGTATGCCAGAGAACAACATTAGCAAACATGGTATGAAGATGATTTATTTGATCCACCACTTTTTCAACAGTTAGCCATGTATGCTACTTCCTAATGGAATGCTTCCTAAACATTTGCTCTTCCAATCGCTGTCGTTTGGATGACCTCCTTTTGTCTTATAATCACCTAATGTCTTTGTGGCAGAGAGGAATTGCTCGTGCAAGTAGCAATACAAAAGCATTAACTGTCTTTAGAACAATTTATTGGGGTTTATTTTAATTTCATTCTTGCTTTCTGTCTCTTGTTTTCCTTAATGGAGATAAACTGAAATTACAGAGGCAACATTGATTGTGCATTTCAGTGAATTTTAACACCACAGTATTCTTCACTGTAGGAAACTGATAGCCACTACCCAGGGAAGTTTGATATTATCAGTGTAATTAATATCTTTATGCTAAAGCAAAGCTATCGTGGATTTACTTTTCAGCCAGTATTTATTTCCTGTTTTGCCTGGAGTCAATAAATAATGTAATGAAGAGTTTCAGAGTTTGAAAGGAATAATTTTCTGCTTAAATGATTCTCCTGAAGTGATGTTTATTTGTCACTGAAGTTAATTGAATGCTGGAGGTGGATTTCTAAAGCTGTAGACTTCGTGTCCTGGGATATACTCTCTCTCTTCTGTTGTGTAGCACATCTTTTAAAAGCAGTTCTTTTGAGGTAGAAAAATTAAACTGTGCAGGGTTAGCAGACTTCATGGACAAAGAAACAGTTTCGTATAATCATGCCTTTGTATTTACAGGTCACCTTTTTAAGACTGCTTTGCAATTTATCTTGCAGGTCACTTTTTAGCAGGATTTGCATATTGTTTTCTGATTTTTTTGTTACTTACAGGATGTGATTGTTCTTGTAGAGATAGCTGCAAGTTTCCATTGCTTAACTTTCAGTTTTGCTTAAGCCTTACATAAGACTTGCTGTGCATTTGGCTATTGAGAAACTGTATTTCCAAGTTTTAATTTAAAATTGCACTGCATGAGTCTCACATTAGAGGTGATACTTGTGTCCAAGTTTTAAACTCCTGCTATATTTAAAATAGAAAACCTTTCCATGCAGTTAAACGTATTTGCATACTCCTTAAATAGCTTTGATACAGTAGGATGGCAGTTGTCTGTTTATGCTATGGAAAGTCCACAGCGAACTAGAGAAATGAGGAAGTACATGGTTATTCCAACTCAAATTTTAGTTCAGGCTTGTATTTGTAAATAAGTAGCTCCTTAGAGTAAATGCTGCGTGTTCTGCTTAGAAGTCTAAATGTTGAAATTATGGCGTTAGACATTTCTTCTTATTTTTGGTACTAATACTCAATATTTTATTTCCTCAGTGCATTGGTTATTGCTGCAGTATTTGATCGTGATGTTAACTGCAGAAGAGCTGCTTCTGTAAGTTATCACATTCTAGCTTATATGTTTCTGTTTATTTTTGTTTGTTTTAATTTAATTTGATAATTTGTAGACTTAGCTATGTAGAACTACAGTATATAAGCAATATATTGTGTTGTGAGCCAAAAAGTGCTTTTTTAAATCCTTAGAAGTATGATGTGAATTTAGATTTTAAATTATATAATCCACAGATCCACATCTTGATTTATGGCCACAGTTCACAATCTGCTGTATGGTTGTCATGATGGATAAGATAAAGTCTCTAAGAAAGAGCTATTTAGCATTTTCTAGTCAAATATCAAAGACAAAAGGGTCATTCATAATATACAAACACTGTATCTTTTTCAAGTCACCAAGCTGGTAAGTTTTGTAAAGTTACACTTGTATAATTGTTCATCAACTGTTACTCTGTAATTGTGGTAAGTTGAAAATTTCTAGAATAGTATCTCCCCTTCAAACATATTTTCAGTTATTGTACAAAATTCTTTCTGTAGGACTGGGAATTTTTAAAATAAAGTGATAAATTAATTAGGCAGATATTGTTATCTGGTTAATAGGACTGACACCAAAGTATATTCTGTGGAACCTTTCTGTAGAAAATATTTATGTGGTTGAGAATTGAAAAGAATGCGTGATTGTTCTTAAGGGAATTTAAGGAGGAGTGGTTATAGAATTTGAGAAGAAGAAATAATGGACATCTTACCTTTGAGAATATAAGTCAGTGTGTTGTATATATTGAACTTGCTTTCTTAAACAAGCAAACAGAAAAAGTAATGAGTTGTCTGTTTTAGCAGATAAAACAAATTATCTTATGCAGATGTAAAATAGATCACCCTATAACTGTGTTAACTCAAACACAGGACCAAACAATGTCTGTCAAAGAACCAGGTGTCTCTATTCCTAAGAATAAACTTCACTGTGAATGTATTTAAGAAAAAAAAAAATAGGATGCTATCTGGATAGCATCCTTATTTTTTCTAGCCACTCCTCTGCGTGAGAGTTTAAGCTGTTGAATGAAGCTGCAGCGTAATTGCTGGGAAAGTGAGTCAGTTGCTTGTGTAATCATATCACAAATCACTTTGTCTAAATAGATTAAAACCAAAGCATGGAAGCTAAGATGCTGTAGATCGCTGAGTACTGATATATTCTTTGCATACTGTAGAACTAATGAATATGAGCAATGCTACTTTCCCCCGAACTTCAACTCCTAAATTTGAGAAACTGTGGAATTTGCTATTCTTGGGTAATTTAAGTCACTTGATTCAAATAAAATCCTTAGAGAAACACAAAGGTAGCTTTGCTTTCCTGAGAACTGCATAAAACATTAAGGAATGTAGATGGTGAAAAGTGAATTATTTATTTGCTCTATAGGAATTGTCCTAGGAATCACTGGTAACATGTATAAAGAGGAGAATTCTTTTTAACATGATTGCCTTTACAAGTGTACTGCTTACCTTTAGTGACTTCATCTAATTGTCATGTGTAATCTTCATTAGGTTTCTACGCTTAAACATAAACTGATAGTTTGACCGTGAAATATGGTGCTAAACCAGATACATTTACTCATGCTATAAGCTTAGTGCAGATTGTGCTTCCATATTTCAAGTGAGTACAAAATACAGTACATTTTCTCCTCGCTTTCCTCTCTACTTTAAACCAAGCTATCGAGCATTCTGCAATTCAGTTATCTCCAGTCAAATTAATTTTTTCATTAGTACACTCTAATTTAGAGCTCATCAAAATTTGGAACTGCTGTTTTGATGGATAGTTATGAAAGTACCGAAACTTTATTTCTTGTTTTAGAAAGGCAGGCAAAGAAATATTTTGTGTTTACTGGGCATTACTACAATTTTGAAGAAAAATACCTGGGAGTCCTAATTATTTCCAATCATTACTACAGTTAAATTCATATTTAAATAAACAACATGTTTTACTAGATTTTCCATCTATTACAATATGCAATATATTATAATGCAGAGCACCAATAAAACAAAATAGCATATAGAGAGATTTTGAACCCTGAGGTTAGAGAGAATAAAACAAGACTCTTCTTTTGAAGCTCCAAAAGCATTCTGAGCTGACTTGTGCAACTCTTTCATGAATAATCATTATAAGGAATAATCACATGAATAAGTGATCTCGGATTGGACTCCATTCAGCTTTGACATGTTAGAGAGGGTTTTTTTTCCTCTTGGTTGGTTTATAGTTTTTAAAATAATGACTTAGAGAATGTTTTAATACTTTTTCAGTTTTTGTGGGAACAGCAAAGTATTCAGGTTACAAGGCTAGTTGGTCATCTTGGTTCTGATATCATGGAATCTTTAAGATCTTTGCATCAATTTTTCCCTCTTGAGAAGGGGATTGTATGAAAAATGATTATTACAAAACAATTGAAATATTTGGCATCTTTTAGGAATTTGCAGTTGTTTGAAAGTATGATTGAAATAGTAACGTTTTCAGTTATTGAAAATCTCCTAAGTGTTATGAAGAAAAATCTTTTGTGAAACAATAAAAAAGTGCTAAAGGAACAAGCAGGGGATTCTGTCAACATTAAATGAGCTGTAGAAAATTGCCTTTTCACTTGGATGAACAATATGTTTCATTATTTTCACATTTCTATTTTACTTTCTCTCACAAAGCTTTAACAGAATATTGTGGGGATGGTTTTCCTTGTAACTTCTTCTGTGCAACGTACTCCTTTACACCCAGGAAAAATAATTTACCATATCACATTTTTGTTGCTAAAATTGGGATTAGATGCTGTTCTCCTAGAACAGTAATGTGTTTAAGTTGTCACAGCTGGAATGTGCATTGTTGACAAAGCTTTCTTAAATCAGTGGTGACATTTTCCAAATATAACTCTAAACACTCTAGGGTTCTGTTTTTACGTTCCTTTGAGGGCTTTTTCCGTTTTTGTTTGAATGTCTTGGTTTTCATTGTAAATTTCCCCATAACTGGCAGAAAACTTATTTGCAGAAGAAGCACCTTTTAGCTTTTTTTCTTTTTTTTTAAATGCACAACAACAATACTGAAGCTAAGAGAGGTTCGTGGTGATGCATGCAAACCTCCCTCAACCTAAGCATCAGCTGTGAAACAAGTTACTATACAGTTTTAGTCTGCAACAGGAAAATTTTCTAGCTACTGACTTATATATACAGGAATTTGCTACTAACCATATTTCTTGTCACACTTTTATGAATTGTAAATTCATAACACAAGCATGAGAGTCTATAACACTGATTATTTTTCTCCAAGGCTATTAAATTGAAATAATGGACAAATATATTTATAGTAAGGTAATACTAATATCTGTCTTTGTAAGCAGTGGTTAAAGTCGTATGCTTTTTATAGATAAACTAATCAGGTGTAAATTAACATGTAAATTAGATGTTTAGAATACACCAGATGAATGCTAAGTATTTTTGCCATGCTGCTGCACTATTTCTTAGATCTTCTTGATTGTTTTTCTAAGTAAGTTAAAAAATGAAATGGTGATAGAGTGGTGGAATTTTAAAATTTCTACATTAAGTAAACAAACCGTGTGAAATCTTTATGTACAATAACTGTTTTGCTGCAACATTGTCTATAGGCCCCTATACATCTTTTCCCAATGATTTTGCCACAGTATATTTCAGTCCTGGGCCTACGGATGTATTGTAAGAAGAATAAAACTTTCCCTGGTTTGAGACCAGATTCACATTGTTTGGATATCAAAGTCTCTGATTTAAAAAGAAAAGAAAAAAAAGGCTTTACAGATTTTGTATCATTAAGGCACTTGTCTGAGCAGTACCTTTTTAAAAGAAATTGTAATGCAGTGATTAAACTATTAAATCCCTTGGATATGATAGTTCAGAGCGTCATCCTTGCTGAAACATCCCTATGCTGAGTAAAAGGGTCTCAATAGCATAAAAGGGGATCTGAAGCTATTGTGTATGTAAAAAGAAATAAATGATGCAGGGTGACATGAAACAATGTCCTGGCAAATCCTGGCTGGAACGTATGTTGGTAGAGAGGTAAGGAGTGAAAAAAACCCATGTCAGAAGCTGGGCTACAGCATACAATAAAGAACAAGCGTAGGGCATTGCTACAGCTCATGTTCCTCTTCTGGAAGGCTGCTTTATGTGTTGCCCAAGGGTGTATCTACACTGCCGCCACTGCGGAGGATAGCCCATGCAGTTCTACCCGAGGCAATCCTAAAGTGGTTAGCTTGGGGCCACTGCTGGCAGTGTAGCTGCAACTGTGAGCAGGCTAAGGTGGGCTCCAAAACCCACCAAGGTGGTGGGTAAGCGGTTTAGAGTCAGCCTGTGCTACGTGTCCTGCAATGGATACACTGCGAGTAGGAGCTGAACTAGCCTGGGCAAGTCTACAGGAACTGCAGTCATTATCCTAAACAGACATAACCTGAGAAATGCGCTAAGATACTCTGGCTTCATAAGGGCTTGCTTCACCTGTGTTCTGTGAGTGCTTGCTCCATACATAGAGTATGATACCTTGGTGAGCTAACTTAACCCTTTGTTTTTACAGATGGATTACCACATGTGTACTGTATTTATGTAGGAAATACAGAAGCTCTGTTCAAGTTCTTGTGGCATTTTCAGTAAAGATTGGGACTTCCCCCTGCATGTTAAATATCATTTAACTGTCAGGTGACAAGTGCTGTCCATCGCTGGAGATTTGTGTTTGTAGATAGACTGACATTCCCTAAGAGAAGTGTCCAGATAATGATGATCTCTGCTCTCTGAAAAGAGTTAAAATTTACAGAAGTTTTTATTAGTACTTAAAATTGTATATCCTTTTAAGGAACAAAAAATAATTGGCTTTTTTGAGAGAGGGAGAAAATTCAAGTAGGGAGTAGCGAGTTAAGTAGATTTTATTCTGTATACCATACAAGTAGAGATTAACTGTATGGTTGTATTTGTTGCATTTTGCAAGATTTTGAGTTTATTTAATGCAAAACACAAGAAACATACAGGAATTTTGTCTTCAGGTTTTATAATTTCAGTGTTTCAGCATGCTTTCAGATGTGTATCTTTCAAATAAGTATTGCATTCTCAATATTTTTTGTCTGAAGTTTTCATTGACAAAGAATCAAACTTTGCCTACTATTAGCAAATTATGTTGAAGTAGTCAGACAAAAGCAAGCTGTCTCAATTTCTGTTGTCTACAGGTATTGACTTTCAATTCCAGTGTGAAGCCTTGTGTCACTACTCAAAAGCACTCTTGTGGGTGTGACTAGTTTAATAAACTTGCATTCTTAAACTGCTGTCGTGCAACATACAGCTTTAAGAACACCAGAACATAGAGTCGCAGAAACAAAAAAGCCCTGTGGGCTTGTTCTACTGACAAAGCTTACTTTATTTAAAAAAGAAAAGCCATGGGTCATTTATATTGTTGTGTGTTTTGAATTCATCATCTGGTGTTTATCAAAAAGCAAACCTGACTCGTTTTGGTATGTTTGTTCTCTGTTCCTTAGGCTGCCTTCCAGGAGAATGTTGGGAGACAGGTATGGTAACTTTCCTGAATCTTCACTCATTAGTGCCTTGGAGGTTACTGTAAACGTGTAGTACCTAAAATCAAAATTTGATGCTGTGACTTCAGAGAAATAGAGTAAAAGGATGTCACAAAATAATTATTTTCGTTATCAGCAAACAGGTTTTTGTGGACTATTTTTCTGAGATGTGAGTTTTATTTGTTTTGGAAGCAAATGAGCTTTCTGGTAATTTTAAGTCATTCTGAAAAGCAAAATCAGCATGGTCATTATACACCTTGCAAACTGCAACGCTCTTAAAGCAGGAAAAGCACAATTTTTGGTTATTCTTTTGTTTCATTGACTTTCTAGTTTTCAATATAGTGTAACAGCTGAAGGGTGCTGCACAATCTTTGCTCTGGTTGGTGATACAACAATGAACTAGGCTGAAGAGTCTTCATCTCAGTATTTGGGTTTGCCTGTATACCATAATGCTACCATCTAGATATTTTGAGAAACCTGTTGCTTTTGGAGGTACCTTTGAAAAAAAAATATTGTGGTAGGTTCCTATGTAACTTAGCAACATTTAAGTAGTTAAATGCTCAAACAACTTCGATTTGCAATCTTGGAAGAGAAGCAAATAGGGTAAAGACCTGGATTTTGAAGTTTCCTGGTTTCTCATCAGGAACTAATAAAGCTGAATATACAACTTGGAGGCAAAAAAAAGAGGGGGAAAATGGTTCAGTGGTTCTTGTGACAGAGCGGGGCACGTGAGCATGGTTAAAGCAAATTTTATTATCAATAAGCTATTCTTTAAGCCATCTTTGTTAAAATGGTGTCTAGCTTTCCCTGATATAATTCCTGAAGATCTCTGTGTTACGAGCCGGGATGTTATTCCTTTAGAGCGACAGGTATTAAGCAATGTGTCCGTAGCTGGTGTGTGTATTTCTGGATAGAATTAGGTTAATAGCAGAGAAAGGGTGCAAGAAGATTTGGAGGAAGAGGATAGGTATTTTTGGTGACCTGACGCAACTAGGTCTGTGATAAGTAGAAGCCAGTGTGATTCTTCCCTGGGTCTATAGTTTCTGCCCTGGAGAGGTTAGTCATCACACAGCAACTCAGCCCGATTCCAGTTCATGAGGTACCGAATGAAGTAAACACCTTACTGTGACTTCGGTTCCAGGTGAGATAGGGCTCCTGGGTGCTGCAGGTTTAGAAATGCTTCCATGCTAGCAAGAGTCTGGTGGAGTTTTTTATTTCCTAATCGGAGGGGTACAGTCTAAGTTAGTTTACAACCAGAAAGTTTGCTTATTGATTCTGCTTTGACACAAGATTCAAATTTGTCAGTGTTGGTAGAACACACAGCAATTTTAGCTTATATGTCAGCGTGTTAAGGAGGAGTTTGCAGTGAAATAGTAAGTTTTCATGGCATGAAGAATGCTATCAGCCTCCACTTGGTTCCTGTAGAAGTTTCACTTACTGAACCATTCCTTACTGCCTAGAAAAATGGTTACTTAATCAGTGGATAGACACTCTGTAGTTCTTTATCTGGATGTAATGTGTTGAAAGAGACACCCTTTCTCTGAATTGGAAGAAGCTAAAACATATTCTCCATCTGAAGTAACAATGCTGATACTAAATAGATGGAGAAAAAAGTTGACCTTGCTTACTTCCTGGTTCCTGCCTGCTTCACCTTTGCAATTCAATGTGTCCTGAATCTGAGAGCTTCCTTTCGTGGCCTCAGAAAAAGAAACCATTGTAACTTACACTTCATGTAAATGAAAACTTTGAAAAATTTGAAGAATTTTTTTTTAAGTATAAATCATGAGAAATGCACGTACTTCTAATGAGACAAACTTTTGTATTGGAGAAGTAAGTTTTAAGTGTTTTGACAGAATAGAAACTGTTAGCTTTTCCTCTGAAGTCTGTCTCTCCCATCGGCCATGACCTCTGTACTCTTGAACTTGGTTTCAGGAATTTTGCTGTCTCACTGACATGCACTGCGGCACCTTCGGTGAGATGGCATCAAATTGGCATGCTCACAGCCAAGTAATAAATAGCAAGCTCCAACTAGGAGCCAGAATTGAAATTGTTTACCTGGGATTTTCCTTATGTACAGTATGCATTCTTATATATTTAATTGTATGTCGTCTTGTTTGGCTACAATTCATACTGAGGTATTTCTCATGTGTGCATTTTTCTCCCTAATCAGTGTTTCATTAGGCTTTTGAAGAGTATGTTCATTTCACCATTACTAGGGCTTGAAGGTAGTCTCTTGGATAAGCCATAAATACTCTGTCTATCCTTCTTGGTACAGTCAGATTCCAGGCCTTGTTTTTTGGACTGTTGGCATTATGCTTCCCAGAAGAAGACCTCCACGGTAGCTGACAACTTCCCTCTGCTTGCAGTATATACTTCTTCAATTATTCAGGCTTAGATCTAGAGATATTTTCTACTATTTTTGCATGGCTGTATCCTAATGTGGAAGGGATGAGTGAGCTGTAAACAAACAAAACTGTATCATATCCAGAACCTGTACTTCCACATAGCCTTCTTGCTTAAATGTCATATGATTGTCCCTTTTGTAAGTGAGCGTGGTGTCTTTCAGTTGGCTGTTTTCCATTTGTACTTAATTATGGCTTCTGGAGGCTATGCTGCCTCCTCCATTCCAAAACACAGCCTTGCTGCGTAACACTGTATTAAATCAGACATAGCCAATCAAGATTCTGACTATCTGAATTGTATTGCTTATATAAAAAGGCAAATTTTTAGGTGGCAATTGCATATTTAGAAAGATAATTTATCTTCTAAAGCCAGAAATTTTTGAGCAGTGATGTCAGAAGTGTGATACTTCTGTAGGTTTCAATGTTTCAGGCTTTGCTGGGAACCAGTGTTCTTTTTAAAAACAAACTAACTAACCCTAATTTTTTAGTTCATTACGAAATAAGTCATATGTGTAAGTAGAAAAAAATAGAAGTAATTGAACTCCCATGTTTTCTACATGTGATGCATTTCTTGGTGCCTAAATCTCTAATTTTATACTTCATAAAACTCACAGCAGATACTTGTTCCTTCACATAAACTGAAAACATGTTTACATTTATCTAAACCTTCTTGTAGAATAATCATTTTTTGTGTACATACATAGTCATGCATTCACCAAATATATATTTGGATATGACTTGAAGGTGTTAAGATAGCTATTGCATAGTTTATTACCTGCTGCTATTTACTTTGACTGCTTATCATTGACTTGTAGGTGAAGCTAGATATTTTGCTGTTTATATATCCGATGTCCTTTATATCTTTAGTACAAGTGATTTTACTATAAATTAGAAATTAAATTGTATTTTTTCAGTGCTTGGAGAGTAGTAGATTTGTTTTCAATGATGTTGCCAATTTGGAAAGTATTTTACATTTTAAAATAATATTTTCTTATTTTTTTCCCTCTTCCCTATGATGTTTGTAGGGCACTTTTCCACATGGCATAGACATTCTAACTGCAGCTGATTATTTTGCTGTTGGTAACAGAGTTAACTGTTATCTGACTATAAGGTAAGTTTCCAAACATTAGTTTTCCTAAACATGAGGGACCTCTTTTACATAATGAAATATTTGTCTGATTGTTTCACCTTACTGGACATTATGTTTATTAGTGTTGTTTTTGAATAAATTAAAATTTGATTTTTCATATTTCTCCATCAAACTGCTTATTATGCATAAGACATGAGGAGAATGTGACCATGATTTCCTTGTCTATGTGGAGGAAGCAGCCAAGAGGCAATATTTGCAGGTGTCACAAAACTGTCTAAGCTGGTCAAGATTAGAGGAAACTAGGGGGTTTTGAAGAGTTGCAGTAAAAGGAGACGCTGGTATGATGGGAGATAGACTCTGATGTGGGTAAAAAAAAAAAACTAATACCCATTTAAAAAAATACTTTGCACAAGTTGTTGAATTTGTGGTCTGTGCATAGACCTTTAACTTGAGTGCTTATATTTTTCATAGACAGCTCAATGAAAATCTAACCGCAGTATGCAGTAATGTTTGAAAAAGCAAACTGATCACTGCAGTATGGAGTCTGCAAAGAGTGTAATAGGAAATACCGAAACTGATGTGGTGCTGTTATAAATCAGTGGCTTGTCTGGAATACTGTGTTCTGTTCTGGTCAGCTATCTGAAAAATACAATAATGCTGAAGTCAGGGGAATTCAGAGGCAAGCTGGGTGCACAGGATGACTAAAATGAACATAAGATTGCACTTCCTCATGAGAAGAGGAAAAAGACTGAGGGCTGGGTTCTAGCTTTAGTTGTCTAAGACAGACAGTCTAGCCTAGGAGTCTAGCCTAGGTGTCTAGCCTCTCTCCATAGCCAATGCAAAGAGACAGGCACCTACAGAAGGTGATTCAGACCATTTTAAGATAGGTCAGATAAATTGCCCTATGGAGTTGCATGTTGCTCAGAAGCCAACAGGTTAGAAAGGCTTGAAGAGATTATATTCTTGGGGAGCAGAAATAGCAAACAGGCATATGATGGTTTATGCTCTGTTGCCAGCTTTGTGACTTTCAACGAGCAGTTTTTAAGATAATTAGCACTGGAACCCTCTATCCTCTCATCGACTATTTTTTTTTTTTATTAATCTGTCCACCTCCATATTGTCCCTCTTGTGCATAATCACTTCAGTCTGTACATATCTTCACCTTTTACCTACTGTCGTTCTTCTGGGGTCCACACCCTCCTCCTACACTCTTCCCTAGAGCCTCTCTTCCCCAGAGCTCCCGCCTACTGAGCTGAGATGGGGAAATGCAGTGGCTTGGTGTTCGATGCTGCTCTAGATCCATACAGCGTCAATGTGATTTTTGAAACTCTGGCTTTTGGTACTAGTAGAAAATTGAAAATATTCAAAATTGACAAAGCAATTTTTATTTTCTCTCTTTTGCAATTTTGGCTTGGAGACTAATTATGTTCTTTCTCCTTACTTTTTGAGAGCTGAATTGTTAATTTATTATTTTTTTAAATACTTATTTATTACTCCTTTCATTGTGATTTCCAGGGTTTTTGTAGGAGTATTACTTATCTAAGTGAAAATATTTTTACTGTTGATTTCTTTCTTCCACTCTTGTGCCTTTCTTTAAATTGTGCAACAGAAAGAATGAATTTATAAGTTCTTTATAAATAATCTTATGGAATTTATAAGTTCTTTATAAATAATCTTATGCAGTTAGTAGCATGATTCCTTGAAACCATGTTCAGTGTTATTAATCAAACTCTTCTTTGTAAAGTTTTTGTCATCTCATTCATTATATTACTTTTAAAAATCTTCACCACTTTGCTCTTCAAGCAGGGTGTAATTATTTGGGTCAATACTTAATTATTTCCTTATTTTTGTCTGAGTCCTATCAAAGGAAAAGTACATAAGCATATATTTGGCTGCAGAGAAACATGTATCATTATGATGTGGTAGGAAGAATGGACCTTTCTGATCGGTATGCCTTAAGGTGGTGTAATCATTTACGTAGCTGGAAAAAGCTGCTTGAGGTTCATATTCCAGATCTAGAATCTTTAGCTGTCCTTCCCCCACCCAGATAAAAAAATCCTGGGACACTTTGTATGCCAGCATAATGCTGCTATGTGAAAGGAAGCTGTGCAGGTGGGAAGGTTGGTACTACTAGATTCCTTTCAGCAATAAAAACCCAAAAAAGATGTCAGCTGAATTTGGGTTTGGTTAATAAATGATGATATATTCTTGCAGAGAGGCAGTATCATATATATTTTTACATATATATATATATATCATATATATGTGTGTGTATAAATAATTGCTTATATCCTTTCAAATCTAAATATTTTTATGCAAGTTTTTCATACTGGGTGCCCTTTTGAACCTTTTTGCTGATGTTCTTTGGAGGATTCAGCTCAAATATCATAATGTATTTCTGAGGATGGAAGGTAGAGGAAACCCAGTTTATATGAACTGGGAGTAAAGAGATTATGTGATTCCAGGAGTTCCGGGCTTGGTAAAAGCAGAGTTAAGGAAGAAGCTTATTAATCTAAGTAGAGTGGGATACAAAAATCTTACCAGCAACATTATCAGAAAGGCTAGGCTTGTATCCAAGGCTACTTGTATTATATACTCAGTAGGGTACAAAAGATGAGGACTGTAGTTAAAGATAACTATAAACTAAAACTGAAAATGGGATTGGGCCACAGACATGGACCAAGAGATCAACTTTGATGAGCTGGACAAGGAAGTTCAGATTAAAACGGTTAGAAAGAATGGTGAGTGCTAAAACTAGGACCCAAGAAAGAACTACGAAGAAGAGAGGAGAACTCAAACTCGGGGAAAGTGTGTCTATTATTGTATGTTCTTCCAGAATAGGAAAAGGAACTAAAGAGTAATGAATTTTATAATTTCTCTGCTGGCATCAACAACCAGTTAAACCAACTGTCTAATCCCCCACCAGGGCTCATAGCAGTATTAGGTAGTACTTCTATATCCTGTATTGGCTGAAGTGACTGAGGTCTGTGCTGTGGATTTAAGGATTCCTACTCTTCTGATGAATTACATAGATATCAGTATGGTAACATGAAAGAGTATTTGGTTTTTGTCTTTGTTTTGCTTCTGATTACACACAGATATTAGTGGAACACTATTATGGTTGCAAAGTTAATCACTCAAAAGATAGGAAAAGGTGAAATTAAGGTAACCCATGTGTCCTTAATTTTGTCCCTTTGTGCATGCCATTTTGACACAAACACATTCTACTGATTGTTTACCTTTCCAAGATTATTTAACATACATCAGATGTACTGAAAAAACATTTCACTTAACTTCTGTTGACCTTAGCTTTCAATAGTTGATGCTTCTGAAGATTGGAAAGCAAGTGTGGCTGTAAAGTTAGGTAATTATGCAGGCTATGTAGATAATTAATTCTGGTGTTCCCTTACATCTTACATCCCTTACATCCAAAGTCTTGACTTTGCAGCTTTAACATTTTTTGTCAGAATTGACTTTTTGTATATGGTTGATTTTTTAAAAAAGGACAAATTGAAAACCCATATTCAATTTTGGACCATTGTATTTATGAAGATGTAGCATATTTCTATAACTTAATTTTTCTGTGTATTGTGGATTACATCATTAATATGTTTCTCCAAGCTGACATAATTTTGTAAGTTAATATACACATCTAGATTTTCTAGAATGTAACAATGGGAATTGAATGGGTTTTTTTGCTTTTCATTGCTGTCAAGCTTTTTGTATGTATAGTAGTTTTTATAAAGAATCTGAAAGTTTTACAAAAGTGATTTAAATTTTTTTCAATAACTGTAAAATATTTCCTATTGTATCATTTCATTCAGCTGCATCTCATTTAGGAGAAGGCATGTTTAAGTAATTTTTTTGATTGCTTTAAAACTAAAGGATTTAAATCTTTGGAGTAGCTTGTGTTAAAATGCACACAGATGTTGATTCTGTACTCTCTATATATGGACATTTCTTTTTCAGTGTGTATATTGCTGGCTTTCCTGAGTATACACAGCCAATGATTGATCATTTAGTTAACATGAAGATTAACCACTGGGATAGGTAAGTTCATAAAGTCTAATTATTAATATCCAGGAATTGACTGTTCTGCATATCATGCTTTCCCAGATTATTTTTGTGAATTTTACTTATACTAGAGTTTGCAATAGCATTTGACTGAAGAAAACTGGACAAGTAGTAAGTGGTGTCATCTATACCTCCCTAGCATATTGTCACTTAAAACATGTTTATGAATTTTGTCTTTTTGCCATGACCTCAATCTGTTAATAGATTAATAAAACACATTTATATGGTATATAGTGTATGTGAAGGGTAAACACCATCACCATACAATTATCATAATTAAAGTAGATTTCATGCATAGAGATGGTGCTTAGTCATATTCAGTGTTCATGAAGATTAAAATGTGTACATATAACACAAATTAGATTATATCAGTGCTGATAATAGTTTGCATCATGAGAAATAATAATAGTTTACTGTAGTGTCCTTGCCAATGCATAGAATGAGCCCTCAGGTTCTACCATCCACACTTACAGGGTTTTTTTGTCTCTTTCAGCAATAAGTTGTATTCATATAGCTAAAAGCTAGCTGTAGGCTGTCTGTTTGGTCCACTGTTTTGTTTTGTTGGCTTTTTTTGAGGGGGGGAAGCATAGGATGGACAGAGAATACTGTGATTTTTAATATTGCTGGGGTCTTTATTTTGGTCAGGGACAGGAGTCCCTTCCTGACGTTATGTTTTTTAATACATTACTTCTACTAACTTGCTAACCCCAAAAAATCCAAAAATGCGTTTTTACATCTTCAGTGTTATTCGAGAACTTTCAACCAAAGCTCTGCATAACCTTACTCGACGGGCTCCTGAATACATGGCAAATGTGGGTAGGTAACAAATAAGTTCTGCCTAGTGTGCCATATCGTGTTGTAGCTTATGTAGCAAAAATGTATTAAGATGATTTAAACATACACCATGACATAATAAGATTTCCCCTGCAACTTAATACAGTGTAGTGACACTAAAATTATAAAATACTGCCAGATCTGTTTTTTTTTTTTTTTTGTCTGGGGACTGGACTTTAGTTATCTGGCTATACTGGACCCTACCAGTTCCGAGATGAATAAATGGGTGTAGTTCTGTTGCAACAATTCAGGCCGCTAGCCCTCAAATTCCTAGCTTTTGCTTTGTTGATATGGCTTTGATGTCGTAAAGGGGGGAGGGATCTGTTTTGTCTTGTCCAGTCTGACATCTTCAGAAGAATTCCTTTTTGACTGTTGTGTGTGTAATCAAATGTTTCTTAGCACAAATTTGGGATCCTTTGCTCGGCCCACTCAAGATTCTGAGGATGTACTAGCTGGTTTTTAATATGGCTGAAAGACAGCAGCTGACACCCAGGTGAATCTGTAATTACAGATCTTACCTAGGCTCCCTGTAGTGGACTAGGAAGGTGGCAGTTTACATTGAAGTAAAATGCCATGGAAGTACAAGCCTCATTTCCCTTACTGCTTAGCCAACCCAATGCTTAATCGCACGTATGTCATTTTATTTACTCCAAACAGGGAGGTAGTTGTGAGTACAAAATTTCTTGGTGTGGTTTAGTATGCTTTGTCAGAATTTACTTGTATTTTTAAAACTTGTTTTTCATATAATGGCCAGGATATTTTGGCCTGACTTTCCAGAAATGGTTTCCCATGTTATTTCTAGGCAGATGTGATTACATTTAGAACTGTGATCTGTCACTCTGCTTTGCTTAAAAAAAAATATATATATATATTTAATCTCTTTCAGTTTTGCCAAGACTTCTGCCTTTATCAGTGGGCACAGATCTGCACACACGCCATGGGGCAATTCTTGCCTGTGCTGAGATCACCCATGCACTGTGTAAACTAGCAGAAGAGAATAATAGGTATAAATGCAAGATTATCTTGACTATAAATTTTCCTTTCATGTCTGGTCTATTGAAAGCTTCTTGAGTATAATTATGGCAACCTCCATCTTACTGAACTTCTTTTCCATTGAATTTTTGTTTGTTTTGATCAGTCACGCCAAGCCTTCACATTTTATTCAGTAATGTTATAAACGTAAGTCTAAATTAATCATCAGGAAAGTGAAATCATTTGCTGCCTTACTTGGAGAGTTCAAAGTTATCATTTAAATATAGATTAAACCCCCTTTCCCCAATAAGTATTGCTGTCTTCCTGGTGAGGGGACAGTCTTTTATCTTCAGTGTTAGAGAAATACCTTCTCAAGCAGCTTGTTGAGTTGGACTGATATAGTTGTTGCTGCTGAATGCTGGTCCAGATAGATATAGAGAGACATATATATATATATGGGTGTATGTGTGTGTACA